>NC_052635.1:29094296-29398607 GCF_016161935.1 Mauremys reevesii | reverse complement strand
GCCTTTTTCGCAAACCTGTCACACAGGTGGCTCACCGTCATCCTGTGATTGACCAACACACTCAGATCTTTCTCCTCCTCTGCCATTTCCAATTGATAAGTCCCAAGGTTATAGCAAAAATTCTTGTTGTTATCCCCTAAGTGCATGACTTTAGACCAGCATTTCCCAAACTGTGTTCTGCGGAACACTGGTGTTCTGCACGATGTGAATAGGTGTTCTGTGAAAGACTCTTGCACTTGATTTTTGTACTACTTTATACGTGCTTTCCAGTTAGAAATTGTTAGTTCAAGTTCTTTTAAATTTGTATTTTTGCTTTGTTTTAGAAAATAAAATATATTTGAGCATAAATAACGCAATTTTTTTACTTGAAAACCAAATGACTACAAAATATTACACGTGTTCCGTAATAGGCTAAAACGTGTTCCATGGCCAAAAAAGTTTGGGAAACGCTGCCTTAGACTATTAAATTTCATCCCATGGGGCTATCAGGGTAATAGTACTGATGGGCAGGTTATGGTGGCTTCAGTAGGTTTGGCTCACTGTGTCTTCCGATTCTGATGAGGCAGTGGCCTAGTGCCTAACAGAGACTAAGGACTAGACTGGCTGAGAGTTGGAGGAAATAGCCCAGTGAAATAAGTTGGAAAGCCTTGGGCCTACGAGCCAAGAGTATGTACCAACAGGCAGGCGTGGCATCAGCAAGCCAGCCGTGCACCATGCTCCCGCTTAGGTCAATGGAAGTCCCACACAAAGAAGGGCTTGGGGGTTGGGCCTACAACTCCCCATGCAGTTACTCCAGGAACAACCTACGTGCCTCTGCCAAAAAGAAAAAAACAAGCTGGCATTCAGTTCTTGTCCTTCAGGCAATGCAAAGTCACAGTGTGATGATTCAAACCGCCCACCGAAACCTGGGTGATCCCCAAGTGGGAAGAGACTAGACTGGGTGGCAAACCTAGAGAGAGACAGCACAAGTGGGCGTCGTGAACAGCACAACCGGGAACTGCCAGAACACAGTTTGGTATCGTTTTCCAGCTGAGTCTGATGACACTACTAGCAAGGAGACCCTGTTGGTCTGGGGGAGACTGGGCATGGACGCCCACAGAACAGTGATGTGCAGAGACATCTCATGTCTGACAGGAACCCAGAAGGGAAGGCCGTGTGTCTTGTTCGCAGGCGCCCTTCAGCACCAGCCCCGAAGTGATGCTAACCTGGGAGCCATCTACACAGCAGGGAGGACACGCTTCTGTTCACAGGACAGAGAGCGAGAGTCAGATCATTCTGCAGAAAAAGGCAGCAGGCCCAACACACAGCCCCAGCCCTCCCCACCCTCCCCCTTCGAGCAGCCAAATAAACTGCAGAGCCAGCGACGCGGAGTCACCCAGAAAGCTGGATCAATAACATCACCTCCCCTACCAGGAGGAGGTTTTAGTCCTAATGGCGAGTGCTTAATTTGTAATGAAAGAGGTGCCAGGGCTCAAGGAATTAGGTGCAGGGGCTTAAGCAATTTATTTACTTTCATAACTGATGTGGCAAGCCCAGAGGTGCCAGGCTATGAACTGCCAAGCCCAGAGGTGCCGGGCTATGAACTGCCAAGCCTAGAGGTGCCAGGGCTCAGCCCTGGCACAAATTAAGCACTGGTAATCACACAAACCCAGCTTCCTCTGGAAAGAGAGTGCGACAAAGATGGGGAACGAACATATTTAATGGAGCTCTGCAAGGTCTTGGGGAAGCCAGAGAGAAGGCCTGCATGCCCCGAACAGAGGGCCTCGGGAGGCCCGGGATTCAGCGTGCATCCGAGGTGGTAGCAAGGGGGTCAGACGAGGAAGGGATTCCAAGGGAGCGCAGTGCCAAATGCTGGAGGATGGATCACACACAGTGGCTGGATCAATGCCACCTGTGACTCCTATTTTGGGATCAGCCACAGGAAATGAATCACAATAGAGGAGCCACAGGATGGGGGAGGGTGGGGTGAGGCAAGGGAGATTGTTCCTGTGTCATCATCCCGCCATTTGTTCGTCAGCTGCTTTTACCTTCCCTGCCATCCCCAATTCGGGAAGCAGCGGGTCCTCTCAGTTCCCATCTGGGGATCCCATCGTGTTTCGCAGCTGTCCAGCTTTGAGGCTCTGCACTGTGACCAAGGTCTAGTCAGGATACCCTTTGGAGACTGTTGGTGCAGATCCTTAAAGTGGCCGTAGGGGTCACTGTTGAGCACGGCAAGGCGCTCATCCATCTCTTCCTTCTCTCCTGCCTGCCCTGTGCAGAGCAGGCCATGTAGGGTTGCCAACTTTGTACTCACACAAAACAAAACGCCCTTGCCGCACCCCTGCCCCTCCTCAGGGGCCCCGCCCCAACTCACTCCATCCCCCCTCCCTCTGTCGCTTGCTCTCCCCACTGTCACTCACTCGCTCATTTTCACCAGGCTGGATCAGGGGGTTGGAGTGCGAGAGGGGCTGAGGGCTCCGGGAGGAGGTGCGGGCTCTGGGGTGGGGCCAGAAAAGAGGAGTTCAGGGTGCAGGAGGGGGATCCAGGCCGAGGCAGTGAGTTAGGATGTGGGAGAGAGTGAAGGCTCTGGGGTGGAGCGGAGATGAGAGGCTTGGGGTGCATGAGGTGGCTCTGTGCTGGGGGGTGGAGCTGAGGGGTTCGGAGTATGGGAGGGGGCTCGGGGGACTGACGGGACCGATGGGTTCATAGAGCGGGATGGGGATCAGGACAGAGGGTGCAGGGCTCCGGGCGGCGCTTATCTGAGGCAGCTCCTGGAAGCAGCGGCATGTCCCCCGCTCCAGCTCCTAGGCAGAAGCGTGGCCAAGCAGCTCTGCACACTGCCCTGTCCGCAGGCGCTGCCCCCCACAGCTCCCATTGACTGTGGTTCCCAGCCAATGGGAGCTGTGGAGCTGGCACTAGGGACGGGGGCACTGCGCGGAGCCTCCTGGCTGCCCCTACACCTAGGAGCTGGGGGGGCGGGGACGGGACATGCCACTGCTTCCTGGAGCCGCAGGGAGCCTGCCTTAGCCCCACTGCACCACCAATTGGACTTTTAACAGCCTGGTCAGCGTTGCTGACTGGAGCCGCCAGGGTCCCTTTTCGAGAGGGCATTCCAGTCGAAAACCGGACACCTGGCAACCCTAAGGGCATGGCTTGTGCTAGGGGCGTCCTTGCCACCAGCTCAGCTACAGTGCTACAACCAGGGCGTGACTTTCCCTGTAGAGCTTTCTCCACAAGCATCACAACCCTCTCACCAGGACATCCCTGCCCACCCATCACATCACATGCTTGTTGCATCCTAGGTCCAAGAAACAGGGACAATCAACTGGCCTCACTCAGAACAGCAAAAGGAAGAGGAGAGGAAGGGGACCATCACCAACAGCCAGCAGAACACCTAAGGATGAAGGTCACAGGAAGCAGCTGTCACATGCTAGAGCCATGACCCGAAGCCATCAGATTCCAGGACAGATCACAAGGAAGGTGGGCCCCGACCTGTCGCTCCCCATTCACGATATGCACTTTGTGCATTCAATAGTGATCTCAGTCCTGCCAGAGGTGAGGCTTGGGGTTTACGAAGAGGTGTGTGCATGGGTTGGGGAGGGTGTAAGAGAAAACCTGTCCCTAGGTAGCAGTGGCATTAGCCTTCACCTCTAGGAACAAGAGTTCCAGCTCCCAAGGGGACATGAACCTGGTTCTCACTCACAGGGGGCATCCTGTCTCTATCTTCCAACAAGACACCAGTTAATTTCTAAAGCAAGGTGTAGGGCTGGAAGCGCCTGGGATTGAGTGGGTCAGGACTGAGGGGCAGATCTCGGTGTGTGGGGACCCAGGACTGGACCAGTAAGAGACACAGCAGTTGAGGATGAAGGGGCAGGGGCGGAGCCAGGAGATTAGGCATCCAGGACCGGAGCATGAAGAGGTGCTGTGGTCACAAGTGAGATGCATCAACGAAGCACTGTGGGGACAGGGACAGCAGGAGGTGTTACAGGACTGCAGGGTACATTGGCAGAGCTGTTCTGGGGAAGCTTTCAGAGCTCCAGCTCCTACCATGCGGGGCTCTAGCCAGGGCTCTTACACCCTCACTTTCATATACAATAAATACACCCACATGGGAAAGACTAAAGTTTATCCAATTACTGTACCACAGGCACTGAGCCAGGCAGCAATCTTATTTGGGAGAGAGATAAGATCTGAAACCCACCAGTCAGAGGCGGAGACAAGCTCTTCATATATCTTTAAATATTTGCTCTAACTGGCACAGTCTGTCTTTTTCCAGCCTCCCCACTCTTATTTTCCATGATGCATGCATGAGAAACAGATGATGTGTGTATGTGTTTGCTTTCCATTCCCTCCCCACTATATATATATATACATACATTTCACACCCACCCACCGCGCACCCTGCCAATGGAGAACTTAGCAGAAATTTCTCCCCACCGCGAGGGCCCTCTGCTTAGCCAGAGACTCCCGAAGAGCTCAGAGAGAGAGGACAAGAGACACAGCACACTCAGCATGGATCCCAGCCTGTTATAATCCATGGCAGCTGAGAGCCAGCCCACATGCCTATACAACAAACTCCAATTCTCTGAGCAGGCCATTCTGGGAGCCCAGGGAAGAACCCAGCTGTCTTGACCCACAGGAGAGGGATGATAAACAGGCACGTAAGGACTGTGTCACAAGATACTTATCAACCTCACTCCCCCGCCCCTGAGCACTAGTCATCAGTCACTAGATCACACTGGACTTGGTGCTACAGCACTGCCCACGCTCTCAGATCCTTGCGCAAGCCAGCCTGGGTGAGGTTCTTGGGAGCAACGGCAAACAGCTCTGGGAAACAAGCGAGAAGTCTGAGCCCACCTGCCGACAGCCAAACTGGCCCCTTTTAAAACTGGGGCTTGGAAGCCACGGCTGGCTCCTGCCCACCCACCTCCTGCAGCCACTGGGACTTGGAAGTGACCAGTTCAGTGAGACACACTCACAGCTCGAATTGTAGGCCCAGATTGCCCCTATGTTGGGAAAAGCCTGTGCGGGGGTAGGGAACTCCAAGAGGTTTCATTTGCAGTATTCCCCCAGTATGCAGAGAGGGCAGGAAAGCCAAATCTCCAAGCCAGCCTGCCTTGGGGATCAACAAGAGGTTGGTGCTATCCCTGTTTCCTCACTGGCTCCAGGGCTGCTTGCCCCCTCCCCCACAGCTCCATGCCAGGATGCAGTCCCAGCACCTGGCCCACCACTTTCCCTCGCTGGGGATAGGAGGGGGAAAAGCAGTAATAGGGAGGAGTTGATGTGCCTTGAAGTTCATCCTGACTAATGACCTTCTCACACCCCCCGCCTCACCGAAGGGCTTCAACAGGCCCCAAGGAAAGGGGGAAAGTGAGCCAGCACTCCCTGCTCCCCAGAGCTGGGGATCCATAGGGCCTTTGACCCCCCTTCTGCTCACAAAGGACCACACCGATTACAGCTGGAGAGGCCTAGCAGACCTTGGCACTGTTATTTGAGATACAGTAGGAGTCTACAGGCCTGCCCACCTAGCGTGCACAGTTCCTTCTGCAGACCTGCGGAGCGGCTGATGGATAGTCAAGGCAGCGAGAGGCAGAAAGAGTGTGGGATGGAGGCAGCGAAAGCGTGAGCATATGTATGGGCTCCAGAGATGGAAATGTGATACCCAGTCTGCCCTGCTCACTGCACAACAGCCACCCAGCTAATTAGCCAACGTGCCCACACAGTCTCCAGGTACAGCAACCAGTGCAGACTGACATTCAGAAGGGAACTCCCCCTCCCCCATCTAATAATTCTCTCAGATTTGTGATCAGCCAAATGCTGACTCACAAAGCCCAAGCAAGTCAGTTTCAGATGATGATTTGCTGGCAGAGAACCTGTCTGCTCCTGGCAACATGCTGGTGCTGATCTACTCCCCAGGGAGAGGGATGCAGAGAGTCCCTTGATAGTACAACAGGAAAGGATTGATTTAATCCAGTTAAACCCCTTTTCAGCTACACTCCAGAGATGCAGCTCACAGAGGACCAGTCTTAAGGGCCTGATGCTCAGGCTCCAGTGATTAGGTCAGGAAATGGAACCCAGAAATTATCTATTTATTATTTCCAGGCCTCACTGGGTGAGCCAAGAGCCCTATGTCTGCCAGGTTACTGCTTTCCAACGTGGGAGGGAAACCAGAAAAGGATGAACCTTACCCCCAGAAGAGGAAGGACATGACTGACGGAAGGGAAGGAAAGGGAAGCCTGCAAGGGTATCATCTTCACACCAAGAGAGGAGGTTTCCATGCAAGGTTTTTGTTTAGCTGGTTCACTGAAGCGTTCTGCTGCATCTTCAAGACTACTTGTTCCAATGGAACATTAGCAGGAGTGGAGGACGACAGAGGAGGGTGGGTTTGCAGCACAGACCCGGAGTGGGTGTTGGCAGCTTTGAAGCTGTCAGCCCAGCTGTTATGGTCTAAGAGGAAAAAAGGAACCCACCACACCACAATGAGACGTACCCAGTGTTCCCCTCACTGCTTGAGGCAGGAGGAACCAGCTTAGATATGGATTTTATGTACTGTGTTATTAATTATGTGAAGGTGCCTAGGGCCTTGGACGGATTTTTTTTATTTTAAATCTCAACACAGAGAAAATAAACTGGGTTTTAGGCTTTTTAAAAGGTATTTATACATAGGTGCAATCAGAGCAAAACTTGAAACACCAATCCCAAACTTCTCTGTAACCTGACACTGTCATTTCACCCCAAAGGGAGCAATTTTTCATAACCACAGGCAAAACGGTGTTTTCTAGATCATATTTAGGAAAAAAACTAACATCCTCCCCCCCTACCAAAAACAGTGACCAAATAACACCTGAACAGCCACTGTGTGTGTGTGTATATTTCTGGGATGCACACAAACACACCCCTCGGCCAGACTCGGGGGGTTTGTCCTACAGCACCTGCAACAGAGGGTTGGGGGGGAGGATTATTTACACACCATTGGTTTTAAAAGAGTTGGTATAAAACTAGGTCCTGCACGTGCAGTTGGTTACACACCTGCCTTAACGGTACACATGCAAGTAGTCCTGCTGAAGCCAACGTGTATGTGACTAAATGCATGCCTGCTCGAAGGACGAGGTCTCTAGTAAGTGGTGGTGATGGGGATGTTATTTTTCAGTTTCCAAGAACCTGCTACAATGGATGGTTGGTTTGTTGCTGATTTTTAAAGACCATTATTTAAAAAAAAAAAACAGCGCATTGCACCCTTTTTAAAAACCATTTTCAGGTTCAAAACCATGGATGAAATCCCAGCTCCATTGAAACGAATGTTACAACTCCCCACTGAGGCCAGGATTTCACCCCATACTTTTTAACTCCCCACAACCTCTGCAACTATTTTACCGACAGTACGTAAGATTGTTATAAAACAGAAGGAACTAAAACCTCATTTACTTTCACTCTTCATGCTCCTGGCTTAACATTTTGCACCTCTCACAACTTGGATAACAGAAGGAGACTAGTCACTTACGCATTTTGCTTTTAGTCAATTTCATTTGAAGGCTTCTAGTGACTTGCCTGATGCTACCACTGGCAAACACGGAAGGAGAAAGTTTCTTTTCTTCACTTCATTTCAAATGCCATGGAGAGATTATATATTTAAAGACTATGTCTTCTGGGTTTTAGATATGGAAAGAATTCATGTTCTGTTCGGGTGGCTTCTGGGTGGAGGGAGGGGTCAGGGTGTGCGTGTATGTATGCACAAGTAAGTACAGAAAATCTAAAATTTTATGCCACATTTTATCTGATGGTCTCTTTAAAGCAGCTGGGTGTGTGACTGGAGCCGTTGAACTAAGGGCCGTGTTTTCATCTCTCTTTAATCTAGCTTCCAAATCTGTACCTCTACTTCTGCACCTGTTTTGCATCTATCCACTGAACTGCTGAGCACCCAAACATCCAATTTTCACACACAGAGGCCAGCTAAACATGCAAAAGATATAGCTGGCATTTAGATTTGGAGGCCTGAGCCTGGTAATTTGGCTCTAACCCTCTCATACAAAGAGAAATCCCATTAGCCCTCACTTTAACAAGGACTCTGTTTAAATGAACTTATCAGTTGTATCTTTGCTCCCCTCAGCCCCCAAGAACACACAAGGAGCAGCGGAAACAGGAAAACAAGAGTTTTAAAATATTTAAAAAAACAAGTAACAATTACAGAGGTCCATTAAGTGCATTAGCGCTGCTGGAATATATTAAAAAGACAACACTTCCGTTCCTCTCTGCTGCACAAGCATTAATCACCTCTCCAGTCCTCTAAGTGGCACATTCAGAATGGACGAGGCAACACTCTCACTACGCCATGATATACGGACACAAGTCCATCCGGATCCAAGCAACATGAAGCACTCCCCTCCCTCTCTCATACATGCTCTGCCTTGTATTTTGGCCAGCTTTGATTACGCCCAGGCTGCTTGAGTTCATAGGCCTGTTTCTACCCAGAGCCAGCACTGGGTCAGAATGAGCTGCAGCTGAAAAACAGGTTCACAGACTGCAGAAGAGAGAGTGGGCAATCATGACAGAGGTGGCAGGCTCTCCCCTGGCAGGGCACAGATCAGCAGGAGATGTGAAATGTCAGAGGACGACGGATGCCCCCAAGGGATCTGTTCACACCACTGGTCTCCCACTAAATGCAGAGTTCTGGTATTCAAGGCCTTCCGTGAAAGTGCCCATGATACCCCACCATGATACAAACACATCTGTCACATCCCCAAGACAGCTACATGCCACGGAGCAAAAGCAAAGCTCACGAGCACGGGAGAGACGTCCCGGGCTGCTGCGCCATGAGCGTGGCAGTGGCTTCCTGCAGGGATTAGAGTAACAAGCCTCAGGGTGGAACGTGGAACTTGCTGGCCTTACCGCAATACAACACAATCAGCAGAACGGCAAAAGGACAAACAGGAGATCCTTTGGAATATTTAATCCCATCAGGTGCTCAGTCACCATGGCAATAAGCATGGCATTAATGTCTAGATAAATAAAGGGGGGCAGATATAACCCTTTGGCAGATGGAGTCCAGCAGGTTTCTTATTGTAATCTGAGGACACACACTGCTGCATGAGCAATGCCTCCACAGCCTTCCCCCGCACCCCCTTCTCTCACTGTTCAGCGGTAATGGACGAATGTTTCACATCTCAAGGGGAAAGGCACTTAAAAAAAAAAATCAATAGCGAAAGGTTAATGTGCTCTGTTAACATCACTAAGGAGAACCACGTCATGGAAAATGAAAGGAGGCAGGGAACAGTGCCCTAAGAGGAGAGGGCTGCTGACTCTGGTGCGGAGGGCAGACTGAACAAGAACACTGTACCCATTTAAATTCATGTCAGCAGTGGCAGAGTTCAGAGGGCAGAGCTCCTCTCACCAGGTGAAATTCACCTTTGTGCACAAATCTACACACCACTGAAATCCCAGCGGGGCTTACATGGTGCCCAGACCTCAGACCAGCCCTCCTCACGGTAGGGGAAAGGGAGTCCCACCAAGAAATGGGACCAGCACAAACACACTGTCAATGGCGCAGTCCAGGCCCCAAAGAGCTCACAGTCTAAAAGACAAGACAAGTGAGTGAGAAACAAGGGGGTATTGGGGGCTGAGGGGCGGGGAGAGTAACCCAAATAAAAGGTTTTAGCACCGATTGGGCTGTTGCTGCTGTACATTGCTTTGCACGGTGTGGTTCTCTGAGCAGAGACAATTGGGGCTCCATGGCTCAGTTTCCCTTGCTGGTTCCCAGGAGACCCCAATACCGTGGTGTTTTGTATTCCTAACTGCAGGGAATGGGTCATAAGAACATAAGAATGGCCCTAGTGGGTCACACCAAGGGATCATCTAGCCCAGTATCCTGTCTCCCGACAGTGGCCAGTGCCAGGTGCCCAGAGGGAATGAACAGAACAGATAATCATCAAGTGATTCATCCCCTGTCGCCCATTCCCAGCTTTTGGCAAACAGAGGCTAGGGACACCATCCCTGCCCATCCTGGCTAATAGCCATTGATGGACCTATCCTCCATGAATTTATCTAGTTCTTTTTTGAACCCTGCTATGGTCTTGGCCTTTACAACATCCTCTGGCAAAGAGTTCCACAGGATCAATAGAAAACAAAAAAACTCTTTACATGGAGTATTTCAAATAACCATGAAAAGATTTAGACTCCTCTTAGGGTATATAAAGCCTCTCAAAAAAAACAAAAACCACACAGCCCACGCTTTGGACTTCAGCTAAAACTGACAAAGCCCTTTAAAAGTCAGAGGGAAACACCAATACACTAAGCCCGTATGCTATCACTGTTACCAATTAGGAACCTGATTCTACAAGCCTAGCTCAGATGAGCAAGCTTCACTCAGATCAGCAAGCCCCATGAACTTCAACAGAATTGCTCACCAGAGTAAGAGTTGCATGACTGTGTCTTAAGGCTTGTCTACACCAACATTTTGTTCACAATGAACTTGGGTGTGAATCTACCCCACACTAGCCTGCCTTGAAATGAATGGCCCCTGTGGACCCTGCTGATGCATTCATAATTCCTTAGTGAGCCTTGAACTAGTCCCATGCCAAAGCCGGGTAGATCAAAGCTCACTAAGGAATCGTTAATGTGCTATCAGCAAGATCCACATGGACAGTTAATGCACCGGAGGCTAGTGCAAGGTAAATTTACACCCCAGCTTGACACCAACTAAATGTGTGTGTAGCCAAGCCCTCAGTTTTGATCTTTAGAAGGCGGGACAGCACCAGTAGGAGGTGCTCAAACACCCTTATTACACGTTTGGTTTCTAAATGCATTTCTCAGTTTATGCCCAGGGAGGAGCGCCTGAGACGTCTTCAATTCTGAGACTTTAGCACTGAGTAAAACAGGCCCAACTTTTCTAAATTCATAAATCTGCATAAACAAGAGCTCCTCTCTCTTTACCTGTCTTCTCGGTTGCGATCCAGCGAGTAGAACTGCTTCCGGAGCCACCTGAAAGGAAAAACACAAACACAAACACACACTCGTTTTACTACATAAATCTTGATTGCTCGGTATCAAACATTGTCTCCAGGCCTAATTCTGCCAGGTACTGAATTGTCCTCAACTCCCTTTGATGTCATCTCCCCGCTCCCATCAGAATGCCTGGCTGCTCCCCTGTGAAGCAGGTTAGTTTCTTACTGCAGACCTGTGTTCTGACATTTTTTATGCACCCAGAACCCCTACTGCATGCAGGATCAGGCTCATCCTGATCATGAGCAGGAGGATCACGTACCACAGCAGGTCAATGCAATGAAACCGTTTGCTTAGGGAGCTCTGGGCTCAAACCCTTTGTAGTTCGTAAGTGGAATGAGGTGGGCCTCTCTCAGTCCAAGCTCGAAGTGGCTCCATACTCAGATCCCAGAGGGTCCCACACAATTGGCAGGACTGCTGAGGTGACTCAGCACAAAAGCATGCCTGGAAGAGGCGATGCTGCTGGTGAGGATTCGGGCGCCTTGGCAGAGCAGGGTGGGGTTGCAGGGATGCTGCAGGACAGGACAGACAGCCGTCCTGGCGCAGACCATGGTGTCTGGAGCTGCAGAGAATGGGAGTAGGGCGAGGACTGAAGGGCATTGGCGGAGAAGAACTCTGAGGACAAACTGGACCAAAGCAAAGACGCTGCTGCCAAGTCAGGTGCTTGAGCAGAGCGGTGAGGGGGAAGCCAGCAGAGCGGCTGCCTGTCCTGTGCCCGCCATGGTGTCATTAGCTCCTCACCTCCCTGATGCTTGCCTTACCTTTCGATTTGCAGAGGGGTGGGGGCCCTGAGAGTATCCCCCACCAGCCAGTTTAACCCTTTGATCCACATGTTGACTTCATCCTCGGATGTGGCTGTGAAAATAAAGAACAGGGCTCATGAAGGAACGAGGCAGCCGCACTGACCCTGGCTTCCATGGAGGAAGCCCCGGCACAGCTGCAGCATGGCAGGAGGAAGTAGATCCAGCCAGGCCAGGGGCCTAAACATCACCATAAGGTGGATCTGTGTCAACCCCTCTTTATATCCATTGCCTAATATAAAAAAATACAGCACCCCTGTCTGTTCTCCCCTTCAGTACCCATCCCTTCCCTGCATTGTCAGTAACTCCCACCTTGCTGATCTCTGATCCTCTCCTGCTCCCCATAACGTCTGTCTGCCGGTCTCCAGCCATCAGCTCTCACTACTAAGCTCTCACCCACATCTCTCTCAATACACATGACTGGTCGGTTCCTATTCACCTCCATGCTCAGCATTCTAAGCCACCTCGCTGACAAGGCCCTGGGGTTTCTCGGTGCCCGTTTGTTTTCAAGGAGCAAATTTCAGCTGCTCTTGAGACACAAGCGACAGCTATTTTTAGAATGTGCGCGGATTTCTTTTTAACCTCCCCATTGTTTGCTGTATCCTCTTTGAAGCTAGAAAATAACATCTCTCTCCCTGTGCAATCGCCGTGTAGAAGACACAGTTGTCTTGCATATGCAGAAGCCAGCACGGCTGCCCACCAAGGCTTGTCTACAGGAGAAAGCTGCACCGATTTAACTTAAATTAGTTTGTAAACCGAAATAGGGAAATGGGTGCCGAAGGCTGTTTAGAGTGGCTTGTCTCAGTTTTAGCGTAAACCTGTTCCTAACTGACCCCCGCTAATCTGAAACAAGCCACCCTTAAACCGAAATGAGAACGGCTACACTGCCTTTGGCACTGATCTTAAGTTAAATGCCCCGAGGAGCATGCAATCGAAATGACCCTGCAAATGCAAAGCGAACACAGGGGACTGCCCACCTTGCAGGCTGAGAGTTTTCAGCCTGAACTCCATTCCATAGAGGACGACGAAGCAGTGAGACGGGTCTGACCGGAACGAGGGATCCTCCTGGTATCGGTCAAAATCTCGGGAATTATTTCCTGGACGAATCTCTTGGATTTCACGAATGTCGACTGGGGGGAAAGAGGAAGGAAAAGGAAATGAGAGGACTGAAAATGTAGCAGAACAGCCATGGGGTATCTGAGTTCTCAAACACACCAATGAAGGCGGGAACAGGGGAGAGGAGAGCATGGCCCAATGGTTAGGCATTAGCCTAGGACTGGAGAGGCTGAAGTTGAATTCTCTGCTCTGCCACAGATTCCTGCATGACCTCAGCCAAATCACTTCACTTCAGCTTTCCCTTCTGCAAAACTGGCTGTGATTTAGCCTAGCCAGTGTCTGGAGGATTCATTAGTAAATGGCCACTCAGTGTTTTGAAGCTGTAAAGTACTACAAATGCCCTACAGATACATGCGATCCCTAGGCTTGTGCAAGTAGGCTGCCCTCTCTAGTAACCTTGCGGCCTGCACTTTTCATTGGCACCACGGCTGTTGGAAAGGCCCCTGGATCCCTTAGTCACTAGAGAAGGCCCAGGGAAGGGCACCGATAACGTGACTGTCATTATCCAAGGGTCTGGCTACACAGGTGACATCAGCAGCCATTACACACTGTTGGTGCTAGACAAGGCCTAGGGGAGTTGGGCACCTAGCTCTTTGAAAATCCAGATGTAACAAATTGCATTTGCCAGGATAAGCTGAAGGGCCGAGATGGGGAGGCTGCTTTATAAAACCATTCAGCATTGCTTCACCTGCAATAAATCCCGCTCCATTCTGCGGAAGGACAAGGAGTCTGGGCAGGGATGGTGGTGTGGGGGCAATTTAATGACCCTCTGCAGCATAGGTGTCTGTGTTCCACATGCACTGGAATCCAGTTTTCTCTGACGTCTCCGCACAGTGACGTGGGGACTGGCGGATCCACCAGCATAGCTCCCTGCAGAGCCAGGGAGCAACAGCACCTGGGCCTAGCCCTGCTTCCGCACAGTCGGTAGCAGAATCGAAGCAATTCCACTGCTGCTCCACAGCCCGGAGAGGTGGCAAAGGAGGACTCCTCCCAACAACCCCGGCATTACCTCCTACGCCAAGCCTGGCACAGGGAGCATTTGGCCCCTAGTTTTTTTAACCCCTTTCCTTGTTCTTATCCTGACCTGCTTCTCTCCTCCTTAAGATGCTTGTGTTTATTGATGGGGATTACAGAGCCTTGCACAGCCAGCCCCAGTGCCTGAGTGCAAGCTTCCTCTCGCCTCAGCTGTGCACCTGAGCCCTGCTCTCAAAGGGGTTGAGCGGGCATTTCAATCTCCGGGACTTGTTCAGTCCTGGGTTTCTCAGCTAAGAGACTCTCAGCTAGGGTCAACTGTGGTGGTGGAAATTTCTGTGGTGGGATCCCTTTTTACTGGACTGAGATCCACCAGTTCTGTTCACACAGGGGCTACTTGAGGTTGCACTTTTTAATGTTTTCCAACTCTCTTTCCCCACAGCCCCCTCCTCACTCAGGTGATCCATCAAATATGGTTTGGCCTAGAATCTCTGAACTCAGCTTACTCCGCTGAAATCAACAAGGATGGTGCCTTTGGTGTGAAGTCAGGTGGGTTAGCTTTGGACATAGTCAGGACAACACTTTCTACACTTTGAGAATGCCACTGAGTTTATAAACCCTGGTTGCTCATACTCTGTTACAGCTCATCATGCAGCTGCGAACTTTAACAAGCCTGCATGTGAACCGACAGTATGGAAGAGGGTCAAAAAGATCTGAACTGGACATAGTTTAATACATCAGTCAAAATCCAGGCAGATCAAAAACACGTACACCACGGTGTCACTGATCATGTATTATACTTTTTGAGAGAGGAAAAGTCTCAGGAAACTCCCATACCACAACACTCTCCCACCCAGTTTAGTTAAGCTGCGGTTTTAAAGTTCAAATCTATAATTTGAGGGACAGGGAGCTTCTTAGACCTTTTTTTAAAAATGTGAAAGCAAAGCAAGGTTGAAGTTTACTTTTAAAGTTACGTTTGGCTGGAAACACAGGGGTAAATTACTGCAAATGGGCCTTCACACAGCTTCCAAATCCCTGCCAAAATGTCTGACACAGTCCACATTGGCACACTGTATATGCTCTGCCATGATGCTGAAAGCTGCACCCTTCTGCTACGCCATTTGATACTTGACATACCATCCTGTGCACCGATTGCCCACTATAGACAATTCCCACTGGACCAGTCTTCTTTTCTCCTCCAGTTCTCAGCCCCTTCCCAAGATTGCCATGCTGACATCTCAGCTCTTATCCTAGATACCAAAACCCTTCCAAATAGAGTCAAGACCTTATCAAGATTTTCTCTTACTAACACACACACACACACACACACACACAGTCTATATCCACCATTTCAACGGAAGTTGAAAAGCCACATCTATTGCCATCACCAGCACCTCTACAAGTATCACTATTCCACACATTGTAAGTGGTTCTCAACCCTTCTATGCAGTGATCTCGTGTAAAACAGAAAAGTGTTTTGGGACCTTCATCCTCAAGTCTGGCCACAAAAAAGGGGGGGTGATCATAATGTGATCCCCTCCCCAATTTGAGAATCCACGTGTTACATGAGGTGAAGGGTAATTAACATTGTAAGTCATACAGCCCAACCTCTATAGCCAACCACTTTGATCTCATCCACTCTAGCAACACTAACCACAAATCTAACTGTAAGTGTGTTACTCACCAAACTAAGTGAGACACATTAGCACCTTAGCTCTTCCAGACAGAAGTAGAATGTATGTTGCACACAATGAATAACACTTTCATTGGCAAAAGATACAGAACTATTTGTGTCCGTTACACAACCAATGCAAAGCCTTGTCCAATTGCCATACTCAATCATAAGCATTTCTTATCTGCCAGATATGGATAATATACAAGAGCAGTGGGACATGGGGGCAGAGTTAAGATTATTCTGAGTTCCTAAACATTTCATGCTCACATTTTCAAACAGTTCCCCTCACAAGTGTAACCGCCTCTTAGAATCATTTTACTATTTAAGGCTGTAGTTTTTTTCCCCCAAGAGAACAAAACAAATAAATAATAATAATAATAGTATAAATAAGGTTTTTCCTCCCTGAAATTATGGAAATGAACATACAACCTGCAGTTCAGTTTAATCAAATCCAGTTTAACAAAGTTCCATAGCCTTGGAGCCGCCATGTATTCAGAATCTGTTCCTCTCCTAATTACGAGCTGTTTTTAAAACCATCATATTCTTTGGTTTAAACTACTGACCAGTGTCCCTTTCACTCTTCCCTGCAACCATTCCCACTCAAAATAGATCACACAAGCCACTTCTGTCCACGCCTCCCTTGCATGGATTCCCCTAGCAAGTCTAGTGATGAATAGGAATCACACTGGCCTCTGCCTCCCTGAATGGTGCCAGGTGCCTCCGCGTTTGTATACATCTGCAGAGCTGCAAGCTCAGCTTGCCAGAGCCACTGTTCATTAATGCAACACCAGCACATTTCTCTGGCCTTCGCCCAGCCAGATATGGCTGAATACCAAACACATCTGGACGGCACTCAACCGGCCACAGGAAAAGCACAATGCAGGAACCAACAAAACAAAACCTTCCGTGTTCTAATTGTGGCTTATTCCCTACAGAACCAGAGTGAGGTTTCACTGAATCCAAGGTCTGTCCTGCTTCCAAAAAGGAACCATCCCCACAACCCAACAGGAAATCTCTCGTATTTTACTGCTCAGCAGCTACCAGAGAGCAAATATTTTAAAAAGGTATGAAAAGCAAAGTCAGCTACCAAAACCAAACCCTAACTGGAATCCTTGTCATGAAGCATTTCAAGAAACACAAGCCCCTGATTAGGATCGGGTGAGGAGGGAGGTGGAAGGAGGATACAGGGTGGCCACCTGTCCCAATTTAAAGGGTTTAACTTTCGCTTGCTACATGAATTCAACAGGCTTTGGATCTGGCTCACACAGAAAATCCCAACTTTGCTCCGGGGCAAACATAACCATATCATTATGGGACATGGAAATGACTGCACAACAGGACAAATCTAAGAAGGAAGCAACCCGAGATGAAGGCGGCAGTGACTGAAAATCATGGCCCTCTCACAGCCCGTTGACGAGGTAACAGATTCCCACATCACCAAAATCACCAGCATGACTGCCAACGGCTATTTCTGGTTCTGCCAGCTGGGGGCTCATCACTATAAGCCTTCGTTAATTTAGTGGAATCCCACTTGCTGGGGCTGGACCCGAGACGTGGGCGGACCTCAGATGCTACACAACAGTCAGGGCTAGCACCAAGAACCTCATGGTGCAGATCTTACATTTGTCATATATGATACATTCATCTCAGGTTATGAACAGCCGATACGTCAGTCTGTTTCCCCCAGGCGAAAGGTCCGGCGGAAAGGCAGCAGCGAAAGGGGGCAAGTTAAACTTCAGTTAGAACCTGAGTGCCCAAACCGTATCAGCGTGAAGACAGCAGGCAGCTATAATGAATGCCAACAGCCTGCAGGATCACACTGATTGGGGCACAAGAACAGGCTTACGGCTGTGGAAATCCTCCCCACCTCAGACTCGGCTGCCCCAGTGCCATGCTGCGGGGACACAGTGCAAGCTAGTAGGCACTCCCAACACGGAATGGAGCTCCAGAACATCCCAGCTACGGTCCTCTCAACACACCCAGCCAAGCGATCTCGCTTTAAGACAGCATCTAGAACAAGGAACGGGATGAAGAGGTTTCAAATTCGATGTGATCTATTTAAGTTGTGCCAAGATAGGACAGGGATGGGTTCACTGTAAATGGAGCTAGACTGGCTGGATCTGAATGCAGGAGGGCATGGGGACACCTCACTGTCTGCCTTCCCCAGAGCAGATTCTGGGAAAGGATTTTGATTACCCTCAAAAAACAAGAACCACTTGCTTCCTGGAAAAGTGTTTCTTTAATCCTCAGGGGAACCGAATAATGACATTTGTGAGTCACATTTTCTAGACACCCAATGTTTCCAAGCAATTCAGAATACAGCTTACTGCAAACGTAGGCTGTAATTCTACCCTGGTGTAGCTCCACTCACTGCACAGACAGGGGAGTAACATGGCCCTTCATTTTAGTGCAGTTTCTTTGGCTGGGTGGAAATCTGACACATCAGCCAACAGCAGCACAGGCAGAAGGCTCTGGGCAGGACAGCAAACAAGCGTGTTCACTCCTGACCATGTATCAAACCACGCCAAGGAACACCTTACTAACCGCAACTCAAGTAACCTGGAACTTGCAGTTGGAGGAACTCTTCATCTGTTACCAGTGGGGGAGATTACAAATATCGTTAAAACATTGGAAAGAAAGGCCACGACTTGGATCCATTTGTCACTGAACGCCCATACGTGCACACACGTTTCAGTGTAACCCACCCAAAGGGTGCAGCTGATCTCCCAACTGCTGATTCAACTATTTAGGGTTGCCACCTGTCCTGGCTGTCTTGGAAGAACCCATATTTCTGACAGGGCTACAAACCGCCATGAAGTTGATTGGCGTACACCACTGTGTGTCTCCTGTTTGGCACAGGGCACAGCTAGCCTGTAGCAAGAATCGCTAATGACTCTCCAGCCCACAACCTTCAACTCCCTGCCAGTTCCCAGAGAGGGGATCAGTTCTCCCATTCAGGACTGTACAAGGCTCTTTGTAACACTTCTCTTCCCACCTCCTTTTAAGCCAAAGTAGACCCACCACCTCTGTCTAGTCACAGGAATCCCGACGGCACTGTCAGCTGAGTCAACACAGAGCACCAAACTTTATATATATAAATCAAATGGACTAACAGATCCAAAAATAATTCTTCCAAACACACTGTTTCCATGTGTCTACCTACCAATCTCATCACCACTCAGAGTCTGCGATACAAGGGGAATTCCATTCAGGGCCTCTTCCTTAACACAGGGGGGCCTTCCTTGTATTGAAGAGCAGCAGTGAAGATATGGTTTGCCTCAAAGCTCTCTATGTTGTTCATTCTTCCCTCTACCCCCACCCCCCAGTAATTAATGCACAAGGAGCCAACCTCTGCTCTCAGCTGCACTAATTTCAGTCAGAAGTAACTCCATGGAGAGTTCAGCTCAATGTATTTTACGGGGATCTTTACAGGATTTTATCCATTTTCAAGACGATACTTCATAGGGTAACCAGATAGGAAGTGTAAAAATTGGGATTGGGGGGGGGGTATAGGTTCCTATATAAGAAAAAGCCCCCAAAATCGGGACTGTCCCTATAAAATCGGGACGTCTGGTCACCCTAATACTGCAGCATTCCACAGTAATGGTCCAACATGGCTTATGAGAGCGACAGTGCAGGGCTAGCTCAGTGGTTTGAGCATTGGCCTGCTAAACCCAGGGTTGTGAGCTCAATCCTTGAGGGGGCCACTTAGGGATCTGGGGCAAAAATCAGTACTTGGTCCTGCTAGTGAAGGCAGGGGGCTGGACTCGATGACCTTTCAAGGTCCCTTCCAGTTCTAGGAGATAAGTATATCTCCAATTATTATTATTACAGGCTATTCCTGTGAAGGACTTTAAATACAGGCCGTGGCTAGAAGAGACTCGGCAGCTCGGTCTTCACTGGCTGAACAGGCCTGTTTTTACCACGGGATCACCAAGGCGCATTAGCGTCCTGCTGTAAAAACAGAGTGGAGACAAATGACAGTTACAGTGTGTGATAAACTAGAGCGGGTCAACCCAGGCAGCCAGTATAATGCCGACCTATAGGCCTTGCAGCAAAACACAACAACTCTTGTGTCTCCATTTGGATTTTGCAGTGAGATAACTATCCTGCGTTAATTACTTCACTTTAAACAAAACAAAACAAAACCCCACGCCTCTGTCAGTGCGGAGAAAGCCAGGGTCTCAGTGCACACCTGACACTTGCATTCATGCAAATATATCACTTTTGGAGAAAAGCCAATCAAACCAGAAGCTTCTCAGAAACCCAAGCACCCACTCTTCTGGGAGGAACTGATTTCACAGCACAAACTTGTCTCTCTCTGCTCCAAGAGGGAGCAGTGTGACAACTGCTGGCCCAGAGTGCATAGTAGCTCCTGTTCTGCCTGTTCTGCCCTCTCTCAACTGCACAGACGCACTTGCATGTGCATCTGGAGAGAACTGGAGTTCAGCACATACAACTTCTCTTTTCCCGTCTCAGCAGCTTCTTTTGTACCATGCAGCAGCAGCAGAGTAGCCACTTTTCAGGGCTCTACTCATCCACCACCCCTAGCAGCTGAAGAATCTCCCCAGCCCCTTCACACGCTACGAGGAAGATACTCCTTGGAGAGCAAGTGCACATGTGAAGGCCCTGATCTGACAGACAAGATGCTTTCCCTGAATGATTCTGTCTCCTTTCCGTTTGATAATCATCCATCCACCCAAACCTGTATCGTCCCAAAGAAGGGGGGGGTTGCAGACACAACTTAAGAGTTACTTCTCTGTTCATATCCAAGCTTCATCAGCCCCATTCATACCAACAGATACAGGGCAAGAATGATCAGTGCTTCCCACAGTCCCTTAGAGTCATGCCTCAGTTCCCACCCCAGGAGAATCCTCCAGCCCAAGGATTTTGCTCTCCCCTCTGTCCCTCCCACCCCTAGCAGCGACTGTAACATCCCATCTGACAATAAAACAAATCCCATCTACTCCCACTTCAGTTCACAAGAGCTACAAATAAACACAGATGACTTAGCACACACCAGCCACCCCCCTGAAGGGAAACAGGAAGCCCAGAGCCCCTCCAGAGACTGCAAGCTTGGTCCTGTTTTCCACAAGGAATGCATTGGCCAGAGGTTATTGATCCCTCATGCTTGGGTTGGTTTACACTTTCACTAAGCCTTGTTAGCACCTGCATTCTCGGGATGTGCAGAACAAGTCCTGCGGCTTTATTAATTGGAAGAGGGTGGTTGGGTTGGAGGATTGTGCTGGGGGGATTGGGAGGGGGAGCAGCGTACACCTGGACTGGTGGAGAGGGTTGAAACAGAAAACAGAAGCTAGTCAGGTTGGCACCATCCAGACGCTTTCCAGTGATTCTGGAACAGGGAACAACTCTCGGGAACACGTTCAAGGACGGAAAGACTAACAGTAGATCCACCCCCGGCTTTGCTTACCCTCTCAAGTGCCACCCCATGCACAGCTCACCTGCTTACACCACCTCCCAGCTTCTTCCACTCTGGCTAGCAGGTCGGGGTACTGACTTTAACAACATCCTGCCCCAGGGAGTGGTAGTCACCCCTTTGCTCATCAGAACAGCACGCAGCAGAGCGAACTGTGGGCAAACCCGCCTAACCTCAGACTGTGGGAAGGTAGTTGGTTTTCTCAGGCCTGCTCCAAGATCTGCCCGCTGGCTGACACAACTATGACTATGACACTGCACAGGGGAGAGGAGGAAGAGAGCACTGGGTCCTGTCCAGGAAGGCTGACTGCTCTTGGGATGCCCATTGTCCACAGTCCCTTTCAGCCAGGAAATGGATGATTCTGGTCTTTAAAATATTGACAGGTGTTAGTCAAATGTCAAACAGCATCCATGGGGAGAGGGATCAGCCAAGAAGAAAGAGGGGGGGCAGAGAGCTGGGAGGCAAGATGGAGACAGAGAAAAGGGGGCTTAGATCTCAGAGGAGGAGGAACGGGGCTGAAGGCAGATGTGGGGCAGCTCCAGGAGTGGAGTGCTGGGGAACTCCAGAGGACAAAAGAGGCTCGTGTCCCCTGAGGAAAGTGGATAGAGCTGCCCCTGACATTGCTGTAGGGGCAGGACAGACCATCTGCGCCTGAAGATGTGGAAAATGTATTTTAGACACCCCCTTTGTTTTCCAACAGGCCAAGAATAGACAAATATATGTAAATTAGCAATTATGTTTATGTAAATTTGACTGGTCCCTCACACACACCTTGGATGCATTACACTGTAGACATACTGGGGCAGAGACCTTGGCTCCTTTGCTTTGCACGGCATGGAGTGCACCAAGGCCCTGCATTGCACTACCAGAGAGATGATCCTCATAGACTCATAGACTTTAAGGTCCGAAGGGACCATTATGATCATCTAGTCTGACCTCCTGCACAATGCAGGCCACAGAATCTCACCCACTCCTGTAACAAACCCCTAACTCCATATTCTCCAGTTACCCACCAGGCTCGGGAACCCAAATTTACCTCAGGTCAAAGTGATGGCAGACTGCAATTGTCATGCGTTTCTAAACCTTTGGTTCTGGTTTCCTATTTAAAACTGGTCTCAAAAGAGCCTTCAGCCAATATCCCAAGGGCACTGATGGGTAAAGAGTGAGGCGGCAACAAAGGAAGTCAAATCATCTGCTGATGGTTGAGTATGTCCTCAGCCGTGGCAAGAACTACAGAACCACAAGGTCCTCCCCCTGAGTCTCCAGAATCCTTGGGAGCAGCAGAGAGAGCCACACGCAGATGGTGACCACGGATTGACACACACTGGTGGTTTTCTGAATTCCATTCAGCTGCAGCCGGCCGGTTTCCACTTCAGCAGAAGCCAGCGTGAGTCTCCAAGTAGCTTGGACTAACCATGCCATTACAGCGGGGTCAGTGTCTTTGTCGCGGAGGTCAGTAAAGCCCATCCAGGAGTCCTTAACATTGACTGAGGTCTTAAGAAGCTCTCTCTCAGGGAATGGAGATGTGAAGCGGTGCCCATTGTCTCTTCACATGGAGAGAGTCCGCTTCTCAAACTAGGTGATGGCATGCCAGTGTTTTACCATAGCATTCACATCTGGCTACTGTGCTTTGCTTTCTGTGTTTTGCCCCATGTTGGCTCCCCCCATGTCATGTCTACCCCAACCTGACCCCCTAGGAAGAAGTTTGAAGCCTTCTATGGACCAGTCAGACTGTAGGGTGCATCCCCCTTGGGCCACCACA
The DNA here is from genome assembly GCF_016161935.1 of Mauremys reevesii. NCBI lineage: Eukaryota > Metazoa > Chordata > Testudines > Geoemydidae > Mauremys > Mauremys reevesii. The sequence continues at coordinate 29,375,871 of NC_052635.1, read as the reverse complement.
CAGTTTGAAAACCTCTGTGCTAAATGGAAGGCAGAAATCTGGGTGGGGAGGGACGGGGGACAGGACCATGACCTTGTGTGCCCCACCCCATGCATCGCCTCTGACAGGCTGGTAAGTCTAACTTCAGTACCAGGGAAACTGGTTGAAACTGTAGGAAAGAACAGCATTATCAGACACAGATGAACACGATATGTTGGGGGAAGAGTCAACATGGCTTTTGTAAAGAGAGATCATGCCACACCAAGCTATTAGAATTCTTTGAAGGTGTCAACAAACATGTGGACAAGAATGATCCAGTGGATATAGTGTACTTGGACTTTCAGAAAGCCTTTGACAAGGTCCTACACCAAAGTAAGCAGTCATGGGATACGAGGGAAGGTCCTCTCGTGAATCATTAACTGATTAAAATATAGAAATCAAAGTGTACAAATGAATGGTCAGTTTCACAGTGGAGAGAGGTAAATAGCGGGGTCCCAGGAATCTGTACTGCGACCAATGCTGTTCAACATATTCATAAATGATCTGGAAAAAGGGGTAAACAGTGAGGTGGCAACGTTTGCAGATGATACTAAAGTTAATAAGTTAAGTCCAAAGCTGACTGAAGAGTTACAAAAGGATCTTACAAAACTGGGCGACTGGACAACAAAATGGCCGATGAAATTCAATGTTGATAAATGCAAAGCAATGAACATTGGAAAATATAATCTCAACTATATATACAAAATGATGGGGTCTAAATTAGCTGTTACCACTCAAGAAAGAGATCTTGGAGTCACCGTGGATAGTTCTCTGAAAACATCTGCTCAATGTACAATGGGAGTCAAAAGAGCTAACAGAATGTTAGGAATATTAGATAATAAGACAGAAAATATAACAATGCCACTAAAGAAATCCATGGTTCTCCCAACCTTGAATACTTCATACAGCACTGGTCACCCCATCTCATAAAAGATATACTCGAATTTTAAAAAGTACAAAGTAAGGCAAGTAAAATGATTAGGGGTATGGAACAGCTTCCATATGAGGAGAGATTAAAAAGACTGGGACTGTTCATCTTAGAAAAGAGATGACTAAGGGGGAATATGATAGAGGTCTATAAAATCATTAATGGTGCAGAGAACATGAGAACAAGGGGTCACCCAATAAAATTAATAGGCAGCAGGCTTAAAAAAACAATAGGAAGTAAGTACTTCTTCACACAACGCATAGTCAACCTGTGAAATTTGTTGCCAGGGGATGTTGTGAAGGCCAAAAGCAGGGTGGATAAAAATCAATTATTTTTAAAATCAGATTTTTTTGATAAAAAGCTTTTTGAGGAAAACACTTCTCTAAAGATAGTTTTAATTAAGATACATTATAGCTCAAAGATCTCTCATGGAACGGGGATTATAAATTCTAATTCTACAGTATGAGACAATCTATTCATGTAATGTTTAAGAAAAGTTTTGTAAATGAGTTCCAACAGTTCATGGATTAGGGATCCAATCTTATCTGGTTCCAGATGCTTTTGTATAGATTATTTAGGTTAATCTTTCTATCTACCCAATGGGACTCAGTGCTCAGTCTAGAAGATACCATCAGAGATGGTTAGTTTTGCAGTTCTCAAACTGTGGATTTGTCTCTCCAGACATAACATGCTTGTTAACAGCAAAAATATTTTTAAATAAATAAAATATACAGAGGTGAGAAATAACAGACCTCAACCCTACTGTCCCTCTGCAAATTTGTGTACACAGAGTCAATCCTTTAACTCTCTCTAAAAGTGCAACGTTTCAAAAAGTTCAATGAATAGAAGATTGTTGGGGGCGGAATAGATCTGGACAAGGAGAAGTCTGGAGATAAATATGAGAAGGGAGGGACAGGCAGTAGAAACAAAAGTGAAACCGTTTGAGCAGCATATTCCAGAAGTCTTGAGGTCTTTCTGAGTGTAGCCTTCATTGATTTGAGATCGACCATACCATTCTCTCACTAGAAGGGAAAACCTATAATGGCAGCAGGCCGTAAATGAGACCCAGTTTGGGAATATTTTAATGAAGTTCCTCTACCTGTGGGTAAGACAGGCATGCATGCAAAATGCAAACAGTGCAACAAAGAAAAAATGTAAGGCCTTGTTGCTAGAATGAAACAACATCATGAGAAGTGTTCCTTCTCAGGAGGAAGCTGAATTGAAGATGATGATAGGAACATATCTGAACATGCAGGATCTTCAGGTTGGTAAACTTTTTTATTTCATACTTTTTTCTTAAGGACTGCCTGTCTTCCTTCTGGACTATTCTTGAATTCTCATGTTTGAGCAAAAAATATAGTTGTGCTAAAAAATAAATAGCTGAAATAGGCAGATCTTCCTTTTACAATTTCACCTTTAAAGTAGTACTGAGTGTCAGTGAATGCAATGAGTAATACTAAATGAGCAGTATGGTAATAATAATTAAATAACAGCATTGACTTATTTTGTTTAGGAGAATCCATCCTCAACATACAGGATTCTGAAGACTATCCACCTTCAAGATCACCATCATCTTCTATAGTTTCAGAGTAATCTGCCAATGACAGTGTTTCAATCACATCATGTGTCACATAGCCACAGTAGATGGATGCACACTTGATCATTACGTGTTAGGTTCACTCTCTCTGAGGCACCTGGCATCGGCCACTGTTGGTAGACAGGATAGTGGGCTGGATGGACCTTTGGTCTGACCCAGTATGGCCATTCTTATGTTCTTATATCACTTGTAGATTTTTTTTTTCCTTTTTGCTACATCATCCAGAAAAAAAATAAGTAAATTTGCGATAAGAACCAGCAGATTACAAAAAGAGGTAATTGATGAAAAAATTGCCCGATTTGTTTATGCAACAAACTCTCCTTTCCATATGACTGAGAACCCACGCTTCATTAACATGGTTCAGTCATTAAGACCATGATACAGTTCAATCAACAGAGCCAGATGTTGCAGGCAAATTGCTGGATAAAGTATATGAAAGAAAAACTGAGCAGTGAGCAAAAGGTCTAGAGGGTAAAATTGTTAACCTGAGTCTTGATGGGTGGAGCAATGTCTGCAATGATCCTGTTGTATGTGCTTGTGTGATGAAACAATTGATACATCAGGAAATGCACACACAGCAGAATACTTACAAGAAGTAGCAGTAAAGGCTATAACAAACTGAAAAAAATTTCAAATGTCTAGTACGCAGCTTGGTCACAGACAATGCTGCAAATATAGCCAAGATGAGAAGAAATTATTTAGGAGAGAGTCCCAAGTGATCATATGGTTGCAGTGCTCATTTGATGCACCTCCTAGCCAAAGATTTTGGTGTTCCAGAAATAAAGGCTAATGTTGCTGAATTGCAAAATACTTCCATAACAACCACTTCGCAGCAGCTGCTCTGAAAAAAGTGGAAGGACCCAAGCTAACTCTTCCACAAGATGTGCAATGGAACTCAGCAGGGGACTGTTTTGAGCACTATATCAAGAACTGGCCTAATCTGATGACAGTCTGTGAACAAAATTGTGAAAAAATAGATGGCTCTGTCACAGCCAAAGTTCTCAACACTGGGCTTAAGAGAAATGTTGAACACATGCTGAAAACCCTGAAGCCTATTTCTGTAGCCTTGAACAAAATGCAGGGAAATAGCTGTTTTATTGCTGATGCTGTTGAAATTTGGAAGGAACTGAGTGAGATCTTAAAAAGAGAAATATGCAATGACTGAGTTGAATTACAAGAATTAAAAAAAAAACAAATGGGACAAGCACTATCTCCAGCTCATTTTCTTATAAATATTCTCAATACTCAGTACCAAGGTCAAACCTTAACTGCTGAAGAAGAGGAGTTAGCTATGACATGGACATCCAGCAATCATAGAATCAAAGAATCATAGACTTTAAGGTCAGAAGGGACCATTATGATCATCTAGTCTGACCTCCTGCACAACGCAGGCCACAGATCTCACCCACCCACTCCTATATCAAACCTGCGTCTCAGCCATTGAAGTCCTCAAAGCATGGTTTAAAGACTTCAAGATGCAGAGAATCTTCCAGCAAATGACCCATGCCCCACGCTGCAGAAGAAGGCAAAAAAATCCCAGGGCCTCTGCCAATCTGCCCTGGAGGAAAATTCCTTCCCGACCCCAACTAAGGCGATCAGCTAAACCCTTCATAATGCCAATTATAATAAATTTCAGAGCTAAGGGTGAACCATTCAAGAAATATATGTTTGCTGATGAGGTTTTAAAGAAAGTCACACCACTGAACTGGTGGAAGTCACTTAAGCACTTGGATTCAGAGACTGTTGAAGTGATAATCTCACTTTTAACAACAGTAGCTTCTTCTGCCAGCGTAGAAAGAATAGTTTCTTCCTTTCATTCCAAACTGGGAAATAGTTTGGGACCTAAAAAAGCAGGAAAGCTTGTTTTTCTTTTCCAGATTACGAACAAACAGGAAAATGAAGGTGAAGACGACTGAGTTAGCTGCAGAAGCCAATATTTTAAGTTTCTCATGTTGACCTGGCTGACGTAGTCAATTTAATTTTTTTTTTTTAATATTTAATTTAACTATTTTAGTTAAAGCAATTTTAACAAAAACAAATTTGATTTTAAAAAACTTGGATGTTTAACTAAATTCAAAAATTCATATGCTTGTTTTGTTAAAATATTATGTTTGCTGTTGAAGAAAAAAAATCCAGAATACTTAATGTTGTTGTTTTAGTTAAATAAAACAATTTAAATGTCTGTCTGATGATGTTCTCTTTCTAATACAGCATGGCAAGAAAATCCTCCAAATATTAATGATTAACCTGTTTAATTGGATATATTTATGAAGTCATTGGAAGGTGAACTATCTTCTTCAATTACCTTTGGTAAATGAAATAACTAAATCATTTCATTTTCTGATATCGCTGTAAAACTAAGCTGAAAAGTTTTCAAAATAAATCACTTAAAAATATATAGTGTGTACCATCTAAAAATGAAACCTACATCTATCTCTGAGTTGTGAAGAATATGTATTAAGGTTAGAACAACCAACAAGAATGCACTTTTATGTAGAAATCCATGATTAAATCAAGTCTTCCTGACAAGTGATTTAAATCATGGCCAAAAGTATAATTAGGTTAAAAAAAGAATTAGGTAAGTTCACAGAGGATAGGTCCATTGATGGCTATTAACCAGGATGATCAGGGACACAACCCATGCTCTGGGTGTCCCTAAATCTCTGATTTCCAGATGCTAGGACTGGAAAACAGGGGATGGATCACTTCATAATTGCCCTGTTCTGTTCCTTCCCTCTGGGGCACCTGGCATTGGCCCTGTCAGAAGAAAGGATACTGGGCTAGATGGACCATTGGTCTGACCAGTATGGCCATTCTTATGTTCAGTTATACCACTGCTTTCCAATCTGGACCTCAGGAATGCCAGCTCAAAGCCATTAGCATTCAGGGGGCTGCACAGATGTAACCCTGCACAGAAATTACAGGAGAGCAGAGAGAAAGACTGGTCTAGTGGTTAAAGCACTAGCCTAGGAAGACCTGGGTTCCAGTCCATGGCCTGCCACAGACTTCCTGTATGACCTTGGCCCAGTCACTTAGCTTCTCTGTGCTTCAGTCCCCCATCTGCAAGATGGGGATAATCGCACTGCTCTACCTCCCAGGGGTGTTGTGAGAATAAGTGTGGTAAAGATTGTGAGGAGCTCAGATACTAGGATAATTGGGGCCATATGAGCACGCTGGAGAGAGAGAGAGTTTTCTTGCACTCGGGAGATGGAAAGGGCCCAGCCTGACGTTAAAACAAACATCTTGTCATCTGAGCCAATCCAATATGGACTCAATGAGACGCAACATGCAGAGAGCCCCACAGTACCATTTTTTGCTGCCACCTTACAGGCCAGAATCCCACATTAGGGAAGGTCAGATTTGGGGTCTGTGTACTGCTGAACAAGATTTCTTTGAAGTGGTCAGGTTATACCAAACCACAACTATGCTTAATGTCAGTCTCTGCTAGTCTCATGGACCCCACCTACCTATAGCCTTAGTCTTCTCTGTCTTTTTTACTATATGTGCTTAGGCTGCCCTATTCATGAGGAAGGATCCCTAGAGCACAAGTACTGATTTCCTGTCTCCAAGTCAGACTAACCCAGGGGTTCTCAAAGTGGGGGTCGGGACATGAGGTTATTACATGAGGGGTCACGAGCTGTCAGCCTCCACCCCAAACACCGCTTTGCATCCAGCATTTATAATGGTGTTAAATATATTTAAAAGTGTTTTTAATTGGCGGGGGGTGGCACTCAGAGGCTTGCTATGTGAAAGGGGTCACCAGTACAAAAGTTTGAGAACTACTGGACTAACAGGATGATGTTAACCTTTAAACCACGGTGTAATTACACTAATTGGCTTTTCAGAATCAGGCAAGCACTTAAATAAAGAAGTCAACATTTGACCTCACAGAGAAATCAGCTTTACCTAAGGCCATTATATGGTCAACTTTTTAGACACCATTCCTTAGCCCCAATTGACATGGGTTTAAGGTTGGGTTTTGGGGGGGATGGATTTTAGTTACACCTCTACCCCAATAGAACGCGACCCGACATAACACGAATTCGGATATGACACGGTAAAGCATCACCCGAGCCCCGTGGCTTTACCGCGTTATATCCGAATTCGTGTGGAGCCCCGAGCCCTTTAAATCCCCACCCGAGTCCCACTGCCAGAGCTCAGGTGGTGATTTAAAGGGACCAGGGCTCCTCACAGCAGCTCAAGCACCAGGCCCTTTAAATCCCCGCCGGGGCTCTGGCAGCCGGGCTCGGGTGGTGATTTAAAGGGCCAGAGGCTCTGGCCACTGTGGGGAGCCCCGGGCCCTTTAAATCCCCGCTCGAGCCCTGCTGCCAGAGCTTCAGCAGTGATTTAAAGGGACTGGGGCTCCCCATAGCAGCTGGAGCACCAGGCCCTTTAAATCACCACCGGGGAAGCCGGTCCAGTCTGGTACGCTGTACCAGACCAAACCTAATATAACATGGTCTCACCTATAAGGTGGTGAGATTTTTTGACTCCAGAGGACCGCGTTATATCGGGGTAGAGGTGTATTGATATTTGTGGTCATTTACAATAAGACATTACATTGCTTTAAGAAATTTTAAAAAGTGATTCAGAGATCCCTATGGTCAAATCAAACCAAGAATCAAAACCGAATGGCTGGACCAACAAATTGAGATGGGAGGCCTGGCTCTGCCACATTTCAAAATATACTCTAGGGTGGCAGAAATTAGACCAGTATTGGAATGGATCTCTAAAGGAGAGAATCCATCATGGATACAGATTGAACAGAAACTGGCAAACCAAATCTCGTTATATAACTGTGCACTGAACTTGTATCCCAAAATTCTGTCACCCATGAATAAGCCCCATCGTTTTCAGTTTAAACCGATTTTGATCGAAAAAATCCCGGGTTTTACAAAGAGTATTGTGTGTTTCTTTTTCCAATTTTCACCCTACTTTGGTATCATTCTATATATAAAAAATAACTTGTTTTATTAGGAAAATACAATACATTATGTGAACTATATGTGTTATGATAATACATTAGTCTCTGTGTATATGCAAAGCTGCCTGTTGAAGTAAGGTTATGTATTAGTCTAGAAGATACACACAATAAACAAACAGGCAGGCACGCAAGCTCTGAAGTGTGTGCACATCTGAACATAGTGCTGAATCTCATGCCCACCATGTACACATTTCAAGCTGTTAGCAGATAATGGTTTAAAGATTTGACACACTAAAATGGGAAGCAAACGAAAATCTGTCTCAGACTACATTTCAGAACACAAGTATTCAAAAGTTTAAAAATAAAACAAAAACAGGAGAAAAGGATGAAGTTGAGTGTACGCACTGCAAACCGTGTGGCCCAATTACTAAATGTAAATATTTATAGGCTAATAGTTCTAAGTCTACAAGAGTAAACTGTTTAGTCAAAGGAAAAGTTTTATTTGGGGATTAGAAATATTGTTTTCTTCAACTCCGAGGTGGCATTGTGTTTTGTTCTGCAGCAAACTACATTGAATTCCACTCATCAAAGCATTAATCTACTGAACACTTTTTCCCCCTGTCCTTCCGTCCACCAAAATAAACCCCGATATTTATCCAGAAAAGGTCATCTTTTTTTGCCCCGATTTTCACCTTTTTGGTTGTTATAGTAATAAACACTGATAAATTCCCAGGAACGTTTAAATACATAAAAAACAAAACCGAAGGGCCCTACCCGTGAAATATCACCCACCACTTAAAGTGGGTTTAGTTAGAAGGAATTAGCCTATCCCAGTCTTCCCCTTGTACCCCTTCTAAAATCAATCTCTGGTTGCAAGAAAACTGTATCAGTCCTTAAAGTTATTTCAAATTTAAAACTCATTCAACTGGCACATAATCACCCGATACAAAGCTTTCCACGTACACAACATGGACACCCCACATTCAACCAAGCACTGACTGCATGTTAATTTTAAAATTTCCCCATAGCTTGATGGGTTGATTTGAAAGACAATTGCCTGGGAAGTGAGAAAGAAAATAAAGAAAGTACGGTTTTAAATATATTTTGGTAGAAATAAGAGGAACAAATTAATAACCCAGTGGTAAGTTTCTCCTCAATCAGTGTAACAGGGCGTGTGTTGAAAAGGGAATGTTGCAGTTTTCCTTGCAATACCTCATTAGAAATCGGACAGGTCAGACATATGGGCCTTGTCTATACAGGAAAGATGCACCGATTTAACTAAAAAAACTCAGATTTTAGAGCAATATAGTAAAGCTAGGTTCAAACCCCTGTAGGAGACACTTAAAACTGATCACATCTGTCCTTGTATCAAGTTAGCTTACTCCAGGTCCTGACATTGGACACATCGCCCACCTCCTTGAAAACACCCCACACGTGACTTCAGTGAAACCACGTACCTGAAGTCAAGCAAGTGCTTACATGTTCTGCTGCACTGGGCCAGAGTGCTCAGCACCTTGCAGTATTGAGCCCTATCTTGACATCATCGCATATTTACAGAGCCCCTTCCATCTGCAAGGATTCCCAGGGGCTTTGCAGCCTGTGTATCGCTTCACGGCCTCATGGCTAGAGGGATGAAAACATTATCTATGCACAGGTGACTCACCCCTGAAATGCAGCCACCTCTTGGGTAGAAGGCAGAAGACGCTAAACAGTGCACAGCAACACTGAACAGCAGCTCAGGTCGGGAAGTAAAGAATACCACATCCAATTGTAACTGCAAAGGGAATTTAGGTCGGCAGTGACTACTCGATTCTGAATTTGGCTAGGATGCTGAGATTAACGTCACTGCTCTTAAGAAAAATGTTGTAAGATCTTTAATAGCAGTGGTTCTTGAACTTTTGTACTGGTGACACCTTTCACATAGCAAGCCTCTGAGTGCAACCCCCCCCCCTCTAAATTAAACACACGTTTATATATTTAACACCATTATAAATGCTGGAGGCAAAGTGGGTTTTGGGGTGGAAGCTGACAGCTTGCGACCCCCTATGTAATAACCTTGCGACCCCCTGAGGGGTGCTGATCCCCAGTTTGAGAACCCCTGTTTAATAGCCATGAGGCACCACAACCTACCTTTTACATCTCATTCAAAATAAAGAGAGAAATAACCTCAGCACGTGTTATAAACCAGAGTGGGGAGGTTTTGAATTACACAGATTTTTAAAGATAGGGATTACATCTCTCCCACTAACATTTACAGGGTTTTAAAAGCTACAATAGCTCAACCTCCAAACTCTGCACACCTTCCTCCACTGTAAATCAGACAGCGCCAGAATAACACAGATCTAATTAAAAAATAATCAATCTTTAGCTTGCAGATGGAGATTAGAAAGCACTGGGGTTACCGTTTCCTCACTACCACCGTACCTATTCCCATAACTGTCTTCAGCATTTTTCGGTGCACCAGGGCTATTGGTTTCAGAGTAGCAGCCGTGTTAGTCTGTATTCACAAAAAGAACAGGAGAACTTGTGGCACCTTAGAGACTAACAAATTTATTTGCGCATAAGCTTTCGTGGGCTACAGCCCACTTCATCTGATGCATGCAGTGGAAAATACAGGGCTATTGGGTTTCTCAAGGACATGCATATCCACATTGTTAGCCATAGGTGCTGGAAGCAGATGTGCTGGAGAGGCTGCTGCTTCAAGTGGTTTCCATCCTATACAGAGTTCACAGTTTGATTCAATGGCTCTCAGCACCCCCACTCTACAAATTGTTCCAGCCCCACTGTTGTTAGCTGTCTGGTTTATTAAAGAGCGGCAAGAGTAACCCAGTCGAGGCCCCACATTTGACCTGCCTTGTTCTTCCTGGGTGAGAGATGCTGCTAAGAGGAAGCAACAATGAGTCCTGCGGCACCTTATAGACTAACACGTATTGGAGCATAAGCTTTCGTGCGTGAATATCCACTTCATCAGACGCAACTTATGCTCCGATACGTCTGTTAGTCTATAAGGTGCCACAGGACTCTGTCACTTTTTACAGATCCAGACTAACACGGCTACCCCTCTGATGCTAAGAGGAAGTTATCTCTGGATTCTAGTGTCTGCAAAGCCCCAAACCCAGCAATCCTTCCCCCCTTCAAGGAGAAATAAAAATTAACATGGAAAAGCTGCTATTTTAGTGCAATGCAATGGACAAGCTCCCCCTTCTGTTCTGCAGTTGAATAACCATCCCAGCACTATCCCCAATAATGCTGGTGCTCTCATGAACGGAAGGTCAGATTCTGCCACTCTAACTTCATGCACAAGCAATAGCACGGACTCAGGTAAAGACATTTGCTTTGGGACTCAGGAAAGCCAGGTTTAGTTGACACCTCTGTCACCGGATTTCAGTATGACCCCGGGCAAGTCACAATCTCTCTGGGCCTCCATTCTCCATCTGTAAAAATAGGGAGAACAGTATTTCCCAAGCTAAGTGGTTTTCAACCTGTGGTCCGTGGGGGTCCACAGACTATGTCTAAGATTTCCAAAGGGGTCCGCACCTCCATTCGAAATTTTTTAGGGGCCTGCAAATGAAAACAGATTGAAAACCACTGCCCTAAACTCACACAGGTATTGTGAAGATAAATACATTAATACTGGCACTATGAGGGATGCCATGTACATAAATAGATTACACTTGTACTTCTTGCATAGCAACATGCTGCACAACATGAATAAGGCTGGCAGATTTGTACTCAATAGGAGTCCTATTAATGGAGTCATCAGAAAACAAATCAACGTTTGCGCTAAGCTAGCGTATTTGGTTGACATGTGCAGTTAGATGACTGCTGTATTCCTCTTAGCCCCACCCCAGAAGTGGATGCATGCAGTGTGTGTGCAGGTAGACGCCTTTGGGATGGAAGGTGCTATGCAAATATCATAAGATACTCAAGATGGGACCAACCTGGAACACCAGAGTTCCCCACTCACCCTGAACTCTGGGAATGTTCCAGTCTGGATCTAGATCTGAACACAAAGGCTTGAGTCCCTCACTAATAAATATCTGCCAGTCGATACAGAACAAAAGATGTCTACAGGGGCAGGATCTTTACTTTCAAGCTCCTACGATGTTTTGTGCAACCAGGCGATGTCAGTGTCCTTTTAGCAGATATGCTGTGCCTGGGAACTAGCCCTTTGTTCCCAACCCCTGCCAAGTGTGGTTCAGGTCAGCTGTGAGATGAGCAATATAGGCAGCACCTGGGGTATGCTCCCCCGTGCTGTAGGCGCTTAAGATGCTCCGTGTGGCTTCGCTGTGGGTGCTGCTATTTCCTGCCTTAATCTCTAGATGTTGCTGCCTCAGCTTCATTTCTGGCTCACGTGCTCTGTGTCTTGTACACTCCAGCATTTGGTAAACCCCCTCAGCTGCACAAATCATTATCAAACAAAGTGAAACACGTGATGCAAGGACAGACAAACAGATTAGGACCCCTGCTAACTGAAGCCAGCTGTCACACACAATAGACATTTAGAGAAGGCCTCAAGTGGGAGGAGAGGGTGCTCAGAAAAGGGTCTTCCTCTCCTTTCGCCCTGACTCCGCGTGCCCTGCCCCCACATGCAGCATTCACCCAGTGCACGTCCAGCACTAGAGACAGCGTTCCCAGTTAGCTATACAGCTCAGGAGGGACTTTTTTGAGGGGGTTGACTATCGATTCCAAACCACATGACTCAGCTCCTCAGAGCGGAGGGTCCTTTTTCATTCCAGTTTATAACATGGTACAAGGGGAGAGAACTGTTTACAGGAGGCTCGGGAGCGAGGAGATCGGCTTATAGTCCAATTTCGCGCATCCCCACCCCCAATGCAATGAACGGGGTTGGATCAGCATGCATGTGCCATGGGCCCAGGAGAGGGTGGAAGACAGAGAACTTGCTCAGCGATCACTCCATTCCTACAGAGAAATTTACAAAATTCCTTTCCAAATAACCTGCTTTTCTGCTGGGCTAATAGGCAAAGCCTCATCAGGCTGCCTCTGAGCGACTAGGTGATCCAAGAAGCTGAATGATGACAAGCTTTCATTAAGCCCAAGTGATGCCCAAAGCAAAGGAAGTAAAGGGACAGGGACAGTACACACAGGCATCTGCTCTGAAGAGAGCTGGGGGTTTCTGTCATGCTTGGCTCAGGCTCAAAAGGCCAAGCCTGTGACCAGGTCTGCACTAGGAAATTAGGACAGCATAAGCACATCGCTCAGGGGCGTGAATAATTCACACCCCTGAGCAGCGTAGTTAAGCTGATCTACGTCCCCACGTAGACAGCGCTAGGTCATCAGAAGAATTCTTCCATCCACCTAGCTGCTGCCTCCTGGGGAGGCGGATTAACTCCAACGATGGGAAGCCCCTTTATTCCCGGATGGGAGTATCCACTATCTGGCTGTTGTAGCTCTTCCAGCAGGACTCAGAGAGCAGGGCCAAGTTGGGAGACAGCATGAGCTAGTGGAAACGGCACCCGACTGGGAGTCAGGGGACCTGGGCTCTAAGTCCTGGCTCTGCCACTGATGTGCTGGGTGAGTATCCCCTCCCAGTGCCTCTGCTGCCCCTCTCCCTCTCCATCTGTCCTGCCTATTTTACAACGTAAGCTCTTTGAGATGGGGACTCTCTCTCACTATGTGTATGTGCAGCGCCGAGCACGACAGACCTGCATTTCAGTGCTAGTGGAATAGAAACACACCACAAAAAAGCAGCAAACCAGGAAGTGCCCTAAAACCCTTGTTTAAAAAACAAAGCAAGCAGGCAGGCCCTGGGTCCTAGACTCTAAGAGGCTGGAGCTTGTTTTGTACAGCTGCACTAGACACCAGGACTGGGAGTCAGGACCTCCGAGTTATAAGCCCAGCTCCTCCACCAAAACCTGGTGCCCTTAAGCACCTGACTTCACATCCCTGACTCAGTTTCCCCATCTGGGGCAATACTCGTTTACCTGCCTCAAGGGGACACTAGAAGGGTTAAAGCACTTTGAAGATGTAAAATGCTGTATCAGGACTACAGGAAATATCACATTGAAATGGAATATATATACGTGCGCATGAGATGAGGGAGAGTTGAGACTTTCTACGAAACCCACCACCAGGCCTGAGGCTAATTGGCAGACTTAGCAGTAGAGCTATAGGTACTTTATGGCAAATTTATTCAAGGGATTTTCCTGTTCACCTGATGGCGTCTCCTCTAATTTGTTACTTGAAGTTACTCTCTGACTAGTTCTCAGTCTTCTTTGGAGGCATGTCATCATGAGTTCTCCAGACAGGAAACTCAAGCTCTTCTTAATAAGGTACATGTTATGGTGCTGTTCCCTGATTGGATGAGCTGGTACAAGGGGAGGGTTCTGGGGCAAGTAGGAATTTGAAATTTGTTCTCCTACGAACACTCTTCAGTGCTCGCTTAAGATTTGCTGCCTCTACAAATGCTCTCGCCAGGAAATTCATGGCGAGTGAACATGAGAGGGGGGATGAACACAGACGAAGTGGCAGTGCTTAAAAAAGTGAGTGAATCCCGCAAAAAAATAAAATAACCCAGCACACCTGCACATTTGTTTGTTTGTTTGTTTTTAACAACATTTGAGAGATGTGCCTGGTCTGTTAAATACATGTAATCAGAGCTTTCACTCAATTTAATAAAATCACTAGAAACGATATCGGTGCAATAGGGTGACACCCTGATACACAGAGAGACGTGATGACAATATTCTCTTTGCACAAAAGCTCCCTTTTGTAATGGCTACCAGGGGTGTGCGCAGGGATTTAAATCTGACTGCTTTTGGAGGGGCATGTTCTGTGCCCCTGCTGCAGCCCCAGGGAGGCGGAGGAGCTCACTCTCCCCACTGCGGCCCTGGGTGCCGGAGGAGTTCTGTGCCCCCGCCAATTAGTGGGGGGGTGCCCCTGCTTGCGCTCCCCCCATCCCCGTGCATGCCCCTAATGGTTACTGTTTTGTTTCTGATATTTACATAGGAAGCTTTAACAGGTTTACAAATCCTTGCCAAGTAAATAAATAGCACAGAAGTTAGTGAATTCTCACTGAACATTGATACGGCTTTCACCCCGCTCAGCAGAGACCCGGGAACTGCTTAGCCCCGTCATTTCTAGACTCTGGCTACACATCAGAGTTCTCCCCTACTGCAGCTCTCCTAGGGTCAGTAATGGTGGAAGCTTCAGTGTAGAGAGCGCGCTGGCATTTTTATCACCGTGGCAGCTAGACTGGCAGGGTTGGGCAACTAAGTGGAAAGAACACCATGCACGAGCCCCGCATATACTACAGCACCCATCGCTCCCGCTGCTGCAGGAGCTGCCCCAATTGTGAATGATGGGGCTCAATTTTGCCAGCGCCGACGTGCACCTGGAGAGAATCTCTCAGGACCAGGTTGAAGGCAATGCAGGGAGGCCGGCAATGGTACCTGCCATCCTGTGGCTACACAGAGGACTTCAATCCTCTGGGACTGTCCACCTGGCACCATAAATGAGCAGCAATGGCTTGATCTTCACATCAGCAGCGAACACTTTCCCTGACTTAAATGGAAGTGGGATCCAGCAGACGTCCTGGGGCTGCTGGAAGAGTCGGCGATGGGCCCAAGGTCTCTTCCACGCTGTACTTGAAACCTTCACTCTCGACCTCCTCCCTCCTCCTTTCCCAGAAAGATCATCACCACTGGGGGGTGGGGGAGGGGAAGGAAACAAAACCAAGGGAAAGCAGCAGCCAAGGATTCGCGAGTAGCACAATCTCGCTACCCCTCCAGCAGCCCCGTGTCATTCTCCAGGGCGGATGGTGCGGCGGTAACAAGATCGGAAAGGTCCTGCAGAGGGCAAAGACCGATCAATAGAGTGACTCTGACACAGCTCTTCATCTCAGCATCCACGGGGGTTGGGACTGAGGGGCGGCGGGGCGGGGAGGGAAAAGAAACCGAAGCACCAGGTCTGATTCCAGGAACTGACCATTGCCAAGGAGCAGCACCGCTCTCTCCAGAGCCCAGGAAACCAGACTGCAGATACTAACACCTCCACACCGCTAGAAGCGCGCGGTACACTAGCAACACAGCACTTAGCATTAGGGAGATGGGGCCGTACCATCCAACAACTGGCAGAAGAGACATCGGGAGCATGCCAGCTATGCCTCTGCAGAAATACTCTGGGGCTAGTCAAAGGTGTGGGAGAGGGTCAACGATGGGACCATGATGATCCTAATTAGGAAGCCATGACAGCAGCTCCAGGCATCAGTGCCTTTAAAAGCAGCTTGGATAGGATTTTGGTTCTTCGTTTTGTTTTGTTCTTGGGGTTTGTTTTTTTTTGGGGGGGGGGGGGGTTAATTTAGTGCTGTGAGAGCTGGTGACTTGATAGCCCGGGAGAATGACTCCGTCTGCCCCCAGAGCAGGTACTGCAGGGGGAGAGGTAGGGCAAGACATTGAACAAGAAAAGTGAGGAGAAGTCAGGAAAGGAAAAACAGCCCAATGAGTAAGTAAAGAACAGGAATAAATTCTGACACTTAATGGGCATCTTGCCAAGCCATGTCCAGCAAGTGAGCAAACCCCAACACTACGGTAGGGCCTGAAACTACTTTTAAATTCTTGTTTTGAGACCAACTGGATTTTGAGCTCACCAGGCCCCTGTGTGTGACTTGCCCAGGTCAGGCAACAAGTCAGGGGCAGAGCTGGGAGCAGACCCAGGGTCCTGACGCCCAGCCCCTGCCCTGGAGATCAGGGCTTTTCAAATGTCAGGCTGCACCAACAGGAACTCCTGGATTTTGTGCCCCAGCTCTCTCTGCTGATACCTCCTCACCCCACCCTCTGCCCCAATCCCCCACCTCACCCCACCCTCCACCCCAATCCCCACCTCACCCCACCCTCGGCCCCAATCCCCCACCCCACCCCCCCCTCCGCCCCAATCCCCCACCTCCCCCCCACCCTCGGCCCCAATCCCCCACCTCACCCCCACCCTCGGCCCGCACGAGGCTCAGCTGTAGTCAAAAGGAAGGGAAAGGGCGCTCCAAGAGGCTGGGCAGCCCCTCAGTGTGGCGCTGTACCCAGAGCCAAGTGCTGGGCAGAGAGGTGTCTGTGGGTGCTACGCTCTCTTTAACACCCCGACCAAGATGCCACACTCCAAAGCCACCGGCAGCCTCATACTTTCTTATCAAAACCCCAATGCCCCAATCCTTGCTAGGCACAGAGGGTCGTGGAATCAGGGTGGGGCACGACAGGAACCCAGGTGTTTTCTAAGTCGCAGGTGGACAAGGTTTGAGAACCACTGATCCAGCCGACACCAGCATGAGACTCAATACAGTGAATGATGCTGAGACTTTAGAGCAAGCCTGTGAAACAGATATCGGTTGAAACAACAATTTAGAGGCGAGTTCTGCCCTCAGACGCACAAGCGCGGCAGCCACTAAGATCCAAGGGCAGAATGTGAACCTTTGATCCACTATGTCCTCGAAGCAACTGAAGCTTATCCTAGATACCGTGGCATCTGTCCTGAGGTAGCGCCCAAGCCCCTCACAGACAAAGCCTCCCCTTATCCTTGTGAGGTAGTATCGTCCTGCCCATTTTACAGGGAGGGAAACAGGCACAGAGAAAGTTCCGTGACTCACTCAAGGTCATAGACCAAGGCAGAGGCCAGATCAGAGACAGAGCAACAGTACGAGACAGGAGAGGAGCAAATATAAGCAGATACAACACAAACAAGTGACCTAGTAAATGCCGAGATTTTAAGATTCACTGATAAACTGAGCTCTTACTAGATATTGCCTGAGGAAAACAAAGGACAAGGGCACCGAAGTGGGGGAAGAGAAAGGACATCACAACCACATGGCTTTTGATCATCACCCGGCACCTCACCCAGCATGTAAACAGGAAAAAGCCACTCAAACAACACCCTCTAACCGGCCTCTAACCAGTATCTCCCCGTTGAGATCAGACTGACCCAGCAATCTGCCTTGATGTCTTGCCAATCCCAGACCAAGCGAAATCCTTTCCGGGAGGAGAAGTGCAGGGAAATTAAACAGCCTTTAACAGGAACCAAACCTGCCAGCATCAGCTTGGAAATCATGACATGTTGATGAGCAGAGACCAGGGAAGGGGACTGGCCCTGGGTAATGAAGACTGCTTGGTCTCTGCACAGCTTGGGCATGAAGAGGGGAGGTAAGTGACACAGCTGGGTGTTTAACATTGTATCCCTCCCAGGAGGAGACTATTGATTTCCTTTAATGGAACTGAAGTGACCGTGATCTGAAGGGTCCACTTTAAGATGCAATTAACTGTGCCCTTTAATTTAGGCCAAGGAGATTATGGTACAGCCGGGCTGGTCAGCTTCTGGTTTTAAGCCAAATCAGACTTTTGCTGTAGTGGGTTCCTTTCTGCCCTTCCACAAACAGACGCTCTGCTGCCAAGGGGTTTCTCCCCGACATCCCTGCAAACAGGCCCCAAGTTACCACTTCCCAGTCTCTGACAGCCACAGCTCAAACCCTGCTCAGACCACAACTGAAGATGCATCTCTCAACCGAGCCCCTAGTGGACACAGATGCAGGGTACAGAAGTCACCATAGATTCTGGCACAACTGGCATTTTTAGCACAGGCCCCGGACTGGAATATAAGGGATGATGCAGGTCAGGACTGCGGAGGCCACTGACAGAGCTGGGAACAGGGCGGTACTGGATTATAAATGGGGCTGCAGCAGGTCAGGACCCAGGTGCAATGGCAGGTTGTGCTCCCCCCACAACAGACTCTCCTTGCCTGAGAACACTTTATCTGCCCCTTCCTTGTGCTCCCACCCCAGGCGCTGTGTGCTGGATTGCCCAAGAGAAGCGCCGCTGTTGCAGCGGGTGGTGGACGGAGACGCAGTCGCAAACACAACTGGTTCCTCACCCTGCTGATGGTTTTGACGCTCAGGACCAAGGCCTTGAGCTGGAACAGCAGTGGGCTGGGAGCCAGAGGAGGGATGGGGACATGGGGAGGCACAGCCCACCGAGGAGGCAGTGTTTGTACGTTCTGTGGATAACTAGACCTCTGTCGGCCTGTGTGTGAGGGACGGTCCGGACAGCTGTGGGGCGAGACTGAGGCGCACTGGCAGAGCCTTGGTTAATGAGAGTCCCTCCAAGTGGGCACGCGGCACCAAAATCACTTTAAAAAACTGCACCTATTTTTAAACAGAAGAGTGTCTGGTGTGCAAGGGTGGGGAAGGTATCAGCAAACCACATTTAAGCCATTTCCTGCCCCCACTCCTCCGGGAAAATGTTGTTCACCGAGGCCCCAGTTCTGCCAGCCAGCTCTATCTGCACACTGCGTTGTGGCTGCACAAACCCAGCTGCAGGCTTGAACAATAAGCTCTGTGGAGCAGAGGCGCAGGTCTTTTGACCTGTAACGTGCCAAGCACATTTTGTGGGGCTGCATTTAATAAAGTGATAATTGCACCCACAAAAACCTCATCACTGAGCTAGAGAAAAATTGAGGCCTGTTTCGATGTGGGGAAGTTCTACACAAATCTCCGTCCACTTGAAAGACTCATCCAGGTCTACTCTGAAGGTCTCCCAACCACAAATTTTCCAGATATGGAGGTTGAGAGGGAATTTATACCCATTGTAGACTTTTCTTGTTCACAAATAAGACTGTTTATTAAGACAACGGGCCATATTCTTTGCACAGCTATGTTGATTTCGGCAGAGCTGTGCCAGTTTACATCAGCCAAGAATCTGACCCTCTGACTTTTTTAGGAGTGGATCTCTCTTTGCAAAGCCACCTCGCACCGTGGACTGATCAGTTCATTCCTCTGGAATTCTGGCAATGGAACGCCCCTATTCTGACGCACCGTATGTGTAATAGCAGGACAAAATGTTGCAAAGTTGGCACTCCAGATCTCTAGAGCCACTTCGAAGGACAGAAGGAGAGAGAAAAAACACATCCAGATGTAGTTCAGCCACCAGCACCCCAACTGCACAAATCATGAATTCCAGGACGACCGAGTTCCCACTTAGAGCGAGCCAGAAAATGTTTTTTCCCCCTGCAGAAAGTTGCTAATGTTTGGTGACCCTCTAAAGACATTTGCAACAAAAAGTTGAAGCTTTCTGCAGAAAGCAAATGCTTGTCACAGAAAAATTAGTTTAATCAAAAATCTGATTTTCCAGCAAAAAAAGTTCAGATCAAAAATTATTGACCAGCCTTACCTGAATGGCCAATCCCACTGCACCTCTCTCAGAGGCCTCTATCCTGCACTTTGCATAGCTGGTCAGCACAGCAGTGCTCCTGCTCCACTTGCCAATTCAGCTGTGGGAAACGTGTTCATGGAACAGAATCAGGGAAGCAGCAGAGGAAACTATGAGCTCTTCGCCTCCACTTGCATGCAATGCAGGATACAGATACTAGATAAAGGATGGATTAGATTTAAAAATGTTAAGATGTTTAAAAAAAAAGTGAATGGTACAGAGTTTAAGGATAGAAGTTTCTTGTTATCAGGGAAGAATGTACAGATTATCGAGGGGTGAGATGTTCTGTTTAAAATAGGGTGGTGTAAGGAATACATAATCTGCAATATCCCCGATTGGTGGTAAAAGGTTAACGGGTCAAAGTACAGACACTGAGATATGAGGGTACGTTGTTCATACAATGGCTATGTTCAGGTGTGGAGTATAATGAGTGGATATGATGAGGAGGATGGATTGACCCTTATTTGGTGAGATTTAACATTCAATGAGTTTATGGTTCCGGTTCATATGGTCCAACGGACAAAGTCTCTCGGTCCCTTTCTCATAGTTGATGCACAATGTCGCTCTGGCTCACACCTCCTGGTAGTGCCGGTGGCCAGTGACGTGTTCGATGTAGACGTCCCTGGTATTACACTGGTACTACTCGTGATCCTAGCCAAAAGGTCGAGAAAGCGATAGCACATCTCTCTGCGTTTGGGATGCCTGTTAATAAGACTGCCACATGCACATCTGCTTGGAGGTCTTAGATGACGACAGGGTTTTGACAGCATTTTCCATTTGCCGGTACCAAATGCCACTGTGTGTGAGTCTGTGCATGTGTGACTCCTCCCCGCCCCCGAATACATTCTCTTTTTCCCTGCCCTCCTCCAGAATGTCACAAACGCTAGAGGCACACTCTGGCATCATCAGGTTTTTACTTAATAAACAAAAGCTTCCCCTTAAATGTTCCAAGCTTGTTTTAGGGAGAGATGTTCAAAAGCATTGAAAGGATTTAGGAGCATGAGCCCCACTGACTTCCAGTAGGACTTGTTCTCCTAAATCTCATGGGTGCTTTGAAAAAATTCTCCCCCGACAAAGTAATCTCAGGATTCTGCTTCCCTTGGTCGACTTGTTTACATGCAGGTTCTCTCTGCTGCAGCAGAATGAGAGCCAGACACCTTCTCCAACACATGTGACAGGCTCCCATGGGTCTCCCCCCAGTCTGACCTTTGCAACAGGTCCTGCCTTATTTTCTAAAGAGCTAAGATATGAAAACTTAGTGTGACAAGTGCACTAAGCCTATGTCCTACAGGCAACCCCGCTGTCCCACGTGAGCATTTTATTGCATCCCCAGGGTCTCCAGTGCAGCTTTAATGAAATCCAGACTTCTGCAAGGACATGGTTTGTGATGCTCCCTTTCACTGATGGGCTTCACTGCATCCTGAGTTTGTTACCACACAGTTTGGGGAATGGCAACAGCCACGTATCAGATTGGTCACCTGGAAGGAAGGTTTCCTGGTTCCCTTCAGCATTGTTTTATGGACCGGATGATATGGGCACCAGGATTTCTAATGCCCCAGTTTTAGCCTAAGTGATGTCTTGCTTTGCCACAGAGAGATCCAGTTACATGCTCACATCGATCATCTGTGACCCAAGTTGCTAAAAAAGTTTTCAGCGTGCTTTGAAAAAAATCCCACGTGGCCGCTAGCAATCGCCATGCAGCTTGTGATCACAGTGCCGCTAGCTAATGGGTGCTGGGAGCCCACAAAGTGGCTTGGAGGGGGAAAATACAGCACTTGTTCAATGGCACACAGCAACCCTACGCAAACAGAGAGAAAGAAGAATGCCAATGGAAATTCCATGATCGCATTCAAAGGAAAACATCGATGTCCAGTACATTAACTGCCAACCTGGAGTTTGGCCAGAACGTACCTGTTCTGCCCTGGGATCTTTAACAACCACAAGTGGTCAGGACCTCAGGTTTTACATCTCAGCTGAAAGATGGCACCTGTGACAGCAATGCCACACCAGCCTGGCGCTGGGGCTGCGGATCAGAGAGAAGAGGACTACTTACTCCTAGTTGCGAATTAGCAGTCTCCCCTCCAGGCACTGACCTATCCAGATCCTGCTTAGCATGGACAGACACGACTGTAGCACAAACTAGCACAGCTGTGAACAAAACCCATATGTGGCCAAAGCAGAGATTTATTTATTTTTATTCCATTTTATGTTGTTTGATAGAGTTTCTCTCTGGTGTAGAGAAAAGAATCAGCGTCTCTCTTATTGGCAACGCCAGGAGACCCCAAAGGATACAGTAGCCGCATAAAGGATTTCCCTGGCCTCTACCCCACCAAGTCTCCCTGCCCAATGGTTCATTTCATTCTGTAAAGCTGTCATATTGCCCGTTTCACATAGGGCAAGGAATGCGCTGCAGCAATCTGCATGAACTGGAATACTTTTGTGGAGTCCCGAGAACCACCTCTCTCCCCCTCAACTGCAAAGCTCTTGTCACTACAATTCTGGAGATTCCATTAGTTCCACGCAGCTTTGAGAACAGCCCACTGGTCACGTTTTTTCTATCATATTCAATACTCTGGGTTCCAGTCTGATGTCTGCCACAGACTCGAGGACAAGTCACTCTTCTCTACGTCCATCTCCCACCTGAAAAATACCCAGGAGGCTTTTTTGTCCACCTTTGGGGAGGGCTAAGTGATATAAGGAAGAATACCACTAAGTACATGGCTTTAGTAATACTCTGTCCTTCGCCTTGAGGTTCTCAAAGCACTTCAGAGTTATTCGCTAAGCATGCCAGTCTGTTGGCATAGATAACGAGTTACTCTTCCCATTCTACAGATGAAGACGCTAAGGCACAAAGCAGTCAGTGACTCAGATGACTGGTGCAGGGATCCAAGACTGTTTAAGGTTAAAAGCACGTAAAAACTAAACCTAGTGCAAAAATCCCGACGGAGACATAAGCTACTAAAACAATCAATGCAAAAGAGAAAGAGAGGCAGGCCTGCATTTCAAACCCAGTTCATTCAGGCTACATTTACTACAACGTTCACATATCTGACAGGCAAGACAGTACGTTTCCATACAGCAGAGTCGGACAAACATAAACCCTATTTGCATCTGCCCCTGAAAATTGGGAGTAAAGCGACAGCCACCGACAGCTAATAAGGCTTTGATTCCTGCAGCACTGGGCCTGCTGCACCACTTCTCAGCCAGCAGGGTTTAGAAATTAAACCTGGCGCTTTACAACTCAATCACCCAGGAGCCAGGGAAGAGGGGGAGAAAGTGACGAGACCAATAGAACAGGCATGCAGTGGGCACAGCAATGGTGCTGGTGGCACATGTAACACAGGTCTCTCTCTCCCCTGCTGTTCAGCTCTGAAAGGCAACCCGCAGAAGGAAAGCCTGCATCCCTTCTTGGCCTCTCTAGGATATCTAGAGAAGGCCTGAAAGATGGATGGCAGGGAGGATGTTTTTGAAGGGCTTTTAGAAAATAAGTCTTCTCTAGCCTGTTCTTCCTGAAAGACTGGATGGAGGACAAGAAAAAGTAGCCAGATGAGGACACCACAGACAAGCAAGTGCAATCTGACTGAGAGGGGAAGTAACTTAATCAGACCGTTTCCTTTTTTTTTTTTTTTTTTTGGAGGAGACAAGGGTGCTTCTTTGCTCATCCACATTTAAACACAAACACCTCACTAAGCAGTTAGGATAAAAGGTCTGTTTGGTAAAGATGGAAATACCCCTCTTGCCCCTTCAAATAACAACTGAGAAAGCTCCCAGCTCCCATCGGAGAACTCCAGCAAAACCAGGGGTGACCTAATCAACTATGCCTGACACTTAAGGTAAAAAGACAGGCAGAACCTCCCGCCACCAAAAAAAACAAAACACTTTTTTTTGTTGTGAGGCTTCTTTACCCACCACAAAGCAGCACCTTTGTCACCTTGACAAATAGCTGGTAGCAGCTTCATGAGCCGCGTGGGATAAGATGTGTGTTGCACGAACAGTATCTGTACAGAGAAGGGAGGTGGTTTATATTTCTCACTCTGAAGGAGCCATTGTGATGCAATGGTTGAGCTGTGTTCTGTTTTACAGTGGGGAAGGTGAATGCTGAGACTCACTGTTTAAGGGTGCTCTGAAATCCACATTCTTACTTAGATTGTCTCAAAAATTGCTATCCCTCATGGGGATCCAAGTAGGGTTAGTGGTCTAAATCTGGATTTGTTTGAGCAAGGGGCTCCTGAGATACAGACTCTCTAAAAGTCACATTATTTCAAAAACGTATACAGTAGTTCTTGTAATTTTTTGCACACAGCTGAGGCTCAGACTATGACATTGATCCTCCCCAAACTATGACATGACCCCCTTGGGACTAGTCTCATTACACTTAAAGCAGGAGATCACCCTGTTTGTTTTATAGAAAAATAAATGTATCTGCTCCAAATTCAGTTCAGTCTCAGAACAAACCTTGAATTTTCCAAGGAGTTTCAAGACAAACTCGTTGATTAAAAAATGGCCAAAAAAGTTTCACATTCCGACTTATGATTTTTGAGCCCCTACAGATTAAGAAGTTACAAATGTGCACTTGGCAGAAGTACTGTGGGGTCTGTATTGATTAACACAAAGAATGAAGAATTAAGAGTTCCTCATCATAACAGATAGCCCATTGTGGTGCATCAGGCTGACAACCATTTTTTTATGACCAGATCTATTAGGACGTATCAGGGGCTGATCTATCAAAGATCATGATCTCCGAGAAGCTGTGGAGGCGTTTGTCTTGAATTGAATGAACAATTTCATAATCACAAGGATCATGTGTGAAGTTGCTCATCGAGAAAGCAGCGTTTGGTAATGCTTAGAGCCAGCTGAGATATTGTGGCTGAAAAAAATATTTATTGATAAATGGTCTGTTTGCAAAATCTCTCATTTTTGGAAAGAGGCGGCTGCCATTTTGCAAATTAAACCCTTTTTTGTTTGAGATGTTTGATCAAGCTCCCATCGGTGGATTCTGATCTTCATCAAGAGCAGCAGAGCTCTGGAGCTAACTGATTGTTAACAGCAGGATCATCAACGCAGCAATGGCTCCTCCCACACAGGAAAGGTTCTTCGTCATAGAGCCCAGCTGGCTGAAAATCCTATTCTGCCTGAAAGACAAAATCCTATTCTGCCTAAACAAAGCCCACACCTGGGCAATTAACACACCAAAACTGCGGGTCAGTTAAAGTTGCTCTTTATGTAACATACCCAACGCAAAACCTACAAAGCAAGGAAATGAAAAGTTTTGGGTACCAGCAATACATCCCCTCTACTCCCTAGCCAGACATCCACCTCTCCATTAACACAGTAGCCTTAACTCCGCCCCCACAGGACTCCAGTCTCCCTGCAGGAACTTCCCCAAACCTCCTGTATGTAGTTTCACAGGACTGTGCTGAAGGCGGCACGTGAGGAAGTCCAGTCTTTTCCATGGGGGAGGCATGCAGATGGAATTTGGAGAAGAGCGTGCTGGCAGGCAGCCGCTGTGGTGCATTCTCAGCCTTGGGTCAGCCACAGACGTGCGACGTTCTCCACTCCAGCCTTTACAAATGGGTTAACTGTCTCCAGGTAATGGACAATCAAATCCAGGCTACATTTAGGCACCTGAGTAAGAGTGCTGAGCACCTTTGAAAGTCAGGCCACTTTTACGTATCTGACTAAATAGGGATTTAGGAGCCTAACACCAGACACCATGTTTAAGAGCGTTAGCCTGTTAGCTCAGGTTCACACAGCACCATTCACCTCAGAATACCTTAAAGCACACTCAGGCCCTGGTCTTGTGACTTACTGAGCACACACTGCACCCATAAGTACGCTCAATGCCTCACAGGACTGGGCCCTAAAAGAGCACTTCAACCAGGAGGGAAATGCGGCCACCTCTAAGGTGGAACAAAACTAAGAGCAGGTCACAACACTGCAGAGCTCAGGGCGGAACAGGAATAGTGACAAACGCAACTACAAGAGGAGCTTGGGGAGGCAAGAATGTAACCCAGCTGGTACTAGGGGAGGACCCCAGAGCTAAGAGTGCTACATTTGTGAATTACCACCAATGGTCAGGACCTTTCTTCAGCCAAAGGTGCAAGGCCCTCTCCAACCTGGAGGTCATAGCCTCAAAGTCAGTTGCTGAGCCAGCCGGAAAGACGAGCAAGCTACTAAAACTGCCACCCATGGAAAGCCTTACATAGCAGCATGGTGCGAGAGGATGAGACCTGAGCAGTAGCACAGTACAGCTGCGCTATCTGCACCACTCACATCCACACTGTTACAAGCCCCCACTTTCCTACAAGTTATTTGTCTGTTATTAGGGTGACCAGATGTCCCGATTTTATAGGGACAGTCCCGATTATTGGGTCTTTTTCTTATAGAGGCTCCTATTACACCCCACCCCCATCCCGATTTTTCACATTTGCTGTCTGGTCACCCTATGTGTTATCCACCCCAGCTTGGTTCTTGGGAGAGTTGTGCGGGGGAAGGGTTTCCCAGCTTTACCCATCAAACTCAAATGTCTGCAGGGAAAAGAACTCAGGCCTTCCACATTTCAGGCACCTAAGTCCATAATTAGGTGCCTAAATGTAAGTACCCTGAATCTCAGAGGCCACTGAATGCAATGGGAGCTGCAGGTGCTCAGCCACTCTGAAAAAATCAAGCCACTCTTATTTAGGTGCCTAACTTTAGAATCACTCATTAAAAATTCTTTATTTTGCAAGAAGCTGAAAGAAGTTTGTTATCAAACAGCAAATGGTCTAGCTTGGATCCTGATCCTTCAAAGATTTATTGTGCCCCTGCTTAAATTCACACATGAATAGTCTCTTCAAAGTCAATGGCATTACTTCTATGTAGGTGTTTAATCAGGTGCCTACATCTTTGCAAGACTGAGGCCGTAAAAAATCTGAAAAATCCAGGAAACTTTAACGTACATAGTTTGTTCTTGAAACTCTAGTATATTGTCATTAGAAGGGGAAGA
Source organism: Mauremys reevesii (assembly GCF_016161935.1). Classification (NCBI taxonomy): domain Eukaryota; kingdom Metazoa; phylum Chordata; order Testudines; family Geoemydidae; genus Mauremys; species Mauremys reevesii. The sequence continues at coordinate 29,349,219 of NC_052635.1, read as the reverse complement.
ATTCTCCTAGACAGTCAGTCCCATACCGTTTTACCTACTTGCTTAAAGCGAACAAACCTGTCTACTGGACCAAGGCAATAAAACAAAACATTCATTGGATACAGTTAAGAAAAAATGTAATAGTGTTAAAAGTCAACAGGAGCGGTACACTTAACTCCCTCGGGCCCCTTTGCAAATTCCAGCCTAAAATTAGGTAAGGATCCCCAGCACCGGGCTATATCGACAAGTCCCTAAATTGTTGTGACTGTGCACTACAGAAACGCTGGCATATTCCACCCCAGAGAAAGCTGCATTTCTGCGGCGAGTCCCGCAATCCCTGGATGTGCAGATTCTGTAAGTCCTTCTGTGATGCACCCAGATGGAAGATGCTATTGAAACAAGATGTCATCCTGCTCTCTTTTACAGTTGCTTCAGCTACCTGAACGATCTCTGCAGCTTCTTGGCATGCACACAACTCAGGAACTCAGTCCTTTTCAGTCAGGAAACTGTCATTTCTATTTCCGCCTAACGCTTCCCTTTCTAGTCTTCTCTCTGAAGTGGGAAATCACATCCCACCATCAACTCTAACTGTTGCAGTTAAATCAACCCTACCCTCAAGATGTATTATTTGTATTGCAGTAGGAGCCCCTGTCATGGACCTGGACCCCACTGTGCTAGGTCCTGTACAAACCCAGAGCAAAAAAACCCCAGTCCCTGCCCCAAAGAGCTCACAGTCTAAGTGTGAGATGAGAGACAACATACGGATACAGACAGGTCGGGGGTACGAGGAATGACAGGCAGGGGTCTCAGCACACCAGCAGCCCAAAGAGCTTTGTACGCATCACGGCCAAGGGGAGTTTTGAGGGTGGATTATGAGGGAGCTCTGCAATGTTTACAGGGAGCACCTCCCAAGTGTGTGGGGCCGCACAGGAGAAAGCGTGGAGGTCCCTGTTTGCAAGTGTAACTAGAGGCTGGCATCGTGGGCCAAGCACCACCAATCGCCAACAGCTCGAAAGTGAACGAGAGATGAAAGGTACGGTGGGGATAGGCTGTGAAGGGCCTCGAAAGTGAAGAGAAGCAGCTGACATTGGATGCGACAGAGAAGGGGAGTCAGGCGATGTACCGATTATCCAACTCCCTTTATCGTGCTAATAAATAGTAACACGCTACCCTCCCTGTTACAGAGCAAACATGTTGCTTAGATTTCACCTAGGCACTTAATACTTTTGGCGAGGCACAACCGCCGTGCTCCAGCCATCCCAAGACTCTTCTTTCATAAGGCATTAGCCTAACAAATGGAAATAGGCTCTGCAGGAAAAGCAGCTTCACTGACGTCTCTCTTGGCAATATTAAATGTTTCAAACCTCTGCGTTTTGGGCATCAAGACAGAATCACAATGTACTGTGAGGAGGAACTGTGATGTAGTGGCTAACGCATGGGACTAGAACAACCCTTGGGTTCTAGTCCTGGGTCTGTCACTGCCTCATGGTACGTTTAGTCATGATGCTCAATGCACCATAATACATATATGGTGATGAGGCAGTATTAGAATCTGTGTAAAACAGACCAGACCTTGCGTAAGTCACTTCTCCTTTGTGTGTTTCAGTCCCTGTTCCCCCTTGCAAAATAGGGATAATATTTACTCGCCTTACAGTGGGGTTGTTGGACTTAATTAAAAAGGGCCCTGAGCAACATGGAAAGAAGAGAGGAGTTAAAAGCAGTTTCCGGATTGACCCCCAACACCTGAGCCCCCTGCTATTCTTTGTGGGTTTACGTGCACTATTTCCTATGCTTTTCTCATTCGTGTCGTTGTGTTAAAGAGCCACATCAAACAACAAGGAAAACTGACTAAGGTCCTGAACCAGCAAACAGGTCTGCTTATGGGTCTGCCTACACAGTGCAGCTTGCAGGATCAGGGCCTGACTATGCTGGAAACCCTGAGGCCCACTACACACACAGTGTTGTCGAATGCACAGAGGAAACAAATGGGGGGAAAAAAACAAGTGGTGTTCTTCTCCTGCCTCAGGTGCTACATGTAAAAACAGAAGAGGGGTTTCAATTATTGGGTTGCTGTCTGTAAGGCTTAGCTATCCTCTGCTATAGAGGTGCTGTTAGTAAATATATCATGGGGGAGGGGGTTTGTCACAGACTCCAACCTTATCCTACCTTTTTGCAGTCACTTACCAAGATGAAAGTCAAATAAATATCCAGCTTTCTAGAGTGCTATTTAGTGTCTGATTGCTACAGCACCCATCACCAGAGTAGCTAAACACTAACACACGCCACTCCACTTATGAGCCATGCAAACTGATCAAATAGCAGATGGTCAGCTTGCAGACAGAAATGTCTCAGGGAAGCAGAAACCAGATACCTTATCAATTATCATGCTGTTTCAGGAAGGAGCCACTCTCCTTCAGAATTCAATATTGATGCCCAGTTCCTACTGCAAACATTGCAGGGACAAGAGATACAAAGGATGCACCCTTGACTTAGACCTAGCCTACAAGCACTATTCTTACTGGCACCAACTTCATACCAGACTACAGCCCCTACTAGCTAATGCACATCAGAGTACTAGCCATAATTATATTAGTATGTTACAATTTAGCTAGCAGAGTTTACAAGAGGATTATAACTCATCAATCCACCACCCAGCTGGGACAACATCTGGGTATGTGCCTGCAAGAGAGAGAAATTGGTCACTCAATAGCTTATTTGACAGACAACCTTTCTTGTTTTGCAGATTCTTATCGAGCTCAAGGACAATGAAAAGCAGCAGAAGAGTCACTACCCACCATGTTAATTTCTTCACCTGTATTTGGCACAGAAATCTCTCTCTCCAGCCCTCCATTGTTTCAGGTCTGACCTCACTGCAGTGATCAAAATCAGGGCTGGACCTACCAACTCTGTCCACAACTTTAAATACAAGAGTAAACAAAGCAGCGAACTAGTTAATGGCTTTAAGATAAAAATTAGGTCTACAGACAGTTAAGAGTGTCCATCTAAGTGGCTAGATTGCTGTCCTCCTAAGCAGGCACTGATAACAAAAGGAGTTTGTATCTACATGTAGTGTGATTCCCACACAACTAACAAATCAAAGATGGTAGAGTGTCTGTGTAGGGGAAATGAAACTTGCTAAAAACGGGGCAGAAGGTTAAATAACCCAATTTAGCTCCAAAGCCTTCAGCCTTTTTGGATCATTTGCTTTTGCAAGTAAAACACAAAAATCTAAACTTCACTTTAATTCAGACACACAAACACACACATATATTCGGGTCCTCAGACCATGAGAGCCTAGCTCCACTACATTACAGCAGCAAGGATGGATTAAACATATTTTTAGTTTTTAAATCCTGAGGAAACAGGAAATCTGTTTTTCTCTGGCAGTTCTGCTGAAGTTTTAGGAGGTGGGGTGGGGGAGGGAGGGAACATAAAATGGGCCAAAAGAGATGAATTATCAAACGATTAAGACCGATGTACTTCTTCCTCTGCGAGAAATGAGTGTTTATAATAAAACGGAATAATAGTGATTCCGGATGGGCAAGAGGCCAGAATATGAAGCTAGGTAGAAATGTACAGGGCAGTTTTAGGGCCAGGTTTGGGTAACACGACCACTTCCACACCAGTAGTGTAACGAGGAGAAAAAATGCCAGGCACTTTTCAAAATAAACTGGTTAGGGAAACTTTCACTGCTGCATCTATTGTACAGAGATCCTCGCTTAGCCCAAACACAGCCTGTCACAGGGCCACCCTCACCTCCATGCACCACAAGCCTGCCCCTCCATACCCATAGTCGGGTGTTTGGGGAATCAGAGGCAACAAGGGTTGGTTGTTTAAAAAAAAAGAGAAAGAAGAAGAATCCACTTACTCGCTCCTTCTATTTTCTCCGACCCTCTGCTCCAAGTGATCTGCCTGGTTTCTAGCTTCACCTGGAAAGTTTTCCTCTCCGGCCTCTGTGATTTTTTAGAGTAAAACAAAGTCATCACGGTGCCAACTTCCAGACTCCTGCAGAGGTGAACCACCTCCGCTTCGTTCTGGACACCGGGTCCATTGGAAAAGCCAGACGCCATCGCGCCCCTCCGCCTCCTCCTCCTTCCCCAAAGGCGGCGAGATTTCCAAACACCAGGGATCTGCAGCTCACTTGTGGCACTCGGAAGAGTTAAAACACAAACAATCCAAGAAGTAGCTTCAGTTCATGGCTTGCTGGGCAACAATCTCCCCCTCCTACAGGGGGGAAAAGGAGTGTTTACACTGGGGGAGAGCTAGAAGGGCGAAAGCAAACCCAGATCGCTCGTTCCCCCAGCTCTCCACTTTTCACTCCCCCCAGGCAGCAGAAAATCGCCTCTCTCCCGGTTTGAATCATGCACCATTTTTTTTCTCCTTCCCGAGCGGAGTCCAAAGCGAAAGCAGCCAGACACAAAGCATTCCCGAAGAGCCTGGCTCCTCCGGCAGGATTTGGTTGCAAAGAGCGCGTGCAGGGGGAGGGGGGGTTACTTGGTGGCCCGATTTGCCTTTTGTTCGGGGCCCCCGGTTACAGCCCGTCCCCCCCTACGCCGCCCCACACACGCACTGGCTCTTTCCCCCCCGCAGCTGGCGAATCTCTCTCTGCATCGATCGGAGACGGATCAGATCTCCCGAGAACTCAGCAAGAAATGGCTGAAAAATCCGGCAGCCTGCCTCAGTTTCACCCTCCAGGGCTCTTTTGTGTCAGTTTCACCCACCAGCCGCAGCGGGGATTATTCCAGCTCCGACACGTGCATTAGGAAAAGGACCCCCGCCCCTCCTCCAGCCAGAGCCGGGAATATGGGGCTCCCGGGGGGCAGAGAGCAACTCAATGGCTGGGGGCTCGCGCTCCCATTCCTTCCTGGCCTCGGGTTTTCCGCCCCTTGCTGGTTGCCTCCTGTTTAGTGTGGCCCCCCCGGGGGAAGTGCCATGGGGCGAGCGAGCTGGCAAAAGATTAAATTGGCTCTTCCCCCTTAGCCCGTCCCCTCCCCGCCTGCATGTGAAACAAAGCAGGGCAGAGGAGCCAGAGAGCAGCCTCTTAAAGAGACACCCGACTCGTTTCCTCTGGAGTCCTCCCCCCCCCCCCCACCCCTCGGCACGCTGTTACCTTGCTGCCGGGGTGGGGGGGTCTCCGCTTCGATCAGGTCCACAGAGGGCCTCTTCTAGCAGGGAAGACCTGGGTGGTATCAGCCATCTTCACACAGAGCCACATGTGCCGTGGGGAGGAGGGCAACAAGGTGGCATGCAAGCGAGAGGCTGGATGGGAAGCCACCTGTAGGAGTGGGGGAAAGGAGGACAGTGACAGATGGGGCAGCTTTCCCTCTCCCCCAGTCCAAATCGGCTCTGGGAACACACCCACCCCCTCGGCCATCACACAGCCAGCCAGCCAAAGCTGCGCTGCTTAATGCTGGGGCGGGGGGTCTGGCCCAGGGATGCTTCCTTCTCTGCTCATGCCAGCCCCATGGCTAGGCTCCCAGGCTGGCCCTGCTCCTCCAGCTGCAGAACAAGGCAGTTTCCTCCTAATAAATCATCTCTCGCCTACACAGTTCACCCGCCAGGATGGAAGGAAGACAGGAGAGTTTAAAAGGTGGATAATTTAGCTCAGGACATACTGCTTGGTCCCCAGACAGGGATACCTAATGCTGGCTGCCCCCATGCTATTTGGGGATGGGCAGAGCAGAGCACCCCCCTCCCAAGACACCTGTAGAAGCAGCAGCTTCCCAGAACTGGTGCATGAGACTTTCCCTGCCAGGGCTTCTCCCCTATATTGTGACATTCACACTACTCCCCACCTGTGTGTTCTTCCACCCTCTGGGATGATGATGATGATGATGTCATCACAAAGTAATCCCCCACTTTGAACAAGAGCCTACTTTTGCGTTAGGCTAGAATCGGTGCTGAGGAAGGACGCCCAACTCAAAAGAGACTCTGGGCACTGAAGTTCCACCGTTGTGGGAGGTAGCATGGGCCAAAGGTGGGTAGGCAAATGGAGAAGGGAAATGCCTGAACTTACCCAGCAGGTCAGTGGCCCAGCCAGGAACAGAACCAAGAATTCCTGAGTTCCAGTGTAGTGCCCTCGCCCTAACCACACATGGGCCCCAGGAGAGCTGTGTTATCATCATCATTTGAATTACGGTAGCACCTAGCGGCCCTAAGCCAGTCCAGGGCCCCATTGTGCTAGGGGCTGCACAGACACATGGTACGGGGCAGACCCTGCCCTGAAAAGGTGCCGAAACAAGACAAAGGGTGGGAGGAAGGCGACGTCATCCCCGTTTGACCAATAGGGAACAGAGATACAGAGAAATTAAGGCCCAGATGCTCAAAGGTATTTAGGTGCCTGACTCCCATTGGTGTTTAGCACACCACTGATATCAATGGGAGTTAGGTGCCTAAACACCAAGGAGCATTGGGCCTGAGTGGCTTAGCCCCAGGCATACAGAGAGTCTGTGGCAGAGCAGGAATTGAACCCAGCTCTTCTGAATCACAGGCAAGTCCCTTAACCAAGAGCCCCTCCTTTCTAGCTGTTATGTCCCCTCCACACTGAAAAGTCCCTTACTGTGTCCACTAAACGCAAACCGGATGGAACGTCCTTTGCCGGACTGCTCCATGCGGAAGGTTTCGTGTGGAGGAGGAGAGCAGCTTTCCTCTTCATGCCAGGTTTGTGTTAGCATCCAATAGTGCCAGGCCAATTGTGCAGTGCTACATCCTCATTCAGGCCAGTGGCAGGAAACCAAACAAAGAGAGGCTTAGTGTGGGGATAAGCGGTTGCTTTGGAAAGTATTTAAGGCCTGTTTGTCACTTTCATTCTTTGGAAGCCCCTCGATTTCCCTTCTCCCTCCCAACCCCAAATCAGCAGGATACAACACCATGACATTAGGGCAGGCTGAGTTTTCATCAGCCATGGTGTGTTTTTTGGGGTGTATATCAAACTTTTTACTCTGATTAAATTGTCCAACAGTCCCTTATTATGGTACAAACAACATGCAACAGCATCTGAGAGGCTGTGGACAATGTTCTTGATTCCTAACAGCATTTGCCTAACCAAAAACAGGGGAAACTAATAATAAATCACACTTTTTAAACACTAATTTGTCTTGCTGGTAAGAATTACTGTGGTCCTGTTTTAAAGGCTGGTCTGTCTTTTGCTCCTTGCACAAGAAAATTAGTTGTAGAAACTGCGAGGGCACTGGGGGAGTCCAAATCACCCTATCTACTTAATATACACAAAAGGCCAGGCCTAGCTACATACATGCTGCTGCTCCGACTGCATTCTCAAACACAGAACACGGTGAGCACCACGAGAGGGCTCACAACTATTTAAAAGGATACTACCCAATACACATACACTACAGACACCGGAAAGGAAAGATCATAGAGGTTATGGGCCTGCCCTCGCCCCTACTAAAATAACTAGGAAATGTTGCCATTGGTTGCACTGCAAGTAATATCAAGGCTCTGTATAGGCTGACCAGATGTCCTGATTTTATAGGGACAGTCCCGATATTTGGGGCTTTGTCTTACTTAGGCGCCTATTACCCCCCACCCCGTCCCGATTTTTCACACTTGCTGCCTGATCACCCTAGCTCTGTATGATGTGCCCAACATGAGAGAGGAATTTGATTCCCATGCCAGGATTAAACCGCCTAGGCTTCCTGGCTCCCAGACCCATGCTCAGGTCACTAACCCAGGCCTTACGCAGTGCAGAACAGTTTCAACATTCTGCAGCTTGGCTGTCTCCCATGGCTTCTCTATCATAACTAAGGGACAAACCCTGTCCTTCCCCCTTTTGGAGGGTATGGATGGCCCTGAGTAAGACAGAACTGGTGTGGTTCTGCTGGGCAAGAGCAAGCATGAGTTTGTGCAGAAAGTCCCAACTGCCTGTGGTTGTGAAGCACACCTCCACAGAAACGGACTACGAACCACAACTGCTCAGATATGCCAGCACATGCTTGAGCTACCACAGCCCGGTGACTGCAGAGCAGCTGTGCTGCTACTCCATAGCCTAAGGGCAGAGCCTTTTCCCTACCAGCCCACACAGGGAATTCCTTCTCCCAGCCAGTGTACTCCCAGCAGGTGCACAAAAGTCAGCCTGTTGCAGGAGCATTATCCAGAGCATTTTCATGCACAAAATTATCCAGTTCCCATGTGCAATCATGATATTTTCATGTGCAGTTAGTCATATATTATGCACATGCAACTGTCAGGTATTCTGCATGTGGTGTTATTTTTAAAAACGTTACCAAGTGCACACTGGCAAAGCTGAGAGTTGCTATTTAGAGTCAGAAGTGACATGAAGTTACCTGCAGTGGTGGGTGAGGGGATCAACCCAGGAAATGAGTAAGTAGTCCGGTAAGACAGAGATCTTCAAAATGATCTTAAAACACATCATTTGGAATCCAGTCCATTCCCTCCAGGCCTGGAGGATGAAATCATGTAAATGTGAAATACCCGAGTAACTGGCCCCAGAAGGGCCACAGGCAGGGGTTGGCCCCAGGACTTTCTTCACTCAAAGCATGAGCTGCTAGTGCTCGAGTTAAAGGATAAAATCCCCTTAGCTGGCAACAGTAACAGACCCATTAACCTCTTATGTGGACAGGTACGTCCACAACATCAAAACAGAGATGGTAGATTAAAAACCTCAGACATTCTTTCTGGAAGGTAGCAGCATAACACTACTTCAGTTCTTAAATTCCAGAACCTTAACACACAAGAAGCGAAAACCAAGAGAAAGCAGGCTGCTCCCTAATTTAAACCAAAGAATCTACTCCTGGTTTACTGGGCCCAGGTTCTTGTCTGGGACTCAGGGTCTATCACAGGGGTAGGCAACCTATGGCACATGTGCCGAAGGCAGCACATGAGCTGATTTTCAGTGGCACTCACATTGCTCGGGTCCTGGCCACCAATCCAGGGGTCTCTGCATTTTAATTTAATTTTAAATGAAGCTTCTTAAACATTTTTAAACCTTATTTACTTTACATACAACAATAGTTTAGTTATATATGATAGACTTATATCACCTGGGGAGCAGTAATGTCAGTCCCACCTCCCACCAGTGTGGTGCAGTGAAACAGAAAAGCGAAAGAGAAAGATATTCTTCGAAAACAAACTACAGGTTTATTAGAAATAAACCAAGTGTGGGATAACAGGGAAAAAAACAAACAATAATAAACACACAGATGTGGTTGCTTCCCTGATTAAGCCTGAAGCTCAGGTCCCCAAACAACCCCTCCCTCGGTAACAGCCTAACATAAAACATAAACCCCCCAAATACTGTACTGCAGTCTGACGACTTCTGGACAGGTTGATAATGGTGAGTGCCTTGCTTGCAGCTTGAGATCGTTGGACCCAGGACCTTCAACTGTTGTCCCAGGCCAGGCTCAGTCCAAGGAAGGAGTTCCTGGACTGGCGGTGCTGGAACCCAGACCCACAGATGGAGGATGGATCAGGAACCAGGATACCACAGGTAAGATGATGTTATTGCCATCTGGATAAGATGAATCTTGGTCTGTTGCCCACGCAAACAATACGGCACTTGGCTGCCTTCTGAAGGGACAGCAAGAATGTCCGTTTTGCGCAGTCCCTTATTTGTAACCTCGATGGTGCGAAGATTCTGTGGTGGAGCCAGTTAGAACTGGTCACCCCACAGTCCATTACTTTTCATGTGAAACTGTCCATGAAGATGGGGTACCAATATGGAGTCAGTGCTGTCCTTCAAGGCAAATGCCACTTTGAATGTTTAGACTCCATCTTTGATTTAAATCCCCATAACCTTACATCAACTACAAACATAGCAAAACATTCAATAAATCATATGAAACCTTACAGAACCTTAGAGTAAGCATAACCAAACATGAATTCAGGGGAAATTCCCCAACCCTAAGGCAGAGAGGCACAAGTCACCTCACTTTGCTCTAGGCTGGCTCTTTGCAGACTGCACAGCCCATGCACAATAAAACCTAGACTGCTTACTTCTCTACACAGCCCCCTCTCCTACAAGGAGGACCAGGAAACCCCTTACTCTGAAAGTGATCGCTTATGATTTTAAACACAGTTTTCAATACACCACAAGGACCAGCCATCGGGGCAGGGAGACGCACAGACTCTCACTCTCCTAGTGTTAATTGCCCACCCTCATGTCTTTGTTATTTGCTCCAGGGAGGCATATCTAGTCTGTTCTCTGTGTCTGAGTGTGTTTGGAGATTGCTCACTGGCATTGCACTGGGTACACCCCAGCTGGGATATCAGGTAACTACTACAGCTGTCCAGAGGCAGCTGGCTCTAACTCCTAGGCCACCTTGTGCAAATATTGGCGACTGGCGGAGTTGGGACTCCTGGATTCTGTTCACAGCTCTGCCAAGTCACTTAACCTCCGTGTGCTGGACATTCCCCTTCTGCCTCACCGGGGTGCTGGGAGAGATGATGATTGTCTGTAAAGCACTTTGAGATCTCCCAGCTGAAAGATGTTATTGCAATACAAACTATTAATGGGCTCATCTGCTCACAAACCTGCAACTCCTCAAGTAGGCACTGCTCGGAGGAGTTGACTCATTCTGCAGTGACATTACTTGCATGAATGTTACCAGACTGGGCTCTGTATTTCTGTAGTGTTCAGGGGGCAACACCCTGCCTGATAAAAGCAGCTGATAACAGTGACCTGCAAATGGAAGCCATTTCTTTTGCTCCCTTCTTATGTATAAAAGAAGCCCAAAGTGTTCTCCAGGGGTTCTTTGCTTGCTTATTTTTTTACATTGGGTCATTCCATTCATGTGTTGTCTATCCTGGACTCTATGGGTATACTCTATGGAGTGTTCGAAAACTGGGAGCATTGTGACATCACAGATATAAAGAAAGTGAAACCTGGTTAATTAAGAGGGAAGGCAATTTTTATCTAGACTGTTTTTGTGAAGCCATTTGACTCAAATGCCTCACATACAGATGGAAGAAAAGAAGCCTCTGTTAAAGATTCAGCACCTCCGTCTCTCTGGTTAACAGTGGACAAAGCGCAAAATAGATACATCTGATGCCCCCAAAAGCCTTGCAGATAGAGCTGGAAAGACCAGACTCAACATTCCTGATATTTCAAAGGTTAAAAAAAAAATAAAGGTTGAATTTTTTTTTGGAATAAAGAGGAGGTTACTTATCAGGAACTCAAGGTTCTTTGGAATACAAATAGGGACCATGCTTCTCAAACACTAGTGCGCATATGTGCCATGCGCTCAGAGCTGGAAGTTTTCAGTAGCGGTGTCTATTGACCTGCACATGGGTCATGCATTGCCTCGTGCTCCAGGTGAGGTTATAAGAGGCCAGGCAGGTCAACGCTCCTTCAGTCGCCCTCTGACTGCTGAGCAGCATGGTCTGCAACAGAGGGGGTGGTGGGCGGATACAGGAATACAAGTAGGGACCACACATCTTGAAGAACCTCCAGTTCCAAGCAAGTAATTTCCTCCTCCTCTTCTTCGAGTGATGGTCCCTATATGTATTCCAAACACTGGTGAGTATCAAGCAATGATTAGCTTGGAGGTGGGTGCGAGGATGCAAGAGGTATCGCCATCTTCAGGACGCCATGACCCATGGCCACATCTTCTGCCGCTGCCTGAGCGATGGCATATGTCATGCCAGGAGATGTCTGCCAGAGAGGCAGAGGCGGTCACGTGCGACCGCGTTGAGTGGGCCATAATCCAGCTGGGTGACGGGGTGTTGTACTGCACACAGCACTCTCTGATGCATGTAGAGACCCACTTTAATATGTGCTGTGAAGAGAGGGCTTGGTCCCGAGCCCTCTCTGCAGTGGGCAGGAAGAAGTGTGGAGAGGTGTCAAAGGTGCAGGTTCTGTTGAGGTAGAATGTAAGTGCACGGTGGACGTAAAGTGAATGCAGGGTCCTGTCCATTGGTGTGGCGTGGCATGCAGCTTAGGATGGAAGTCCAGGAGGTGGATGGACTGGTTGAGGTGAAACTCCGAGACCACTTTTGGGAGAAACTTAGAGTGAAGGCCTAGGGAGACCTTGTCTTTATGAAAGACCATATACATGGGGTTGATCATCATGGCCATCAATTCAGAAGCAGAAGTGATGGCCAAGAGGAAGATGACCTTCATGGATAGGTGGGAGAGGGATCCCATGGCCAGGGGTTCAGGGTTGGTGGGGGCAGAGTACACGTTTGAGGCCCCAGGGGGGTGTAGTAGGTTTAAGGACTGATGAGAAGCTGTTCATCAGCCGCTTCAGAAATCAGGTGGTGGTCGGGTGGGTGAACAGTGCGTGGCCAACCACCGGTGGGAGGGAGGCACTAAGCACCACGAAGTGGATCCGGACTGAGCTGAGGGTGAAGCTGGAGGGAAGTTCTAGGAGATCATCCCCACCTTCCTGGACTGAGCCGCCCTGGAGGGGGAAGTGATAATGTTGCACTCAGAAGGTGAAGTGTTCCCATTTCCCTGTGTAGCATGCTTATGCGGAAGTCTGCTGCATGTATGTTCTGCACCGGTGTCGAAAAAGTGTTGTCTACGTGCGAGCCCCATCGAAACACCAGGTCATGAGTCAAAGCAAGCCTGGGCTGGGATATCGGACTCTGCCCTGGTCCTGGGTAAGGAGGTCTGGCAGTGATTGGGGGTGGGCAGAGTGTCTGTAAACCAAAACTGACGGGGCCAGAATGGGACTATAAGTAGGCGCATGGCCTGGTCTTGGTGGATCTTGCATATAACTTGGAGAAGGAGTGGAATGGGGGGAAAAGGTGTAATGGAGACTGGCCTGCCTTAGAAGGAGGAGAATATCACTCTGGGAATCATGCACCCTTTACCTGAGTAGAGGGAAAACTTGCCGTTTTCGCGAGTGGTGAAAAGGTCCCAGCAATGAGGGCCCTGGCACAGCAAATGGAAGGGAGATTGGGGTCATGTAGCTCCCACTCGTGATTGAGGAACCAGGTCCGGCTCAGCACATCAGCCACAGTTCTGCGTATCTGGGAGGTACGCCATGTGGAATGTGACATTGTGGCAGACACACCAATTCCAGAGGTGGATGAACTCCACATAGCGTGACTGGGACTTGGTGCCCCCTTGCCTGTTTATGCAGGCCACCACAGTCATATTGTCACAGAGGATCTGAACCTAGCAAGTATGGAGAAGGAAAGGGGCAGGCCAGAGCAGGCCAAGCAGACCACCAGCAGCTCCAGGACATTGATGGCCTCGCGCAGAGTCCAAGCCCCTTGCGTGGCATGCCTGTCCAAGTGTGCAACCCAACTGACTAGAGAGGCATCCATGGTGAGGGTGGGGGCCAGGATGGAGGTAGCAAAGGAGGTCAGACCACCAGGCTAGGGAGGCCTGGACTGGTCGTGGGACAATCAGTGTGGCATCCAGGTGGTCGACGGGGGGAGAAGGGGTCTGCAGACTGATAGGAGCCACAGCTGTAGTCAGCACACGTGTAAGCAGGCATGAGGCATCACATGGGTGTAGGCCTCCATGTGACTGAGGAGATAGAGACAGCAGCGCACTGTGGCACGTAGGTTGCGGCATAGGGTCGCCACGAGGCCCATCAAAATGGTCTGAGGGAGAAAGGCCCAAGCTGCCACAGAATCCAGGCGTGCACCAATGAAGTGGATTGTCCGCATTGGGACAAGCACAGATTTCTCCTCATTGATACAGATGCCAAGAGCAGTGAGGAGAGAGTGGAGAGCACAGATGGCCGACGTAGCCTCAGCATGGGATGGTGCAACCAGAAGCCAGTCATCCAGGTAGGGGAACACAGAGTGTCCCAGTCACCTCAGTTGAGCTGCCATGACCATGAAAACTTCCATGAAGATTTTTGGAGCCACTGCAGTGCCGAAGGGGAGAACTTTGAACTGGCAGTGGTTGTCGCCCACGTGAAAGCAAAGAAACTTGCGGTGAGCCGGACGGATGTCGATGTGAAAGTACACATCCTTTCTGTCGACAGCTGCGAACCATGCTCCCTGGGCAGGGGGAGGGATGGCCGACGCGAGTGTCACCATATGGAACTTGGCTTGCATGAGAAAGGTGTTGAATAGGTGGAGATACAGTATAGAGCTGAGTCCTCCTCCCTCTTTTGGGATAAGAAAGCATGGGAGTAGAAGCCCTTGCCGACAATGAGATCGGGCACTGGTTCAATCGTGCCCTTCGTGAGGAGGGTGTCCACCTTGAGTTGTAGGAGGCTGTGATGAGAGGGACTCCCAGTAGGGGTGGGGTGGGTGCAGTGGGAAGTGAAGGCAAGGAATTTGATGGACTAACCGTGCCGTATGACCTCTAGGACTCAACACTCCCTGTTGATCTTGCCCCAGTTGTGGGCAAACAGGGCAAGCTGGCCCCCAAAGGTGATGGGAGGGGGAGCTCGCAGTTCTCAACATGGGTTGATGCTGTGATAAGGTGGAGGCGATGGTGGTGACCAATGGTTGTGGATGCTGTGACCAAGAGTGCTATCGCCCGGGTTCCTGATACCAGGGATTGGTGGCCTGGTTTGGTGTGTAGGAGAGTGGTTGGAAGGGTGGTCACTGCTGTTTCTGCTGGGGTGAAAATTCAGAGGGACCAAAGTGTCACTCGCGAGTCTTCCAGGGGGTGGAGGGACTTTCCGTGAACAGCTGGTCCTTGTAGAAGGGGAGGTCCTGGCTGCTAGTCTGGACTTCTCTCAGGAAGCCAGAGAATTGCAGCCAGGACTCCTGTCACATTATGACGTCCATGGCAAGGGAGCGGGGGGATGTATCTGCTGCATCTACCACAGCTTGGAGGCCCACCTTGGCCGTCAGGCGACTTTCCTCCACAAGGGCCTGGAAACGCCACTGCTTGTCCTGCAGCAAGTCCTCCAGCTAGCTTGGCATAGTTATTGAAGTCATACTTTGCTAGCAGAGCCTGCCAGCTGGAGATGCAGAACTGCAGGGCCGTGAAGGTGCAGCAGGGTCTGCACACTGTGCTTGGCAGCAGTCTGTGATGGGGACTTGCTGCGATGCCCATGAGAGCACTTGGGTTTGTCCTGCACCAGTGGTACCATTGGATCTGGGTGGGAGGTGGTTGGTGGGGCACTTGCTGCCAGTGAAGGGTGATGCACCATCGGTTCTGCTGATCCCGGATCGGACTCTGCTCGTAGCCAGAAAGCCTTGTCGATAAGGAACTTCCCGAGGCATAATAGACGACCCTCGCAGGGCCGCGGGGAAAGGACTGGCAGATCTCGCAGTGCGTAGCAAGATGCACCTCTCTGAGGTAGTGAAGGCAGCGGGGTGCTTGTTGCTCACTGAGAACGAGCAAGGGCATGACATGCAGTTTTTGAATCCTGGAACGCAGGGCATAGTCCCCGATGGGGGCAGGGAGGGCCCCAAGCAGGGCAAGACTAACTACATTATCAACTATCTATATATAAAGAACATAGAGAACTATCTAACTATGGACAACGGACAAACGCGCTCTCGCAGCCAGACTACGAGCATGGAGGAACGAGGACTCCGACTCCAACCATGCGGTGGTAGAGGGAACTGAAGGAGTGTCGCCCTACACAGCCTCTTATAACCTTGCCTGGAGCAGGAGGCAACATACGACCCGGGGTGGGTCAACGGACACTGCTACTGACAACTTCCGGTGCATGATGCGCATGCGCACCCATGTTTGGAATACACATACGCAAAGTACCAAATTTCCTGGTGCCCTACGCAGCTGTGTGCTACTCCAGCCACTGCTCCAGCTCTTCCCCATGACCCCACCCCTGCTCCACCCTCTCCCCACCTCTTCCTGCCCCTGCCCAGCCCAGAGAAGCAGCTCACTTTTCAAGTTCTCTTATTTTCCCTGCTTTGCATTCTGCCAGAAAACCCCTAAGCAAACAAAAAACCTTCAGAAGAACCACATTTACGTCCTCTCAGTGCTTCACATGCAACCTTTCCACAGTCTGTCTCTATTTCATTTACCTCCACCACAATCTTGACCACGTTTATGTCACAAGGCAGGGCAGTGCTATGAGCCCCATTTCACAGGCGGGGAACTGAGGCACAGAGAGGATAAGTGACTTGCCCAAGGTCACACAGGAAGCCTGTGGCAGAGCCAGGACATGAACTCAGGTCTCCCATGTCCCAGGCTAGTGCCTTACCCACTGGACAAGGGGTGCAGGAGCGGGCTCTGGGCTAGGGGGTGGAGCTGAGCGTTTTGAGGTGTGGGATGGGGGTTCTGGGCTGAGGCAGGGGATTGGGGTGAGAGAGAGTTTCTGGGGTGGGGCCAGAAATGAGGGGGTCAGGTTGCGGGAGGGGGCTCTAGGCTGGGGGAGCGGGTTGAGGTGTGGGGGGGTGAGGACTCTGGCTGGGGGTGCAGAGTCTAGGGTCAGGCTGGGAATGAAGGGTTGGGGTGCAGGAGGGTGCTCTGGGCTGGGATCGAGGAGTTTGGAACATGGTGGGAGGGAGATCAGGGCTGGGGCAGGATGTTGGGGTGTGTGTGGGGGTGAGGGCTCCAGCTGGGGGTGCGGGCACTGGGGTGGGGGATGAAGGGTTTGGGGTGCAGGAGGGTGCTCTGGGCTGAGATTGAGGGGTCAGAGGACAGGAAGGGGATCAGGACTGAGACAGAAGGTTGAAGCATGGGAGGGGATTCGGGGTGCAAACTCGGGGCGGCACTAACCTCAGGAAGCTCCCGGACGCAGCGGCACGTCCCCTCTCCGGCGCCTATGCAGAGGCACAGCCAGGCAGCTCTTCTCGCTGCCCCGCAGCTCCTGGCCAATGGGAGCTGCAGAGCCAGCGCTTGGGGCGGGGGCAGCGTGCGGAGCCCCCAGCTGCCCCTACACAGAGGAGCCAGAAGGGGGACATGCCGCTGCTTCCAGGAGCCGCACAGAGCCACGGCAGACAGGGAGCCTGTCTAGCCCCCACTGCGCCGCCGACCGGACTTTTAACGCCCGGTCAGTGGTTCTGACCGGAGCCGTCAGGGTCCCTTTTCGACTGGGCGATCCCCAAGGGGAATAGCGAGTGTTCATTAGTGCAGCGCTCGTTTGGTAGGAGACAGATACGAGTCTGGAGGCCTCTGATGAAAGCTGAATTCTACTGGGGCCACTGTTATGTGTAGAGAGACCGTCAAACCCGCCCTGGCTGGGAGGGCCAGGAATGTCCCCTGCACTGTACATGGGGAGGTGTGGGATGCTGGCAGAACCCCTGTCCTGGGCTCAACTGCAGAGTGAGCACTGCCCTCTAGCTGCGAGGTGCCCTTACTGCAGGTTCTCCAAGGCCATGCTGCTAACAGCTGGATACAGACAGAGAGATGGAAACGGGCACTCTTGAATAATTCAGCCAGCTGGATGTGTATTACAGGTAGAGCAGGCAGAGATGCCTAATACTTTCCATGGTCAGAGGCGTGCGTGTGTGTATACACACAACATACATAAATACAAACCCAACACCCTACCAACATCTTCTTCCTGCAGGCCCACACCTTAGGCACGGATTCACTGCAGGCCTAAGATTAAGCCTCAGCCTGGCTACTGTTAGACATGGCTGCGAGATGCACCTGTGTTTGGGTCTTCCCAGCTGATCAAGCCCTGACCTCCTTGCTGCCTGGGCCAGGGAGCCTGGCACTCTGAAGTTCTGAATGGTTCAGCGAAAGTCTTATTAGGCACCAGAAACAGATGCTCATGGGAATAACTAACTAGCAGAAGGGATTGTGCCTGGGGAACAGAACAGCTTCTGCAGCTTGCATGGAAAACAGTCGCCTAATGCAAAGGGGTGGGGGCTGCTCTTCCTTGAGGTGCTACTGTAATAAATAATGAGCTCACTCTACAAATACTGGGACAGTTCTGGAGAGTTCCACTTCAGTCACTTGTTTCAAGTTTCAGCTGTGAGGAATGTTTCTGCTGAAAGAGAAAGATGCGGAGAAGCTGCTGGACGCTCCTCCCACACACTCTTGAGGCAGGACAAAACCTAGAATCTAAGAGTTCTTGCCAGATGTAAAGATCATCACAACACACACAGCTCCTTTGAAATGAGAGCCGAGGAAAACGTTTGGGAGATTCTTCCCAGGCCAGCTTTCAGAATAAAGTGGAAACTGCCATAGGTGGGCACTGCACCTCTCTTTTTAGCTTTGGACCTGTGGTGCACCAGGGCTTCCTCGCTGTTCTATACTGACTTTGCATTTTTCTGCAACTGTAATTGTATCTTGTGCAATGAATACGGCATAATGAACCCACACACCCAATCACTGTGTTCATTCTTCAGTGCCTTAGACTGGGCTTTGCTGAAATTGACCTGGTCACTAATAAAATATATGCAGGTTGAATGGACTTTAAGAAAACAACCTATCCCCATTCCCTGGGGTGCGCCGATCAGCAGATCTAATTGTGTAGTAAAAGGAGGAGAGGTTCAATGAAAAATGAGCCTGAGCATGGCACAGCTGCAGCATAATGGCCATCCCCGGGGGGAAGATGACTGCTCTTTCAGCTCAGGATGTCTAGCTTGAAAACTGTCCTTACTGCACTTGCTGAAGCTTTTAGATCAGTTTCTCCAGGGAGTCTGTAACTGCACTGTGGCTGCTGTTGGGAATGGCTCCCCGCTCACTACAGTTCCCGAACAGACCAAGCTAATGAATCATCTTGAATATTTTTTTGCCTGGCTCAGCCACAGCACCAGGCTGCAGTCTAGTAAGCAGAGACTGTCCAGCAAACAGGAATGGGAGAGATTTACAGTAACCCTGTGAAGAGGCAGCTTAGGGCCTCATCATGGGCAGAGCTTT
Source organism: Mauremys reevesii (assembly GCF_016161935.1). Classification (NCBI taxonomy): domain Eukaryota; kingdom Metazoa; phylum Chordata; order Testudines; family Geoemydidae; genus Mauremys; species Mauremys reevesii. The sequence continues at coordinate 29,330,558 of NC_052635.1, read as the reverse complement.
TGACAGATTTGGAAGCACAAGTATTTGTGATTTTCATGTCATCTTAGTGAGTGGCATGCAGAGAAGATATTCAGACATGTGGAGTTGGGGGGGGGGAGGGAGAAGGGGTCCTCCCGGCCCATTTTTACTGTCCCTGGTTCCATTAGACTCCCTCACTCCATCTCCACCATAAGCAGGTTGGCTGGTCACTACTTTCACATCCCGTGGTGGACCATGGCCATAGTACGATCAGATGAGTAAAACATCAACCTGCCACATAAACAGAACTTTCCCCACCAATTTTACAGCAGGGTTCCCCTCCTCATTCACCCTGGAACCTCCCAATTTCTGTATACAAATCCTCCTCCTCCAGGCCCTTTTTCTCTAGTACGGGTTGACACTCAGAGAGCCTCTTTCATACAGGAAACCCCACACTTCTGGCTGCAGTGTGGCTACTTCTGGGGCAAAGGGCCTGAATCTAGGAGAAGCAATTGGCGTACAGCATAAGCAGGGGTGCATTTTGGGCCAGGGAGTGGGGCTGGGGTGAGTTAACCTCTACCTCTTCTGAAAAGCACCCCAGAGAACTGGCACGTCCACAAACAACTGACACGGAGCTCAATTCATCTCTTTCGGGAAGGCAACGGGCTAAGTTAACACAGTCGCATTCAAACCCACGCTGCGCGGTAGGCTATGCTTTGGCCATGGAACGGTGCCAACAAACCCTGCAGAGAATCGCTCCGAAGGCTCCGAACCCTTCCTTCTGTATGCACACAAGCCTTTGGTCATGGTCTGGGTTTGCATGATACACAACATATCCCTCTCCCGGACAGAGTCAAAGCTGCTCTGGATGCTAGGAATGCTCACCAGTGCCCTGGACTGGATGGGGTCAGACTTAACTCTGGCGCAGCTTGAATGTACCAACGTGCTGCGATGCCCTCTGCTGGATGGAATCAGAGTTGCACAAGTATCTGTGATTTTCATGCCGTCTTTATGAGCGGCAGGCAGAGAAGATATTCAGACTCCTGATATTACTGACTGGCAGCTTCCAGAGCTTCTCCTTTAACCAATGATTCTGGAGCAGAAAGAGCAGTGCACTAGTCCTCACTTCCCCTAAGGCTACGGGTACTTGTTGTTGCAATGTAAACATCTTTCACGCACCAGGTTCAAAACCCCCCGTGGGGCCTTACTCTTGTTTTCAGACTAATGCCTGTGTTTGAACTCAAGCACCGATCCCATTTCCAGACAGACAGCAGAACCCTCTGCTCCCTTCCAGTTCCCAAAGAGCCTCTAAGGCTTTATACAAAAAGGGGCGTTTGCCTCAGTTCCAGGCAGCAGTGTTGCTGCACTAGTGCAGAACCCGAGCGAAGATAAGGTAAATCATGCTTGGCATCAGAGCAGCTCACCTCTGCGTGGACTTGGGTAAAGTGCACCAACTCACACGATGGTTACCTTGGCTACAGCTTTGCAACACAGCCAGCTGGGATTTTTGCAACTAACCTTTTTTTTTGCGGGGAGGAGGAGGAGGAGGGCATCTCCAGTGCTGGCTGGAACTGGGGCAAATCCCCCAGCATAGGGCAGGCCTAAAAAACAAGAGCTCCCCACTCCACAATCTCAGACACTGTTCTCTGCCCTTTCTCCAACAAGGAAAAGTGATAGTACATATAATGCTGAAGCAACCCAGTACATAGATTATAATCCAGTTTGCGTCAAGCATCAGAACTCCTGCACACCATCTCCTTCTCCCGTAGTATTTGCTTCCTAAAGAGTAGTTTTGTACTAGAAAAACATTTCAAACATGCACATACTATATTCTATTGTATATAGGTTTATATGATATCCTTATCATACCAGGAGATCGACAAATCAATGTCCGGTAGCCTTTTCCCAACATTCATTGTGGTGATCAACAACACATAAGAGCACAACCTGAAGGTTGTCATCTTGAACTTTGGTGTAAATTCATTTGTGCTGACATCATCACTTTTGCAGTACCTGGCAAAGTTCTCACCACCTTCGGCAACTCTCTCTCCACCGACCTGCAGAATACTTTCAGTATTGGAAGCTCCATCTCAAAGCCTCCAAATCCTTGGTAATAGCTTTTCACCTAAACAACAAAGCCACCAAGGAACCACTCAGTGTCACCTCTTGTGGTCGACAGGTCCGTAATGAGCCCTACCCAAAGTACTTGGGTGTAACCCTGGACAGATGCTTGACTTTTAAAGCTCATTTGGCAAAGGCACATGAGAAGGTAAAAACAAAGACTAGCTGCATCCCAAAACTTTCTGGCACTCAGAGTGACAATGTGCCCACACCTTGAACAGGGACTCTAGTACTGGTATACTCAATGGCTGAATATTGCGCACTAGTCTCTGCGGGTAGCTCACTTACCAAATTGCTGCTATGAGACTCATAACTGGAAAATGAAAATCAAGACCCATTCAATGGTTGCCCACTCTGGCACATACACTCTGCCTAAAATTCAGAGAGAGAGAAAGACCCTCCACCCTTGTGAGTACAATCAAACCATGGTAGGCTTGAACTTACCAGTTCATAAGGACCTCCAGGATCTTCTGAAGACACACCTGAAATCTTGCAAGCCTTTTTGAGGTTGGGCTAAAGTACCCACATTCAGTCCTAAGGCACCCTCGGAAGAATTCTGGGATAATGCTTGTGTCCCAAACACACCTCATGGCCGCCACCCCCCAAAACAACTTTGAGGCTTCAATCTACCCTGGAAACAGTGGTCTATTTTGAATCATTCTAGAACATCACATGGAAGATGCTGTCATCTCTTACACATCTGGGAGATGAGAGATGATGCACAGTGTGACCATGGACACCAGTTGCAAACTATAAATGAGGGCCTACTTCCATCATTGGCTAGTAGCACCTCAGGTTTGCACCAAGCCACTAAATAATATATGAAGGTATGCCTATCTCACAGAATTGGAAGGTCCTCGAGTCCAGTCCCCTGCCTTCACAGCAGGACCAAGTACTGTCCCTGACAGATTTTCTGCCCCATATCCCTATATGGAACCCTCAAGGATTGAACTCACAATCCTAGGTTTAGCAGGCCAATGCTCGAACCACCGAGCTATCCCTCATAGATGCAGTAATCTGAACCTGGTTATGTGGTTGTTTATCACCTCTCTTGCCATATGAAAGATTGCCCCAGCACTGCAGAATCAGTGCCCCTTCCAATAACGAATTAAGCATTGACACTTATATCTGTTACGTGGTTTTTGCTTTCGCTCATCCCAGGGGAAAAGTTGTGTGCAGTGGAGTGTTTTGTTTTGGCAGGGATTCTTTTACACACACATACACACTGCCATGTGTTAGAGAAGGCAAGATCAGAAAAGTGCACCTTGCACTTTGGAGCAGAAGGTGAGGTTTGAGATGGACTTTGTACCTGTGGGAAGTCTCTGCAGTCTGGGATCAGCCCCTCAGAAACTTCTATCTCCTGCACAGGTGGCTTCATGTCAAAAGTTCTGTTGTGCCCAAGGAGAAGCCTTCTGATTGTCAAAGCATCAGTAACTCATGAGGAATTTGCAGTATTGCCAGTCCTAAACGTTCAAAAATCATGAGTCAGACCCCAAAGATATCGTATGACTGGCCACAAATTATATCTTTTGTTTTTTTGTGGGTCCATCTTGATTTTTGAACTCCTCTTGCCCAGCCAGGTGGTGGGTGAGAGACAGACAAACAGACAAGACACCTGGCCCCTGCTGCTGGAGTTCTCACTGATGCTTGAATGCCAAGCTTCCAGCTTCTCCTCATACTCCACCATCCTAATCAACTGTCTCCTCCCAGCTGCATCATTGCTCCTTCCCTAGCCCAGAAATTAATTATGCATCCCCTCCGTGACACGTCCCCACATCAATTCTCCCCCTGCCCCAAATCTGCTGCTTCTGCAGTGACAGTTGCTCTCCTCTCCCACCCCCAGACATGAGCTGACTTACCTATTGTTCACAGGAGAGGAAGGGGGAACGGATCTGGCCTGAGTGACTGGGCTTTCTGCTCTCCTCTCCTCTCCCCTCCCCTCCTTTAGAATAGTGTCAGTGGCTCCCTCTCTCCCCACTTTCCCCACGACCTCCTCTTGGCTTTGCGTGTGGGGAGCTCTGACTTCTTCCTGCAGCAGCTCTGAATGGCGGCTCTTCTCCAAGAGGTGGGCAAACGTGGATGACAGCCAACCAGAGGGAGTTTTTTCCCTAGGCAGGGCTGCAATTCAAGAGAGGGCTGCAGCTTCTGGCATCATAGCCAGGCTGGGAGCGGTGAGAGCTGGGAACGCTGTATCAGCTTGACAGCACGTGGCAGATGGAGGATGCTGGTGGGGTGCACAGAAAATGGAGCAAGTTGGTTCACACAGGGCCCCAGGGGGAGATTTTCAAAAGCTCCCGTGGGATTATGGAGCACACACATTGATTTTTAGTGGGAACTGGGCTCTTGAAATCTGGGCCAGCGTCTCTATAGTTTCCCTATCTCTGAAAGAGAGATAACTGTGTTAACCACATCACAGGGATACAAGGTGGATTAAATCAGCATTTGTAACAGTGCTTGGAAGATACCGTCAGGGATATTTCTCTAAATAAGAGGGTCATGGCCTTGTCACTCGCTTGGCTCTATTATTTTGGATGCATAGTGTCTTCTCCTCCCCCACCCTAAAAAAATAAATAAAAGAAATTGGCCCTTTTCCATTTGGCAACACTGGGCTTTCTTCATCTGTTTCTAAACTAGCAAAAGCCTGGCACTTGCTTTCATGTCCCGATACAGTTTTGTCACAAGTTCGGCAGGAACAGGAATGAGTCTTGCAAACAGCCGTACATGCAGCAAGCGAAGGTCCAAGATATCATCACCTAGAGCAGGGGTTCTCAAACTAGGGGTCAGGACCCCTTTGGGGAGTCACAAGGTTATTACATGGGGGGGGGGCAGGAGCTGTCAGCCTCCCACCAAACCCTGCTTTGCCTGCAGCATTTATAATGGTGTTAAATATATAAACAAGTATTTTTAATTTATAAGGGGGGGGGTCGAACTCAGAGGCTTGCTATGTGAAAGGGGTCACCCGTACAATAGCTTGAGAACCACTGACCTAGAGTACATTTCAGTACCAGAAGTTCACGTTGCCAAGATCTGGGTCCAAACAATGGCCTAGTATCACTTTAAATTATTTCTGAACAGACTCGAATCTCTTGTGTTCTCTCACTTGGCAGCACTGATCACATCAAGTGTCACGTTTCGTGCTGGAGGGGCCTTGGAGCTTTGTATTTCCTGCTTGCTTTAAAGCAGACAAAAGAGAGGGAATCCCTGGTGGGAAGCGCCAGTTCCCTGAAATATGGGGGAGGTGCTCAGTTTCCTGCTCTGTAGCCTTCAGCATCAGAAGATAATCCAGCCCTGAGTTCTCAACTACTGGGCAAGGGGGAGTCGGCATATATAGAAAGGATATTTTTATCCAGCCGCCTTGTCCCAACATGAGCAAGCCGGGAAGGCTCAGGAAAGTTATTTACAGAAATGCGGACGTTCCAGTTCCCTTGGCATGCATTTTCTGCAGCGTGTGTTTGGTTTAAAAGGAAGCCTCCCGAGTAACCCGAAAGTCAAATTGCTGCAGCTACCTACAGACAGCAAATCACAGCAAACATGTCTTAAAATATAACAAAGAATAATTCAGACAGGAAGCCATGCTTTGTGCTCAGGCTGCTGAAAGCATGGACTTACTGAGGGGTTATTCTTAGTAGAACGCACTGGACGTTGAAATTGTTTTAAACCTGTAAGGCAGGGAATAGCCAAACAAACAATAGGTTTGATGGAAAATGTCTGCAGCCTTGAGGATCATCTGGGCAGGGGCGGCATGGTCATCAAACCCAGTGGGTAGCCCCAAAATCGTGATGCTTTCCCCACAGACCTTTAGAGCACTCACAAAAAGCAGGAGCATTCCAGCAGAGATCCAGTGCCTCCGCAATAGTCACAGGGCAGGCCAGCCTATGGGACCACCACACCTGGGCTGAACCCTGGAATACAAGTGTCACAGTACAGAAGGAAGGCCGACATTAACTTACAAGGGGAAACCCTCACGTCTTCCTCGCCTCCCACCCTTCCCCCATGAAGCCAGAAGAGTGTCCAAAAGGGAAATGATACAATCCTGATCCAATTCCGCTCCCCACCCCCTACCCCTTGGAGAGAAATTTGGCCAAAGCACAGCTATTCAGCCAATGGAGAAAGTGAGGCACAAAGAGGTGAGAACACATGGCAAATCAATGGCTAATCCAGGAATAGAGCACCAGGTCTCCTGACGCTCACCCCACAACTTCACCAACAGACTGCACCATATCGGAGCCTTCAGCATTTCTCCTGTTGCGAATTCTGCACTGGACAGACTGGACAGGTGCTTCAAGGTAGCCGGGGTTAATCCTTTCTCTGCAACCCCCCACCCCACCGCTGCATCCTCCCAATCACACGGCTAGTTTTGTTGCTGCACCTTCACCATTTCCTCCCCCTAGTGGGTCTCTGAGTGGGTTCAGACCCGGGAGAAGTGCCAGTCTGGAGCCCTCTGTCCTGCAGCCAGTGGCAGGACAGGCTTCCAAACACAGGGCACAGCCCAAAGCCCTAGTGTGCAGGAAGCAACTGTAGGGGTGGGAGGGCAGGTCAGCTTCCGTAGCCTTTCCCCCCCAAGCTACGGATCATACAGGGGGTCCAGTGCTGAGGCTCATCAACGCAGAACTGGTCGAGACCATCACCAACTCAAACACTACTGAAGTGGGGCATGCTGAGTTTGCTGGCCTGGGGAAAAAATGAGGGTACAACTGGAGCTCTCTGAAGTATCACTCAATTCCCTACACTCTGAGCCGAAGGCGGTCCCATGGTCAGAATGGGGGCTTCTATCCAGCGCTGGTGTTCTACAGCCCTGCCAGAGCAGAGTGTGCCGCACTGTTCTTTGAGGCAAGGTGGAAGCCCCTCCCTGGTATTTGTTTCCATTTTCTCTCTAAAGGAAGTTAAGGAACTGAAGGGACCTTTTGTAGAGAGCCAGGAAATCTCCCGTCATCCGGCCTACAATCTTCTTGTACTCCAATAGCTTATAGCACCCACCTGCATGAGCCATTGCTAAGTCCATAATGGCCGCTCCATTCCCCAGCAATGCACCATATCTCCCATTCGACAACTCACTGCTTTCCAACGCTCCCGCTTATCTGTTCCAGTCCCCTTGTATAGCCTGCACACGACAGGAAAGCCCTTTCAAGAGACCAGCCCCATCTTGAGAATAGATATCCAGATGACAGCCCTGCATTGTACAATGAACTCCCACCGACCGCAGGGGCCGCTCTGTTCATGGAAAGCTTGCAGGAGCAGGCCCTTGGAATGGAATGATTGTTTTTAACCAGACGCTCATGTTTTCACATACACTCAAACGCAGGCAAATCCTGTCTTACAGCAAGTGCAAGCGGGGAAGCTGTAGGAGCCATCCAGCATGACAGTGTACAGCAGGTTCAGACTTGGTGCAAGTCAAATCATCTCTCTGTTATCTATCAGCATCACCAAGACTGGAACAGAGGAAGAACAGTCGACCACGTGAAAATAAAGTAAGAACCCTATATTGCTACCCCTTTTTCTTGAGTCTCCACCCTCCAACTGGACAGCAGAGTGCTGTGCACTCCCACCCCCCAGCACTGGGATGAAATTCAGCACACCGCAAACACTACACAACAGCTAGGAAGACAAGTGAAGCCTAGTTAGCCAACACAATGCACAAGGAACAGTTTAGAAAGGCAGCACAATGACAATGTCAGGGCAAACACCCTCGACTGTGGTAGAAAATTCCACGGGATCCAAAGACCACTCATAATCAGAATCTCAATTTTAGAGCTCATCAAAAATCTGGCCCCTCCAGGCACACAGTGTCCCTAGTACCACACGAGGTCACAGTTTCAGAGGGAGGAGTGCCACCCACTGAAAAAAGTGAAAAGCACTTTTTGGAACACCCAGCTTTCTTTGAAGCTCTCATATCCAACTACTGACCCAGCCTAAGAACTGTTTAGTCTATGAGCTGCAATGAGATTACAGCTTGAGGTGTTCTTTGTGTAATGGCAGTGTCCCATTGTGCCAGGTGCTGTATAAATACAATGAGAAAATTGCTGTCCCCAATCTAGACAGACAACGGGTGGGAAGGAAGTCAGAGGTAGAGGTGAAGTGATTCACCCAATGGTTACACACTAGACCAGTGGCAGAGCTAGGATTACCCCACAATTCTCCTGACTCCCAGTCCAGTGCACTGTCCAGTGACCATGTTATGGCAGCTTGCACATGTTGAGGAGGAGGGCTAGCAGGTTGATTTGTCGCACCTAAGCCACACCCCTTTAGTGATGCTTTCATTGATGGAGGCTGCTGTTGGCCCCATGGGTAGTTGGACAGAAGAACACACAAAAGCCAATGTTCGGTTAAGTTGTAGGAATTTATTTTAAATAACCTACAGTTGATTAAAAGGGAATTCATGATAAAAATAGAAGATACTTGTTGAGGAAAGACTGCGGGAAATGGTCTTCTCACACACACTAAGCTAACAATGCCTCTAAAACTAATGATTATAGCCAAAAAAAAAAGGAAAAAAAAAAAAGGTTTCACATTAAAATTCTGCTTTTTAATTTTTAAAATTTTTGTACACAATTACAAAAGAAAAAATAAAAGCCCTAAAATCTTGATTATTTTTCCTTTTTTGGACCAATGCTCATTTCCCTCGAAATTTATTGACCTGTGAAACTTCTTTTTACACAATAAAATCTTTCAAGTAAAAGAGGGGAGAGGGGTTAAAAAAAGGGGGAAGCAAAGAAAACAGTCTGCCAAACCTAAAAAGTGGGTATTCTTGAAGTGTATAGAGCATGCTCAGAACAAAGGATGATGGGAAAATTGTTTGTCACTGATTTCATTTCTCCTCAAATTCCACACTCATCCCTCCCCCCCGCACTCATTCGTCCCTCCCCATCTTCCCCCCCAAATCTACACGATCTTTAAGATCAAGAAGAAAAATGTTTAAATATTTAAAAATAATTAAAAGAAATAAAAATTCACATTTAAAAAAAGAACACTCAAGTCAGGAAGCATCTTCCCATCATGCTTTGCTTTGAACAGACGTGGTGGGTTGTTTTGCATTTTTATTAAATTCATGTTCCAATGCCACGATTGTTTTGAGTAAAACTAACAAAAAATAAAATAAAATAAAAGCAGGTACCTCCATGACCATCGTGACAGCTGTGTCAGGTGCGTTGGGTTTTAAAATTTTGTTAAATTCCTGAAATGGGGCGAGGGGGGGCAGGGGTTTAAGGAATCCATTTTCTATTAAAATATAGAAGTTATTGCAAAACCCTAACTGTAAAAACGCACCAATATAATTGGATTTTGTATACAGTAGCTAAAGATCCCCCAAGCTCTTCAGTGTAATGATGAATTTGCCTGGTGGAAGGTTGACAAATCCCCCATCCACTTGCCCTGCCTCGAGAGAAACAAAACAAAAACAAAACCAAACCATACAGCTAGAATTTGGATCTCTGAAACATTTTTAAATAAGTTGTCCATAGGACAACTGGCTCAGCTCCTTTATAATATTTCCAGGTTTATCTTTTCTCAAAGATGTTGGTTTCTTTGTCTGATGCTCGCTTGCCCCTCCTTACCCCCTCCCCCACAATTAGGACAAGTAAGGCTCACAGTTTATCAATCTCCCTAAAACCAGGCTCCCCCCCCCTTTTTTCCATAAAATCCAGCTCATTAAAAACAGGTTAAAACTCATAATCGTCTTCTGCCATGTCAATTGCCCAGGCAAATTTCTCTCGTTGGGTTTTGTTATAAATCTTCTCTATGGGAATTCCCCACTTCTTACACCTGCAGGAGAGGAGGAGACAAAAAGTTAGTCACCCTGGCTCACAAACATGCTCTCTTAATAGCAGCACCTGTCCGAGGATCTTTATCCTTTTTGCTCCAATGCAACCTTTTCCCTGTTCTCTCTTATGCCCCCCTACTCAGTGGCTCACACAAAGCTGGTTCCCCCTCCACCCCAGGTTGGATCCTCCCACCAGCCATGCCAACCTCAATTCACAATTCTTGACCAACTCAGCTTGCTGCTAGCTGTCCCTCTCCTTAATATGTGAATAGAGACGCTAATCGGGGACAGGACCCCACTGGGCTTGGCATGGTACACAAAAGGTATACAACACAGTGCTCGTGTCAAAGAACTTACAACCTGCTGCGCCTCCTTCCCAACCTCACCCACTACCCAACCTGCCTGCTGCAGATTTACCTCCCTTCCCCACAGTCCTCCAACATGCCAAACTCAGGGGTGTGGGCACCCTTATCTGTCCCCATCATTGTGATCACAGGTCACGTTTGAGACGTTACTACACAACACCTTTCCAATGCCACGTGGCAGGACCTGCGGCTAGCAAGTCCAAGCTGTTTTAGTCACTCGGAGTGATTACTTTGGGATGGAGTTAACTCACAAGGATAACGTTCAAGTTGCAAACCATCCTGCAAGTGCCGGTAGCTAAGGAGAAGTTAGGATGGCTAACGGAGATCACAGGACAGGTGTATCTTTGCTAAGAACCAGCCAGGCTGCTGAAGAGTTTTTCATCTTGTCTATATGCATGCACTGAAAGCATAGTGGAGATCCCTTGGCAACAGCCACCTCTCCTCAAACAGAAGCCTTTGCCGTAGGAATTTCTAATACCGTAGGCAATTTAAAAGGCTAAATTCACCACTGACTGCAGAATCCCCAGCTCCTAGGTCTGACAGAAGTTAGGTTGAGACTGTTCACATCGCAAGCCGCTTCCCTCACAGAACTGGCATGATTGCAGTGTCTGCTCAGAAGGGGCTCAGGCCTGAAATAATGAGCAGGATGGGGTGGCTGGCCGGCCAGAGAAAAGAGATGTGCTAGGAGAGCTGAGGGGGAGGGGAAGGAAGTGTTCACAGTATGCCTGTCTCTAACCTCTACAGATGCTAAATTAAGACACCAAAATGTAAGAGACAACAATGTAAATGGTCACTGCCCTTTTGGTCCCGGAGACACTGCAGTTGCTGCTGGAAAGTGCTCTTAGGAAAAATGATGATTGAGGTTGGCCTAAAATACAAACGATTCGGAGAGGCTGAGATTTCCGAGAGGGTCAAGCTACTGCCTGGAAATGGATCACTGGGCAGAGCTGTGCTAAAGCCTCCCACCATTCAGTGAACACAGCACAGGGACAGGCAGGAATCCTTCCCCACATGGCAGCTTACCAGGCAACTGAGATCCTGGGATCCAGGTAGTTGAGTTTGGAGGTGCTCAAGGCAATTTGCTTGTTCTCCTCTCTGTCTGTGGCCTGAACCTCCAGCTTCATCAGCTGCTCCTCAATCCTCTGCACGGCTTTTTTCTTGCTCTCTACTGTCCTGTGGGTGGGGAAAAGAATCAGGGAACTGTTCAGAAAGAGCTAGGCCGTCGTGGGGGTACATTATTACCCTACACGGATTCAAAAGGGACCCTAGTAACTTGCACCTTCCCTGAAAAGGTCCAGTGCTTGGCAAATGATGCCAATCAGGACTGAGATGCAGCCACCACCGAGGTGAAAGGTGACAACACTTTAAACAGTTCAATACACAAAATCAAGAATCTGGTATCAACTAAAGCTGTCTGATAACATTTTGAGGCGGCAGAATGCAGTTCCCTAAGCTGGAATTTGTCCAGGACTCTAGAGGTAACATTCCTATTCCCTTATAAAAAGAACCCCCAGTTTAAAGCCAGGCATGAAGTGGCATGAGATCATCTATTAAGCACAAGAGTGCAGTATTCAGTCTGATCTGAAAGAGGGTCATTTTTCCTACTCTGTTTGTAGAGTACCCCCTTGGAAGTCTAAGTACAGGTGTGTGCTCCTAGCTGTTTTTTGCATTCAGCACCCAACATGCTGCTCTGTAGTTTCCACTGGAGTAGACACTAAGATACCATCCATCTCCTACTCTGTGCACCAGAGGGAAAGCACGCTGCTCAGCAAACTGCTTCCAGGGAGAGGTAGGTAGGTGGGTGGGTACGGCCTGTTTGGCAGAGCAGAACAGAGAGAGGTTTTGACAAGTCGTAACAAAATGATGTCTTTCCTGAGAGACTGAACGTTAACAGAGTGAAGACGGCCCACTAATAGGCCCAGAAGATGTGACCTGGGGATTCTGAGCAGTGTTCTGCACTCTCCTGTCACAGACTTGCTTCGTCTCTCACTAAACCATCAGCCACATGCTTAGCTCATGGAAGCACTGGAGGTGAGGGTATGTTGTGAAAAGCAGAGATCCATGCAGCTTGCAAGTGACACGGAAGGAGAGAATGACAGACTACAGCGTGCTCCTCAGCGAGGTGGCCATTTGCTAATGCAGGCCTGAAAGCATGAGGGGTGGGGAACAAAGACTCGGAGGATCATGGATCTGGAGGGAAGGGGGGAGATATTTGAAGCAGCACGGCTGCAGTAGCAATCCCGTTTTGGGTTACTGCCCTGCGCTGCCGCTGTGCGACCTTTTACAGCTTATCTGCACTGAAGCCAGACTTACTTTTTGGACTTTTCATCCCTCCGGACCTTGGCATCGGCTTTGGCGCTTTTCAGTTCTCTCCTGGCATCGGCTAACTGGTCCTTCTTGGCATCGATCTAGAAGAGGCAAAAACCCAGAGAGCAGGGTGGGAATTAGGAGTCACACCCACAAAGCATGAACCACTACAGAAGAGGGGTTCGCTGACATCCAGGGGACCTGTACAAACCTCCTAGCAGATTCGCCACCTGTATCGAAGGGCCTGGGAGTCAACCAGTGAAGTATATGTCTGAGTGGGACACGAGCCTGGATCTAATCCATAGCAGAAGAGCCAGATGGGGTTTTAAATAAATCCTGACACACTGGGCCTACATTTTCAAAAGTGACTAGTGACTTTAGACACCGTAATGGTGTCTAATTTCCTATGCACTTGTGGCCTCTGACAATCAAGTCCTTCCAAGGTGTCTCAAGGTGAACACTGGAAAATGGAGTCACTCCGATTCACTAATCACTTTTGTAAAAATTAGGCCATTGGGATTTCAACTGTGCTGTGCACAGAGACCAGCTTGTGGACGGTGCAGAGGGGATTGTCTTTCTCATAGTAAGAGGTTCCTATGGCATTAGGAATGGAGAGATCCAACCAGAAGGTGGTATGTAGGATAAAGCCTCTGGTTACTGCTCAGGAACTGGCATCTGAGCAAGGGAACTGAGTGGAAGTACAGTAGGATTTGCCAAAGCAGAGCTGGCCAATAGCCCATTTAGTCGGTTAGCCTCTCTGAGGACGCTGGATGCAAACCAATAAAAAAAAATCATCGAAATGTGCCATACAATCCCATGGAGGGACATTTCCTGACCCAGGCTAGTGATCAGTTTATGCCCTGAAGCATGAGGATTCCATGCTCTTGTAATCTTCCAAAAAAATATCAAGCACTGAATCTAGACAGTCAGCCTGAGCTTGGGATCTAGTAAGGTTTAAAGATTCCCAGCTCCTCAGTCCTTAACTGTTATTTTCAAACTCTCCACCTCCTCCCAAGGTAACAACTCAATTCAACTGTAAAAATCAGGGGTGGGGGCAGCCAGGTTAGGTGTTACAGAAGCAAGAGAACACCCCAGTGCTAAAACAGAACACCTTATTGAGAGGGTTATTTTAAAGTCAGGCTGTGAACAGACCTAGCCAGATTTTGACCTCATGGCCTTCGTCAGAAACAATCTGTAAAGGAAGAGGTCGAGTTAGAGGAGTAGAGTGCACTGCGCACAAAAGCTGCATTGATACAAAGGTCTACCAGGCCACCCTGAAGGGAGCAGACACCCACTCTGGTTTCCTTTCAGGGCCACAAATCAGAGAAAAGGACTGTGGTTTTAAGTTAAGCTCTGTAGCGTGTCCTCAGCGTGTGAATCAGACTTTGCTGAGGGAAAAGTGACATCTTGCAAGAAAGATATTCTAGGGACTTTTTTGGCCCAGAAAGCCAGCTTATGCCCTCGGCACTTGATTGGCTGGCTGGGGCAGAAAGTCAGCTGAGAGGTGGCAGATTTTGTTCTCTCCCAGTGGAGAAGGGTGCTTGTGTCTCAGACGATCTGTCTTCAAGGTGGAAGATTTCCTTTTAAAAACCAGAGGACTCGCCTTACAAGACAGAGTGGTTTCAGACCCAGCCACACTAGCACTCCGTCGGCAGTGGAAAGTGGACTCCCTTTTAGTGGAGTTTGATACACTGCAATTAGAAGCAAATGATGATATACCCACAACCAAAGGAAAAAAGTGATTTCTAGCTCTGTCTGTAATCTTAAGGAGACTAAAAGTTACCTTTGTTTGTAGAGTCATCATGGATTTCTCAAAAGTCTTTGGTGGCGCCCTCTGGTGGTTACACAGAATAGCAACAGCTCTATTGGCACGGTTATAGGAAAGGATCTTTGCTGCGATGTTATCATCCGCTGAAAAAGTTGAAAAGCAGGTGAAACAATTCTGAGAGGTTGAGCAGCCATGGACATGCGCCATTGCTTTTACTGATTCATATTCACTAATGAGGCTAAGTTAGTTTGCATTCATCTCTAGTATGCCGGCCTCTGCACTGCATTTAAATGCATTTATCCTGGCACCAAGGAGTTAAAGATGTCATTTTCTTCTCTTTGGCCTGGTCTACACTGGGGGTGTGTGGGGTGTGTGTGGGGGTGTTGAACTAAGGTACGCGACTTCAGCTACGCGAATAGCGTAGCTGAAGTCAAACTACCTGTCCAGACGCCGCGGGATCGAACTCCGCAGCTCCCCCGTCGACTCCGCCACCGCCATTCGCGGTGGTGGAGTCCTGGAGTCGACGGGAGCACGTTCGGAGTTCGAACTATCGCGTCTAGATTAGACACGATAGTTCAAACTCCGAGAAGTCGAACTCTCCGCGTCGACCCGGCGGGTAAGTATGGACCTACCCTTTGTGTACTAAAGCCATGAGTAATTTTGGGCAACAACAGAGAGGTGGGGAGGGATAGCTCAGTGGTTTGAGCATTGGCCTGCTAAACCCAGGATTGAGAGTTCAATCCCTGAGGGGGCCACCTAGGGATTTGGGGCAAAATCAGTACTTGGCCCTGCTAGTGAAGGCAGGAGGCTGGACTCAATGACCTTTCAGGGTCGCTTCCCACTCTATGAGATAGGTACATCTCCATATATTATTATTAGGGGCAGCATATCTAGCAGTCAGAGCAGGGTCAGGACTCTTCTTGATAGTACATAACCTTGGGCCTGACACTTAACTGTGCTAAGCCACCATTCCCCCTTCTGTAGGAAGGGCAATAATTCCCTGCCTTAGAAGGGGGGTTGGCTCATCCATGTTTTGTGCAGCATTTGGATGGATGGCGTTACACAAATAGCCAAGTACTAATGTTGCCCTGCATGTCTCAGATGCATAGAGGGGGGGATTTTCCAGGACACAGCCACTCTCCCTCTCTCCCCACCTCAAAGGGTCACTTCTAAAATTTTAAATTTCTTAAGATAAAACACCCATCAAGATAGTGGGGGGCAGGTCCTGGAGACCTAGCTGTGCTGGTTGCAGGACACCTGGGGATGATGGTATGAATACACCAAGATGGCTGTAGGCCAAGTCTGCATCACCCCAATCCTGGGGTCATTGGCCCATCCCCAGTGCAAGCCAGTAACCACAGGGCTGTTCCCTTAACAAACTCTCCCACATCAGCCATGCCTCTTATGTTGGGGGCTGCAAGGGGAGTAGCATAGGTCTAGAATAGCCAACCCTATGCCACCTGGCATTTTAAGAGAATCCCTAGGAAGCCATTAATGTCCTTTTTGAGGTTGCCTTGTGCCACTAGAGTGGGACAATACAGCCTTGTGAGAGACCAGAACATACTTTCCCAATAATCTAAACACTTCAAGGGAGGTCAAACTTTGGGCCTTAAGCTGAAGGAGGGGAGAGTTTTTGGGGAAAATCCTAAGCCGCGTTTCATCCTAAGTAACTTGTCCATCCCCTTCCTAGGGTTTTGGCCCTCGGTATCCAGCAAGACCATTTTGTACTCACTGAGACACCTCGGAGATCCACCCCAAGGCATCACCACCACACAAATCATCACCACAAATGAGGCTAGGTGGTCCCAGTCAATAGCACTTACGGGTAGTAAGTTCTTTTAGCTGCTGCTGTAGCGTGATGGAGGCATTGTAAGTACGGAATACCTTGGCTGTCAGGCCCTCCATGAGGTCTTGAAGATGTTTATTTAAGATACTGGTCTAAGGAAGCAGAAAGAGTTTGAGGTTTCAGTCACTCCAGCATTAGGACTAGAATCCTTCTGAATATTTGCATCCTTGCTAGACTCACAGTCTTGCCATTGGACCAGAGGTTTAGCTGTGAATTTCTAGGTACACACTATGATCCAGGCAAGGAAAATATGTAACCCATGCCTGGAATCTTTCTATGTCTTCCTTAAGCCAATATAGGAATAATGGAATATGTGGTAGCTACAACTATTGACAAAGTGAACAAGGGGCTGGGGTGGAACTGGGCTTTAGATCGGCATTGATGGAGACTAGGGAGGAGGAAGAACTAGCATCTGATGTGACCACCTGAATGAATGGCAAAGCAATTCTTGCTTCACTGTTCTACTTTTGGCCCCAATATATGGGGGTGGGTCTATCTCACCTCAGTAGGGGCACTCAGGTCCTTCAGTGTTCTAGTTGATCTGAAGGTGGGAGGTGGGAGGGTGTTGGACAGCAAGGCATTCACCTCACACATCCCATGCCTCCTCCCCACGCTTAGGCTGCTGTTGCACAGCAACACGCCCCTAGTCGGAACAAGCCAGACTGCTTAAAGACTGAGGTTTTAGACCAGTCACTTAAATGTGCACATCCCTACTGGAGACAGATGGCTATTGCCTCTGTGCCAGTCTCTGCCAGGCCCACTGGAAAGAGTCAGATGAAATCTAGGCCTTCTCTGCAGCAGTACAATTTGCTGTTGGCTGGCAAAAACAACAGAGCCGTCGTACCATGTTCGTCTAATACAGGGGTGATCAAAACTTTTTGGCCTGAGGGCCACATCAGGGTTCCGAAACTGTATGGAGGGCTGGGTCGGGAGGGCTGTGCCTCCTCAAACAGCCTGGCCCCCATCCCATATCTGCCCCCTCCCACTTCCTGCTCCCTGACTGCCCCCCTCAGAACCCCATCCAACCCCCCCTGCTCCTTGTCCCCTGACCACCCCCTCCCAGGACCCCCGCCTCTAACCACCCCCCAGGACCCCACCCCCCTATCCAACCCCCCCGTTCCCTGTCCCGACTCCTATCCACACCCCTGCCCCCTAACAGGCCCCCAGAACCTCCGCCCCATCCAACTGCCCCCTGCTCCCTGTCCCCTGACTGCCCCCCAGGACCTACTGCCTGTTATCCAACCCCCCACCCCCTTACCATGCCGCTCAGAGCAGCAGGACTGGCAGCCGTACCGCCCGGCCAGAGCCAGCCATGCCGGCGGCTTTTGCAGCTGCGCTGCCTGGCAGGAGCTCACAGCCCCACTGTCCAGAGCACTGGCGGCTCGGCGAGCTGAGGCTGTGGGGCACAGCAGGGGAGGGGTTGGGGGCTAGCCTCCCTGGCCGGGAGCTCAAGGGCCAGGCAGGACGGTCCTACGGACCGGATGTGGCCCGCGGGCCGTAGTTTGCCCACCTCTGGTCTAACAGCATAGCAAGAATCACTAGGGTTAGATTAAGGAGCTCTGATGCAATATTGTTGCTTACATTGAGTCTGTCAAAGAGGTCATCCTCAGGCTGCTTATTCTCCATGAACAGCTGAAGATTCTTAAAAACCTACAAGAAAGGAGAAGGGAAAAAAAAAATACTTCACAAGGCAAAGCAAGGAGACTAGATGGCCCTGGGTTTGGGAATGGGATAGAGAGCCTTTTGCTTCTGGATTTCCAGTTCAGCAGTTCCTGAAGGTCATTGCCTTCTAAAAGGCTACCTGATGGTCCATGTGAGAAGAGTTGGATCCCATTCCAAGTGGGCAGGTGTCCACATCCCAAGTCACCACTAGAACTTGTGCTAATAGTCTCCTCCCTGGCAGCAGAAGAGCCAAGGAGTGAATGGCCCATCTCACCCCTCTGAGGTTATCCCTCTAGGTCAGAGCTGAGAAGGACTCTACTACTGCCATTGCTATTAACTGCCCTGGTTAAAGAGAGCGCCAAGCTGGCACTTTTCCTTGGCAGAACAAGGTTACTCTCAGAGCATCCTTGCTACCCAATGGGCACCCTGATCCTTCTCCCATTGGGCAGAGTTGCCATCTCAGGCCAAACCAGTGATGTAAACCGCCTTGGCAGCCCCGAAACAGCCACATCCCTTTGTTGCATTTGCTGTTTCACACAACCACACCACAAGCAGTTACACACAAAAACAATCAAGGCTTCCTAGATTATGCAGACAGACCAGGAATCCCTGCTCTACAGAGCTCTGAAATCACTTGAAAATTCAACTTCCAGGCTTTTCAGCAACACATTTTGATAACAAGACATCTAATACACAAAGATTTCTATTTTCATAATAATTAATTCCTCCACTGTGAGCTCTTAAAGAACACATCCCAAGAGGGACTAACATCAGTGAATTTAGGAACAGAAAAATAGATTTTTCTTTCTTAACCCCTGTGACTCCCTCATTTCTATAATAGTGGCGGTTTGAAAAAAAAGTCAACATTCACTGCTCTTTGCCATTCAATTTGTCACAGCATTACAGACACTGTATTTTACACAGTGTGCTATGTGTTTAGTTAGTGGGCCAGAGTCCTCTCTCTTATACCAGAGTAATATAGCGTAAATAACTCCCTGGATTTTTTTAATGCCTCTGCTTATATTGAGTGGATGGAGATTTATCTTGGAGCCATCCAAGTAACAACAGCGAGAGAACTGGTGGACTGAATATAAACAAAGCAAATAAATATTGCATGGAACAGAAAGGTCTCAGTCAGCAGGTATGTACTTTGTACAGTAGTTCTTTAGGTCAGGCATACTTCAGTGAAGCTGCTCCACTGATTTACACCAGAGTACTGAGAACAGGGCCTACCCCACTGAAGGCAAGCATTCAGACAAGGGCTTCAACAAAAGAAATCCCTTGTGTAATATCCAGGCACACGTCCATGATACTTGATGTATAACTCCAAGTTTACTTACTGCTACACTAGTAACAGTGCAGCCCAGTACTGACCACCCTGTGCTCTTCATGCTGCTGGGGAGGTTTGGCTTTTGCACCTGGGGCTATGACTGTGTCCCAACGATGTCTATCACCGAGAAAAAGGCAGGATGCTAAGGCTACAGACTAGCAACACGTCCACATAATGGCTTTAAAATAACCATTGCTGGTCACGTGGATATGGCATGGACTAAACGGCCACCAGCTCAGAGTATGGAGACTTTAGAAAAGGAGAAACCTCAATAAAGGCCTCACAGTACGGTTACTTCACATCAGAAGCAGGCAGGTGGCAGCCTTACTCCTCCAAAGCACCCACAGGAAGGGAAGGCCACAAGATAAGCTAACTTATTTTCTGCCTTCACATTTGGATAAAACACGATGTACAGGAATCACCACATCTGGAGATTTTCCACCAGCCAGTTCCTCCTTTCCTTGTAACAGTGCACAGAGACAAGAATGGGAAACATCTCACCCTCTTCTCAACGGGGACTTTGTTGTAGTATCGGATGGAGTCTTTACCGGGGAAGTCAAATTCAACCATGTATTCCTGGCCATCCAACTCCGGATGCAAATTAATATGTTCCACTCGGAGGGAGCAACAGCCAACGGTGTCCGCTGTCTCCCCTTCTTCCTTCTCATTACCAGCTCTCAGGGCAAGCTACAAATTGAACAAGAGAAGGGGAGGTGGGCAAATGGAATCAAAATAAGAGGTTTAGCATTTCAAACTGCTCTGGTAATTTATGGATTGTGGGTCCTCTGGGAGTCTTGTCTGCCCAGTAACCAAGGTATTCCGATTTAGCATGGTACCATGTGCCTGATCCTTGAACAGAAGGGGAGCACAGACATTCAAAGAAGCTAAAAACAGGTAACTCTCAAAAGGAGAGGTTTGAAACTTGGATTACTGACATTAAAATATAAATATCTAGTGTCACAATGAAGTGCAATGGAAGTTATATGCCTGGAGCCAAAAAGAGGAGAAGACATAAGATACATCAAAATCAGGATAAATAAAAAGTTGATTATTTTTTAAACTGGATTTCTTTTTTTTAAAAACATGTTTACGATTAAATTTTACATTATGATCACTTATGTTAAGCCCTAGTTTACTATAATTATTACAATTATTTAAATAAAAAAGAAAGCTTGTGCCTTAGTTACTTTTGGTTACATTTTAACTAGCAGTTGCACAGAGAACATGTATTAAATGTTCTTTATTTGCACTAGTTTATTCAAATGTGTGAGAAACTGACAGAGTTGACCAAACAGGAAAGCTTTTTCTCTTCCAATCCATGCATACAAACCAGATGGGAGAGGATGAAATCTATTAATGCTAAAGACATGGGGCCAGATTTTCAAAGATATTTAGACACCCTAAGGATGTAGATAGGTTCCCACTGGGATATTAAGAGCAAATAAGCAGGTTTAAAAATAAGAATCTTCATAAGTGTGGATTAAGCTATATGATTGCTTAAATAAATGTATATAGATATAGTGTATCCTCCTGGTTGGCCAAAAGTGCCACATTTAGAGGCTATATATAATTGCAAATAAACATGTTTTAATATTACCTACCAAGGAGCATGAACCTTTCTTTAGGAAAATAACTAAAAAGTACACATGCAATACAAGATTAAAAGCAATTATTTACATAAAGTTTCCTGCTTGCTAATTTAAATCACGACTAAAATTACTGTGATTTAACTCCATCCACGCAGATCAGAATGAGTAATTAACTGGTCACAGAAGCCACACAGCAGTGCTATCAGTATTAGGGCACAGTTTTAAACACTACAGTTGCATAAACATGGTGACCGACTACAGTTTTCTTAAGTGTGGCAAGAGCAATTAGCACAGTTGATGTCAGAGTCGTGAGGTTCATAACTAAGTGGTAATAAAAAGCAGAGCATTCCAGTAGGAGTTAGAAACCGCTGGAAGCCAAGGACCATACACCCACCTGCAGAGCTCCCACTGATCCAACTGGGGGACTCTGGAATTAACCTAATTGTGACTTCTGTCTGAACAAAACAATATTGCCCAATGTAGCCAGGTTCAGTATGGCAATTGACTGATCTGGATTTTCAGTTAATTGTGAGGAAGTGGAGACCAGTGTCACTCCAGGAGGAGACCTCTGTGTACTCTGAGGACTGGACCTCTAATAGAATAACCGGTATTTTCTCTCAAAGCCCTTCAACTCCCTTATTTAATTTGTGCAGCGTGTGAGCGTTTCTATCAAAATTTTATTTGGGCTTAGGGACAGATGCCCACCAGCCCTGCATCTTTATTCGGAGTGAGGCAGGAAGAGGAAACTGCCAGAAATCAACCCTCACTTTATCAATGAAGTACAGTGCCACAGCTCTCTGTCGCACTTTCATCTCTTTGGACTTCCAGTCTTCTCGATATTGATTCCGTATCTTATCCACACACTTCTTTAACCTCCGAGCCGTCTCATATTTCTGCCAGTCCTTCTCACCCTGCAGAAACAGTCACAAGAAAGTCAACACACCTGAAAGTGAGCAGCAGAAGCAGAGAGAGTTCCTGCTCAAGCCTATGTGCACAAAATCACTGGGAATTCTTCGCTCAAAGTTCTGCCTGAACTAAGTTCACATGCAGTTGCACATAGTTCAGTAGCCATGACATCAAGTGCCTGCACAGAAGTCAGAAATCAGATGAGAGAGGTACTTGGTCTTCCAGGTCCCTCAATGTACAGTTACAGAGATTGCTATTTTCTTAGCAGTCCCCTTCTCACAATTAGAGACTCACTCAGTAAAGCCATAAAGACAGCAGAGTGAACTCATTTAAAAAAAGATCTGAATAGCACATTAGAGGTGTGTGATGATACGGTTACTATAGGTCATCAGAAATTATGTCCCACCACACACTCAGGACAAGATTCTTATTTTCGCTCCAAGGGAGCCACCCAGTAAGTGTAGTGTCTCTCTTAAAAAGAGGCAATTTTCCTGTTGAGAAGACCTTCCCAAAAATCTGTCCTACTAAAAATAGAAATCCAAATACCTTCAAAGTCTCATCATTTGTTTTTACATGATTTGACAATTACCAGTTATCTGTGCTCACAGCAGGGTTTGTTCTTCTCAGAACATCACCCCCTCCTCCATCTTGCAGTGAAGTAACATAGCTGGATTTATGCCTTTAGACTGACACCCAGCACATGGTTAGGACTTCACTGCATGATCAGGCAGGAGACACTGGGGCCAAACTTAGAGACAAAATTGGCAGAAATTTTCTTTTAAGCTTACTGCAGACCATGAAAGGCTCCCAGCTAGGATGAGAACATCCTTTCACCCAGAAATCTGAAAGCACTTCACAGATATTATTTCACACCCCTACAGAATAGCTATTTCCCCTATTTGGCAGATGGGGAAAACTAAGGCAAAGTGACTTGCCCAATATCATACAGTGAGTCAATGGTAGAGTAAGAAAAAAGTCGGTCTCACCTCCCTGTCCGCTGCCTTAACCACTAGATGGCCACGCTCCCCCTCTTAACGAAGTCGGTTAAGATGCAGCATGGCCAAGCAACCTTCCAGATAAAACATTACCTTGATTCTAGAGCTGGGGTTCAACATGATGTATTTAATAGATCCTTGGATGTTTTCAGTCCATGACACCAACCAGGTCACCTTGTTATCATGCCGGACCTCCTTCCATTTGTGACCTGGAGGAGGTGGGGGAACTTTGGAATCCCTGCATAAGGTAACAAAAACAGCAAGAGGAAAGAAATGGTCTTAATAGACCCCAGGTGATAAAATATAGATGACTATCAAAGATTAAAGTGTTAATGGACAGCAAAACATATTAAACAAGTCTCTCTCCCTACTCTAGTCTGGGAAACCGCATTTCTGTAGCGGGATAGTAAGATGAAAAACTGAAAGTCAAAGTTCAAGAGATACACAGTCATGTTTACGCTTCTTACGGAATTGTTCCCTTTTGTTAGTTATTGTTGGGTAGCTCATTGCTTTGATTTGGGGATGTTTCTGCAGCTTCAGTTGTCTACATGGAGAAGGAAAAGTCTGAAGACCATACACACATTGGTCTGTTGCCTCTTAGGACACAAGAAAAAGTCAAGTGGGAGAGCTATACATAAAATAAATACCCTTTGGCCCCAAGGGAGTAGAATGAACAGGAGCTGCCCTGCACTGTAACAGAAGATGCTGGTGTTGATCAACACTGAGGTGTGTGGACAGACCTCTGTGACACTTATGAAAGGAATGGCTTGTACGCAACTGATGTTTTCATTATACCTCTCACCCTTCAGAACACCTAAAATGACCAAGAAACCCAACACATGAACTTTTGAATGCTTAGATGCCATGTCAATTTACATATACGATTAAAAAAAAGTTATCCTAACTAGTAAGCAAAGCAAGGTGCAAAGCATCCCATGCTCACTTGCTGCAATTAATGATGATGTCTTCTGGCATGATCCGTCTCTTCAGCATGCCCATTTTGGGATGGTTGCCACGCCCTCTGAAGAGGCCTGGGGGTTCAATCTTGAAGTTGGCGATCCTCTCCTTGTGGTTATCCATGACACAAAATCCGTATTCTTTCAGTAACCGCTCATTCTCCTCTTTGATTTTCTAGGAAGACACAAAGCAGGGGGATTGCATTGCACCCAAAGACACCACGTAGCTCAGTATCAGACTGAAGCAAAATGCATTTATTATTTGAATTGCAGTAGCACCTACAGGCCCCAATCAGGATTGGGACTCCATTGTACTAGGTGCTGTACAAACACTGAATAAAAGGCAGTCTGCCCAGAACAGCCTACAATCTAAATGGCAATACCAACAGAAATAAAGTTAGGGACTAATAGCTAAGGCTGTGATTTTTGTCATGGAGGTCACAGAATTCATGGCTTCCAGAGACCTCCAAGACTTCAGACTGTGGTGGCTAGGAGCTGCAGGGTCTCCCCACTTCCCCCAGGGGAGGCAGCAGGGGGACCCTGGACCTCCGAGCTGGAACCTCTGCAGCTCCCCAGCCACCGCAGGCTGTGCGGGGACTCCGCAGTTCCCCATTTTGTCGGGTATTTTTAGTAAAAGTCACAGACTGGTCCCAGGCTTCCGTGAATTTTCTTTATTCCCCGGGACCTGTCCGTGACTTTTACTAAAAATATCCGAGACAAAATCTTAGCCTAACTAACAGCCAAATGTAATATATGCAATATGTACAATTTTTTCTAAATTTGTAATTACATTTCACTTGTCTCTGACCTATTTCCCCAAACCAACTGCCTCTCCATTCCCCTCTGTCCATGTGCCACAAACATTAAGTTTAAGGACTTTTGATCCACCACATTTAACATCATGTTATTTAAAAAAAAACAAGCTTCTCACTTTGAGACCTAACAACACAAGGTTGAAAGGTATGAAGAAATCAATGCACCCTTAAATGAAGTTACACCAACTAAGAAATGGACACAAGAAAGCCCCTTCTACTCTATTAGTTATGTAGGATGGGGTGTGTGTCAACCAATATTGATCAAAGAAAAGGCTAAAAGCAAGCAAAGCCAGGCACATGCTCTTTTCCATACTGGGAACCTTTGAATCCTGACATCATGGGGTTCAACTGTATTGGGAAAACTCTCCCCCATCCAATTAGAGGAGCTCTGAACCTCACCACCTAGGACAGTTAGACTAGAATTACATTACCAAAGGCACTAAAGGGAACCAAAGTTAGATCTTGTGATAAGTTTCTAGTTCTTACTGAAGTGAGTATCTAGGGGTTGTGTGGGAGTGGAGGGAAAACATGCAGATACTCCTTGAAAATATCTTCATCCTAGTAACACCATGGTGCTGAAGGAGAAAGGGCCAGAAACGTTTTATCTTCAGAAAGAGAATTGCAGTAGGTGGAGGTTTCTTACTAAACATTGATCTCGACATATTACCTATGCAGACATGTTAAGAGGAACATAAGTGACACAAGGAATTTCAGGGATGTTACTAGGAAACAAATGAATTCTTAGGCATCACAGTAAGATCAACAGAGACACAGACTTTTAGCTAGAAGTGCAATACTTCTGCCAGTCCACCTCGGGTGGTACAGGTTTTACCAAATCCCTTCAGTGTGATAGGAGTGACAGACTGCGCATAGATGATATGGCCAGAGGAACGAATAAAGGATTATGATAAAAAAACCCATCTAAATGGCTAGAACAGCCTTCTACAATTCCCTAGAGTACCTGTTTCTCTTCCTTGGACATCTGTTTCCTAGCTTCTGTCTGAGCTTTGAAATACTGGCTCATCTGTGTGAAGTCACACTTGCTGAGGTTCGTGATGGTACTCTTTTCTTCTGAAGTCATTTCCTGGGCGGATGAAAGTACAGCATAAAACTTTCTTATAGTTAGAATAAGGTTTAACTGCCCCTCCCAGCCCCTTAGAAGGTATCAAAGGGCAGGTGCTCCTAATAAACACAGCTTCTGCATGCTTATCAAAGAGCTGTCAATTTCTACTAAGTGCTCAACCTAGCCAGGGCAAAGGAGAAAAGGATGAAGAGGGTATATGTGGCACACAGAACATTAAGACTGTGTCTGATCTTTGCAAGCACTGAGTGCATATTCTATTACACAGCAACCTTTCAAACCACTTAGCCATTCAAGGGTTGTTGAAGTTACTGGGGGAAGGAGAGGCCACCTAGGTAACCTGGGCCAGCTGTCTGAATATGCTTATTCTCTTGGCATGCTTATACTGGTTGGGATAGTGAAGCTCCTACTTTGCAAGACTCAGAAAGGGGCTAGCCTCTGATACAAAGGTAGTGATGGCTCTTCAATTCCACAGTTTCAGTGGGGCAAGGATTCATAAAATTCCAAGGCCAGAAGGGGCCATTGCGATTGTCTATTCTGATGTCCTGTATAAAACACAGGCCACAGAACTTCTCCAAATAATTCCTAGAGCAGAGCTTCTAGAAAAACATCCAGTCTTGATTTTAAAACTGTCAGTGATGAAGAATCCACCACAACCTTTGGTAAGTTGTTCCAACGATTAGTTACTCTCATTATTAAAAACGTGTGCCTTATTCCCAGCCTGAATTTGTCTAGCTATAACTTCCAGCCATTGGATTGTGTTGCATCTTTCTCTGCTAGCCAGAAGAGCCCATTATGAAATATTTGTTCCCTGTGTAGGTACTTCTAAACTGTAATCAAGTCATCCCTTAATCTTTTGTTAAACTAAACAGACTGAGCTCCTTGAGTCTAGTCTACTGCTACAAGGCAGGTTTTCTAACCCTTTAATCATTCTCCTGGCTCTTCTCTGAACCCTCTCCAATTTACCAATATCATTCTTGTATTGTAGACACCAGAACTGGACACAGTCACACTAGTGCCAAATACAGAGGTAAAATAACCTCTCTACTCAATATTTCCCTGTTTATGCATCCCTGGTTTGCATTAGCTCTTTTGGCCATAGCATCACACTGGGAGCTCCCGTTCAGCTGATTATCCACCACGACCCCCACATCTTTTTCAGAGACACTGCTTCCCAGGATAGAGTCCCTCATCCTGTAAGTATGGCCTACATTCTTTGTTCCTAGATGAATACATTTACATTTAGCTGTATTCACATGCATATTGTTTGCTTGCACCCAGTTTACCAAGCAATCCCGGATTGCGCTGTATCAGTGACCTGGCCTCTTCATTTATTTACCACTCCCCCAATTTTTGTGTCATCTGCAACTTTGGCAGTGCTGATTTTACATTTTCTTCCAGGTCATCGATAAAAACCATGTTACATCACACGCAAGTATGACTTGCAAAAGGTCCACCCTTGTTCGTTTAAGAAATATTTACCAGGAGGCCCTTCTTGGAAAACTACAGCATAAACAGGAACTTTCAATGCCAACATCTGAGGCAACCCTTTGCTCTCTGCCTTGCACTAGCATTTTGTGCACCAAGTCAGAGTAGCCCCTATTCTCTCTCTAACACACAGGAGAAAATGGCCATGTAGGCTGTCATCCCAGTCCAGGGATCCGTACCTTTCGCCAGTCTTTAAAAAAGTTTTTCCTGAAGATATCCTTTGTAGTGTACTCATGATCAAGCATTTTTGCAAAGAATGTAGCCACTTCTTCTGCTTTGGGACTCAGCTTCATTACTT
Organism: Mauremys reevesii; assembly: GCF_016161935.1. NCBI lineage: Eukaryota > Metazoa > Chordata > Testudines > Geoemydidae > Mauremys > Mauremys reevesii. The sequence goes on along the minus strand of NC_052635.1, from coordinate 29,303,317 downwards.
TACCTACGAGAGAGGAGGTTTAATTTAAAAAAAAAGTCAGCGGAAGACGTTCATCCCCTAAACCATTCTGCTTTTTGCACCTTGATGTTTCAAGAGATCCAGGAACCCTTCCACTCAATGGTGAACCTCTGTGGACGTACAATACACAGCCAGATTAGCCAAGTACATGGTTTGCCGTTGTATTTCAGTGAGGTTTTGTTCAGTGTGCCATATGGCACCACAAACTAGAGTCCCCTGACACGAAGTATGGGATGCAAAGGGAGTAGAGAAGAATGATCAGACTATTGAGGCCTAAAATTTGACTTGCATTAAAATAGTTATAATATGATCAGGAAATTTTCCCTGGAATCTAAATATATATAAATTAACTATCAACCAATCTGATGTCTGATAGGCATGTAAGATATATAGAGTAGGAAGGAAAAAACTCCTGCAGCAAACCATTAATCAAGAGTCACCATGACCAGAGGTACACATATATATCCCTGCTGAGAGTAGTGATGTTGGTGCACAAAGTGAAGGAGACAAGGGAGCCATACTGGTTTTTATTCAATTCCATCTTCTGCTTCTCCGCTTCTTTACTAAACCAGGAGTCAAAGAATCATTTAGCCTTCCTATTCCCCTCACACACATTGTTTAAAACATGTCAACTTGCTGTCTACGAATAAGTAGCTATTTCTAGCCAGGAACACAGGCAAATCTCTGCCAAAGCACACACCAGTGACACCCACAAATTGGGCAGTAGGTGGTGCCAAACACTTCTCTTCCGCAGGAAGGTAAGTATGTGCAAACTCCACCAACCAATGGAATGAGATTCAGGTATCATGGGAACACACTCCAATGTCTCCAACTCCTCAGACTCAAAATATAGTCACATTTAGTTCTTTCAGTGATCAGTGACATCATAGTTCAGCTTGGTTGCAGGATTGCAATAGAGCCTTTCCTCAAAGTGAAATCACTGTGAAGAAGAGATCTTTTGAGAGCGAGGGAGAAGAAATTGCTGCATCAGAGCTCCACATTCAAGGTCTACCTTTTCTACTGAGCATGCCTCTTCAATCCCAGATCTCATTCTTGATATAACATTATGCTCCAGCACACTCAGAGAAATATTTTGCATGCATCTCATGGATACAGCTAATAGTGAGGAATATTTTAAATCCCAATAGCTTGCTGAAGAGTCCGCATCAGTGGTTTTTTAATTGACTCTTTTACCTCACAAAAGTCAATGCCAGAACTGCTACTGTTAACGGTTTAATAAACTACTGGGAAAGTAAAATGTCATCCTCTTGATTCACCAAGTGAAAAATTTACATCATACGCAAAAATTAAAGTGAGGGAACTATCTGCCCAGTCTAAAGAACTTAAGTCAACAAAACATAGCAAAGGAAGGCTCACTTAGGCCAAAGATGACTGAATACATCACACTAGAAACTAAGATACCAACAGGGTTGCTGTTAGTTTAATTGTAACAAACATACACTGTTTGCGTACTTATAGCAGGAAGCAGCAAAACAGAGGGTTGCAAAGGAAAAAAGGGATAAAGCTGCTAAACCAGTTGACAAAGGTGCAAGTGATAAGCTGGTAAGATGTTTTGGGGGTTAAATGCCATTAAAATTGCTCAAAAGTTGCCTACGGTTGGCACAGAGTAACCACTGGCCTCAGTTGTTATTTTGCAAGCAGAACTGCAGAAACTTGCTTGGATTGGATTTCATCCCTCACTTTCCCTTCTTTCAAAGACTTGAGCAATCTTCCTGTGATGGGACCATAACTTCAGTACTATGGAATTTATCAAGAGCCCTGAACGTTAGTAACTCAGCTTAAAAAACCAAGAGCAAACTAACAGGCTACTTTGGCATCCACAGCTCCTTTGCAGGAGTCTGGCGCTGCAAGTGACTGGGAGCTCCAGCAATAGCTCTGCAGTAATTATGGACACCCTGTCAGATGGAAGCGGGCATTCTGCTGCAAAAGCAGGACTGGTCATGGTATGGACATCTCTACTCAGAGGAGGCTGGCAGGTGGTTGACCAAGTGTGGAGTACTGAAGTCTAAAGTTATTCTGGGGTAATCTCTGAATTGGACAACACTTCCTGAGCACAGACAGTAGGATGCTGAGCCGATGTCTCACAATAGTTTGTGCGTGAATTCGACACCGCATTTTCCTAGAGCTGGTCTTTGGGGTGGCTTGGACATTTGTTTGAACATGCTACTGATAAAGAAGAATCTCACAACTTCTAAGTTTAAAACTTCCACAATGTTTCATGGGAACATCCCACTGCTTCTGAAGCAATTTCACAGACAGATGCCCCTTTAGAGTGAAAAATTCAATTTTCATCCACTCAAGTACCTTTCACTTAATCCAATCCCTGGTTAATATGATCCTCCATTTAATGTGATCATACCTGCAGGAACCAAATCATCATTTATATTAAAATAAGTTCTGCCTGTTATTCTGATCACTTCAGGCAGGTGTTATGGGAAAAACGAATAACTTGGTATAGAAAGCTGCAATTTAATTAACAACAATAATAATAATTTTAAAAAAAGAGACGCCAACACTGAATGAGAAGGACGAGGGCCCAAGGAAGACCAGCAATGCTGAAAAATAACTACTAGTACACGGTGCGTTGGTCAGATGTTGTCACTTATGGTGTAAAGCATCATCACACGCTACGTGAGCTGTGACGTGTATCCTGGTGATCACAGGGAGAATAAATGCAACTGCTTATTTCCCAAATAGATTCTTACAGAGGTATCCTTGTTTCTATAAAGTTTATTCCTCTTTTTATGATCACTGGAATTTGCTTATACAGCAAATAATTAGACTGGACCACCACCACCTCACCCACCACTTCGCAAGAGAACCCTCTCCTCGTATTAAGAATGCCACCTTCTATCCCAGTAAGTGTGAACCCTTAACAACTTACCATCATAGTAGAACTTGACATTTTCAGGCAGAGGTTCATATGGTGGAGCAAACACAGGACCTTTGTGCTCTAGGAATTTCCATTTAATGCCTTCAGGGTAGCGCTCTTCCTCCCACCTTTAAAAACAGACCAACAAACAGATACAAAGACTCATCCTCCAGCCACCATTTCCGTGTCTACATGGGAAGGGTGGCATATAAGAACAGTAAGCAATCACTGCATTGCACTTCAGAGTTCACAATGAGCAGTACACAAGCAAACCCTAGAACCCCAACTGCCATCTTTTTGAAAAGCACAGAACAGGCTCCAGACACAAATTAATGTTCTGGGCCAAATTCACACTGCTGTTATGCCAGAGTTATATTCAACTGAGTTGCAGCAGGGATGAGGCTAGCCAATTATGTTCTTCACCAAACAAATGCATGCATGTGTACTTAAGAAAGTAAAGGACTGAATGCCAGGTATAGTACAGTCTTCTTTACAGCAAACTGTCAGTTTAACAAGGCCCTCATCTAACTTCCAGTCCAAGATGTCTCCAGAACAAAGATGGACAACAGCGGCAAATTATGCAATCCCTTTCTGATGTGGACAGATGTCCCAATAAGGATAGAGATGACAAAGAGAAACTGATTTTCACTTGTGACCTAAGCAAACCCAGGTGTTTGGAGAAGAAATATTAATGAATCCTCTCTGTTAGCTAGAGCTCATTTCCCCCGCCCCTTTTTTTTTTGCATAATAAAGAGAACACATTCTCTAAGGCAAGCACAAAACAAAGGATAAGGACAAAGGTGCCCTAAGGCTCCTATAGCAATAAGTAATTAGGTCCCATAATAACCATGAGGTAGGTATTACTATTTTCCAGCTGGAGAAACTGAGGCAGAAAGGTTTAGAGACTTTTCTGGTGTCAATCAATGGTCAATGACACACCCAATAACAAATTGAAGAGCCCCAAGTCCTGGATTCACAGTCTTTTGCTCAAACCGCCACACCACACACTCCTTCCATACATCTGCACTGATCTTTTGTTATAGCGGCAATAAAGTAATTGTTACACACCACTGGCACAGGATCTCCTGCTGAGAAAACAATCTGTTTCATCTTAGCATTTATGCAGCAGGGGGACACTATTATCCTGTCACAGCATTCGATCTCTTAATCACCCAGCCAACTTGCTGGACAAAAAATGCCAGGTTTCTCCATGTTGCTCCTGATTCCTGTATCCCCAGCCTCCTAGCCAGTTTCACGCTGGAGTGAGTCATCAGCTGGGAGAAAACATACATGCAGGAAATGTGCACAAATAAGTGCTGGTTGCTGCAGCCCTAATTAGATAACAGGATCACTGTATAAGAGATAGGTACCATGTAAATATATAATAAGGCTTCTCTCTGAAGGAGCCCAAAGTGCTTATTAACCGATATGCATATAGGCACTGCTGAAATGCAGTCACAGCCAGAGGGGAGACCAGGAATCAACTGGGACATAGCAGACTGCTATGATACTGGTTTTGGTCAAAGAACCTGGACCCATCATTACCTTTACAAGATGTGCAGTGAGCTCCTCAGTGTCCAAGCAGAGCAGACTAGAACCTCCGTTGTTATAAGCCTCAGAGTAAAGACAAACTAAGGACTTCCTTTCATGACCTTGCACGTGTACGCTGGTGACACGAACTAAAAGGTAAATTTTAGTTCATGCCAACTTAGCCTTTTGGGCTATGTTAATGTGAACTAGGTACCTCTTAGTTCGAGCTAGCAGTCTCCACATGGGGCAGTTACAGTGCAGCACATTGGTAAGCACTGCAATTCACACCCCATGTAGTCCGCATTGCTATGCGGTGGAGACATAGCCTATGTTTCACAAGTCTAAGAACAAAGGCTGAGCTGACCACTTTGAGATCCGAACCTGCAGTAGTAGGCGATTTCTAACCTGAAGTTTTCACCACTCAAAAGTCCACTCCAGCACAGAGAAAAAGTTGACTCCTGCATAGTAGCTATGTGGTGGGGAAAAGGGAAGGAGATGATCTGCCATTATTAAGGCTATGATTTAGTCACAGGTATTTTTAGTGAAGTCATGGACAGGTCACAAGGAATACACAAATATTCATGGCCCGAGACCTGTACCTATGATTAAATCTTAGGGGGGGGACCGTGGCCTCTGTGGCCGGCTGCCGGAGCAGTGGCTGGTATGGCTGCCCCTGGGGCCGCTCCAGCAGCTGGCCCCGGAGCCAGCTGCTTGGGCAGCCCTGGGGTCAGCCAAACTGGCCCCTGCAGAAATCACAGAGATCGTGGAAAGTCATGGAATCCATAACTTCTGCGACCTCTGTGACGGACACAGAGCCCTAGCTGTTATTGTTGCAATACTTCAGGACAGATTTGCTACTATTCCTTTTATTGTTTGTTTGCCTTGCTAGCCCTGCTCCAACAGTCCTCCTGACATTCCCTTGTACAGATTTTGTACCTCTGAAGCCACCCTACTCTCTAGTGATGTTGAGATTAGATTCATTGTTTTGTGGGGGCACTGCTCCAGTTTGGAAATTGAGCTGACTGCAAAATGGCTGTGCCTTGGAATAGGCTGTTCCATGCTGGGTTCTATTTGCAGCTCTGCCACTAACCGAGTGACCTCGGGCAAGTCATTTCACCTCCATGCCTCAGTTTCCCTGGCTGCAAAACGGTGGTGCCACTGCCATCATCACGAGGATTAAGATGCTCAAGAAGGCAAGCACTAGAGAAAACACCACAAAGAATTCAGATCTTCAGAAAACGGACTGGCATGGAACATAAAATCCTTTGAAGAGATGAGGCTGGAGTGCTACAAGATGGAGATGGGAGCCCTTTCAGAAAAGACATACGATGAAAAGCTGCAGATGGACTAGGCGAACACCAGCAGAAGGACATTGTTACTAACTGCCGGGTTTTGCACTTTCAAATACAGTTTCGCTCAGCAGTCAGCACAATTTGCAGAGCTCTGGCACAGCTAACTTTGACTTATGCTGCCAAGACAGGCAAGGAGAAAGTTCTGTGGCCTTCCAATAAAGGCTTACCGATGATACCGACTAGGATATAAAAGGGGGAAATTAAATATTAGGATACAGAGACAAAAACAGGAAGGTTTGCTTGAGATAAAGCCAAAAGAGAGGCTTGTGAGGGCAAGAGACCTTTTCTGGATCACCAATTCTTTATGTACTAATGGTTACATTAAAACTGAAATAGATGAAAGCCAGAGCACCAGAAAGAGGTCAGGAAGCTAGGGGGGAATTCAGAGAAGAGCACCAGGATGTTATGGAGGGGCTGAAATGACAGATTTAGGATGAAAGAGTAAAACCTAAACATACAAGGACATTTGGTGGTCAGGGCTACATTTGAAATCATGACAATTGGAGTCAAATATTTGAAGGTTGTAAACACTATGAGGAAGAGGAGTTATTTTAGGGAGCTGCAAGGCATGATGGGGTGAAACTGAGGAATGCAAGGTGAATACTAAGAGGGGTTTCCCAACAAGGCGGCCTACTAAAACAGCAGAATAACCCCCCCCAAAGGGAAGAGGTAGAAGGAAGCTCCAAAGCAGAGTCACACAAAGGTCTTACAAACATACAGAGTGCTAAGATGACAGGAGTCTGGAAAAATATTTGCATTTGAAGCCAAGCTGTATTAAACTGTAGGGAGTGATGAGGGCCAGTCCTCGAATACATGAATATTCATCACCCTACACATACTCTGGGGGACAACACTGGATTGTATTAGAGATGCCAGTACAAAACCACTCGTAAAGAAAAATTCATCCGCTGAGTCATCGAGCTGACAAGTTCAAGGGGAGAGTGACACAGGTGCATCTCATACCCCAGGGCCAGATAATTTTCTCCCTCTTGCACTCAAACTGGAAAATCTTCATTTATTTGTAGATTTTATTTTAAAATGCCAATGTCAGTGAAAGTTGAACTTCAGTCACACCAGTTACGTTACTTTTTGGATTCTGCACACAGGAAAAAATGCTTCCCATTCAAATGCTTCCCAGATTGGACAGATTAAGTCTTAAATGCTTTTAAAAACTCAAATAGAATGTGTCCCTTGATCAGCTTTCATTCATGTGTTCTTTAGGTAAGATCCCTTTTGGGAAGGGAGACTGTTGCACAGCTGAGATCAGACTGTAATAATCAGGGGTGAAAGCCAAAATTAATTCTAGTTTAAGGAGGTCCCAGAATCAAGTTTGCCTTTGAAGTGATACAGTGCTTAGTCTCCAATTAATATACCTGCACATAACCAAAAAACCCTAAATCATCAATAAACCAAGGAGTTTTTATATTGCCTCATTATGGCAGAAACCCGCAGTGTCTGATCACTATGGGTAGCCTCTGTTTTACAGCAAGGAAGAGAATGGATCCATCAGCTTCTGGATCACTTGCTCCAGGACAGGCAGGAAGCTAGTTCATTTTAAAGCCGCTCAGAAAAACAGAAAAATGAATATCGTAGAACACATTTCTGATTTTTTTTTTTTAACATAAAGAATGAGTATTCTGAATGAGATTTTAAAAAGGTTATTGGAAACTAAACCACATATTCAGAACACAAACCTTACAACAGTAAAAGCTAGTGCATCTGCAGGTCCTTGTTCATTTAATCTCTAGCCAGAGCACGATATAATGGAGTTGAGGGTAAGCAGAGAATGACAAAAGGTTAATTTATCACAGAGATATTACCATTTCCATTTTTGCTCTTCCTCTTTCTTCTGCTTCTTTTTCTTGTTGTCTCCTTCAGGGGCTCTCTTATCTTTGCTCTTAGTTTTCTTGGATTTGTTGTCCTATAAAGGGAGGACAAGGAGGAAAGGCAGAAGGATTATTAGAACACAGCTATGTTTTATTCAACAAGATATTTTTAAAATAGAAAGACTCTTACTTAAACCAGGTCTACACCAGAAAATTTACAGGTATAACTATGTCAGATAGGGCTGTGAATTTTTCTGACATTTCTGTGCGGGCAAAAGCCCTAGCGTATACATAGTTATACTGGCATAAAAGAGTGATTTTGCTGATATAGCTTATTTTGCACACCAAACCGGTATAAACCCTACCAGCTCAAAGCACTTTTCTGCTGGCATAGTTGCATCTATACTAGCATTTTTTCTGCTGGTACAGCTATTTCAGCATAGCTTTTAAGTGTAAATTAAGCCTTAAAGAGATACGCACACCAACTGGGACTGCTCACAAAATACATTTCACCAGCATCCCTCTGCCGGCAGACTGGGATCCTGGAGCACTGTTCCTGCCCACCAAGTAGCTGAAATCTCGTGTCATCTTAGTAGCTTCAATTTCCTTTCCAAACAGAACAGGACCTCAGGGCTGATCTATAATGGCTTTTAAAAAACACTCGGCAGCTGCATTGACACTGTTATAGCTAAACCCTGGACTAACTTCTTTGCCTTTGAGCTGCATCACATCATCTGTGCCAATACCAAAAGTTAATAAAGTTCTTTTTTCCATTGATAAATGCATCTGTACAGAATGAGGGGTGTCCTACGTGGATTATTCTGGGAGCATTAGATCTGATCTACACTTACAATTTAAGTCAACATGGCTGTGGTGTTCAGGGGTGTGAAAAAAAATCTAGCCCCCAGGGGCACCATCGCTATGCCAACATAATCCCCGGGAAGACAGAGATAGGTCAATGGAAGAATACTTTGGTTGACCTGGCTACCATTGCTCTGGGAGGTGAAGCTCCTACAGCGATGGAGAAACCACTTATGTCACTCTAGGCTGTATGTACGCTACAAGATTATACTGGCATCGTCCCCCTCAGTGTAGACATGGCCTTAGAAAGTTATCTTCTTGAATGAGTCTTAAAAATCACCAGTTTATTTCAAGGGTAGAAACACTCCTTAAATTTCTATTTGGGCTAACAAGGCATCAGATAGATTAGCTTTCATTGTTCTACAAGATCCCACAAGCACTCCGTTCCCAAATCCAGAAATTATAACTTTTGTCTCACAGTTTACCTCTTCCTCCTCCTGTTTCCTCTTCTTTGATTTCTTGATATCTTCTGTTTTGATTTTTTTGGGTTTATACTCATCACTGTAAGAGAGACAGACTAGTTAACAAAAAAAATCACATTGTTTCCTCGTATGCACTTACATATAAGCATGAAGGCTACATGTGCAAATTCACAGACACCTCTGGGATGGACACCCATGCTCATTCTCCCCATCCTCCGAAACTTACAGTGGAGTCCTCACTGAAGTCCTCCTAAAGAAAGGAGAGGACTTTCTTGCTGGAATGGATTCAGAAGCTCTGCCCCACACCATACAGCCAACAGCCCCCTAAAATTATCTTTACAAATCTGAAACTGTGATGTGAACAATCCTCTGAATGTGCAAAGATTTAGTGAACTTCACTAACTCCAAGTGCATGGGTTTTCCAAGATAAGGAGCCAATTCACAGGCATTAGTGGCCACCCAGTGAGAAGAATGCTAGATAAAGACAGGAACACTTCACAAGAGATTTTTTTTTTTGGGGGGGGGGGGGGCAAGGGGAGAGGGGGAAGCCCATCTCACTCATTTTTCCTTGTCACTGCTAACAATCCAGATGTCACATCACTCCAATCAGCTCACTTCTTGCGTACCAGTTAGTTCAACAATGCCACGATAGTGGTAGTGAGGTCAAAATCCTTCCATAATAGACACCGGATTGGAAGGTCACTAAAACTTATCAAACAGAAGACAGTGGCTGACTATAAAGAAGAAAACTTCTAACGTCACATCCATCTCTCTTTTGGAAATTGACAAATACTATGCAGTAACAGAAGAAAAATGGGACTGTGGTAATGGTCATTTACTAAGTATGGAAGCATGACTGTGCTCCTTAACTCACTAGCAGTGATAAGCAATGGCAGTGATTTACTGAGATGGGTCACATTAAGATACAGCTGTGCTTTGCAAAATGCCCATTTTACTGTGGGACTTCACACAGCCTGTAAGTCTTGTGTGTGCATTTTGATTAAATCACTGGGATAACTCACAACATATTTAGACCCTTTTAAAGGGGAATCCATGCCAAGCAGCGCAGGCAAAATTAGGGCTGACAAAGCTTTTTCTCTCCTGTGCAGTCTATTTCACCACACAGTAGAAATTACTGCAGCCACTTAGTGAACGGTTATGCCCCTCTTACTCAGATTTACGTTTTACATTCTTTTAAAACCCATGTCCCTTTTCTCTGCCTGCCTTCTGATTTTGTATTCATTAGTTTTGCAACGCTTAACAGCGCCTTTTCCTCCTAGAGACAGAGCACACCGAAGGATTCTTTTTCAAAAGGGCAACATGGGTACCATACTAAAAATACACCTAAATCATTCATAGATCTTAAGCATAGCAAATGTATCTTCCAATAAAAAAAATCTGGACCCAGATCCCCACTCCCACATCCAACTTGTTAATTCTGAAAGGCCCCAAACCCCTCTAAATCATTCTCTTCACACAGGCGCAGTACACAAGTTACTTACTCGTCCTCCTCCCGAGGTCTCTTTAGGGGTTTGGAGTCCTCCTTGGGAGATGCATAATAGCCATCCTCATCAGGTTCATCTTTAATACGCAGCGGACTAAGGAAAAAGGCAGAGGATTGTTTGTTTAAATACAGAACACTGAGTCAAATAGTTTTTTGAAAACAGAACCGATTCAATGTAAGAAGTGAACTGTAAAGAGATACTGACAGCTGGTTTTGGAGTGCAGAGTTCTGTATTTCTCCTAGCACATGCACCAGTGTAGGGAGCTACACCCCTTACAGTGTCTGAGACTACGCAATTTCCCTCACAGTTGCTGACACTATCCAAAAGGCCTAAAGCAATGCAAGGAATGCAGCAATGTTTTACGTGTTAAGGTCGGGCTTCTAGGTTACTCTGAGGCTTGTATTTTAAGTAAACAGAGTGCAGCTTCCAAAAATTTACAGATGTATTGCTTAAAAACCATTGAAGTCTATGCATTTATGCTGCGAAACAGGGACATCACCAAGTAAGAGAAGTCCAGAGTCTTTGTTAAAAATAGTATCTCAAATGAAAACAGTTTGATTTTAAAAACAGCATTTGTAAATGGAACCTTGCAGCATTACGTTCATTTGTGAGAACTAGATATGAAACATGATCAACAAAAAGTTACATTAATTAGTCTATTTTCAATATCTAAGCTGCAAGAACGCAACATGTGCATGCTTCCTCCCCACTCTCAGGCAGCATAAATATTAAATTAGGCATAACATTTTCAGTCTTAATGTGCCATGATGCTAGCAGCAGAAGTAATTTTAAAAGAGATTGTCCTTTTAATTAACTTGTTTTAAATTTCAGTCTTTGCTTTTGTAAAAAGCATTTAACTTATCTTTACAAAACAAATAAGCTACAAAAAGAATCAGAAATCGTTGCAATTCTGATCAGGTAAGCAACTCGAAGAGCGACATCTTGAGCATTCCTATTCACGCTCCCTCAAATGATTTCTGTATCAAATTAGCTCAGTTTCCAAGTCAACACTCAGATTTTGTTATCGGGTGGAATGGGAAAAAAGAAAATCAACCAGCAGTCTGCACTGTACATCACTCTCGGAAAGAGACATTCTGGAATCTTAATTTAGCTGGCAATTGTGTTGATGAGGCAGAACAGGACAGTTTGCTCTTTCACAGCTGTATAGCTTCTGTGGTGCTGGCAGATGTAACTCAGAAGGCAGAGAACAGATATGTGCTGTTACAAGGAGCCATTTTTATGGCATTACTTATAACCAAGACTTAAGGTTCCAGACATTGAAGAGTATCACCATAGGGAAAAAAAAGCATTCATTTACCTGTACAATTTATTCTCCCTGGAGGTAGAGCTCTGTGACTTTTTATTATCATCGCTATTATTAAAATGTTGTCTGCTTTATATAAGGAATCTTAATGCAGAAACATCTCCAAGCACTTGGCAACAATAGGAAATGAAGTTTGAGACAGACAATGCAAAATTGGAATAAACTGGGTACCACATTGTTCCCGAGAATACACATCTAGCTCGCCAAGATATAGCCCAGGCCATAACGCTTCCAACCATCCTCCAAATCTTATTTTGGGTAGTTTAGATTTTTTGGAAGGTGACATACCTCTAGTGAGCTTGAAAATGGAACATTTCAGTGGGAGAAATATAAATTACTTCCCTATTAGCCTGTTTTGGGTCACCAACAGTGAGAGTCTGGGAAAAGTCTTGAACTGGCATGAGGAGGTAATGATGCCCTGGTTTCACAGAGTGCTACAGCTGGAACCTGGGATGAGCCAATTTCGTTAGTATGAGAGGGCCAACTGTTCCCAGCTAAGGGCTTGTTTACACTTGAAATGGGACAGTGGCACCGCTGCAGCTGGGCTTCTGAGTGCTTCAGTGTAGACACTACTATGCCGATGGGAGGGGTTCTCCCATCAGTGTAGGTAATTCACCTCCCTGAGAAGTGGCAGCTAGATGCTAATGAAAGAATTCTCCCATCCACCCAGTGCTATCTACACCAGGGATTAAGTCAGCTTAACTACAGTGCTCAGGAGTGTGGATTTTTCACACCCCTGAGCAAAACAGCTGGGTCGACCTAACTTTTTAGTGTAGACCAGGCCTAACACACATACATTCGGTGAAACCATGATGGTGCTCAATTGTCTTACTAGAATCATAGCATTAGAAGGGACCACGAGGGTCAACTAGTCTAACCCCCTGCCAAGAGGCAGGATTTGTTGTATCTAAAACAGAGGTGGGCAAACTATGGCCTGTGGGACCGTCCTGCCTGGCCCCCCAGCTCCTGGACCGGGAGGCTAGCCCCCAGCCCCTCCCCTGCTGTCCTCCCTCCCCCGCAGCCTCAGCTTGCTTGCTCCACCGCTGGCGCAATGCTCTGGCCAGCGGGGCTGTGAGCTCCTGGGGCAGTGCAGCTGCAGAGCCCAGCCTGACCTGGTCTCTGTGCTGCGTGGTGGCGTCAGTGGCAGCGTGGCCCGGCTCCAGCCAGGTGGAATGACTGTAGTGCTGCCAGCCACCAGTGCTCCAGGCAGCCCGGTAAGGGGGCAGGGACCAGGGGGGTTGGATAGAGGGCAGGGGAGTTCGGGGTGGTGGTCAGGGGGTGGGGGGGTGGATAGGGTTCAGAAAGGAGGGGAGGGGGGTTGGATGGGGTGGCAGGGGTCCTGGGGCAGTCAGGATAGGGAGCGGGGGTCTGTGGATGGGGTCCCAGAGGGGCCGTCAGGGAATGGGGGTGTTGGATGGAGCAGGAGTGTGTGTGTGTGTGTGGCAGATAGGAGGTGGGGGCTGGGCCACAACCCCCTCCCCTAACCGGCCCTCCATACAATTTACGAAACTCGATGTGGCCCTCAGGCTAAAAAGTTTGCCTGCCCCTGGGCTAAACCATCCAAGATAAATGGCTATCCAGTCTCCTTTTGAAAACCTCAAGTGAGGGAGCTTCCATAACCTCAGTAGGCAGCATGTTTCATCAGGAGTTAACAAAAAGGTACCATGTACTGTATTAGGTAATTATGGCAATTGCCACTGGCTTATGATAATTACGCTTTACATTTCCAAGATAGTAGTTCCGAAAGGTGCTTGGAGAAGGGCATTTCTCTTTCCTCTACCAAGTCAGGAAAAAGTGTTAAAATGTAGAGTCTGCATGTTCAAATACTGCTACTTGAGAACTGAAAGGCTCCTGTATCAAGAACGGACATTCAAAGTAAGCATATGATTCTAATCAGGTAGAGCACAGGTAGGCTCCTTCTCATGACCCTCCCTGCCACCATTCCACCTCAGATCAAGGTGAGACTGGGATGAATTCTCAGTAGTGCATAAAATTAAAGACAGGCAAAAAAAAGGGGTGGGGGTGGTCGAGGTTTCCAGCCCTAGATATAAACTGCTTCCAAGGCAGCAGATCTATTTCAATACACAGCAGATGGTCAGGCACCCCCAACTGAAAAACACAAAGTCACAGGACCCAGATTCATGATCTGAGAGCTGTATTTAAAGGAGTAAACAAGGAAATCTTTATTGTTTGTCAGATGTTAAGAAATAAATGGCACTTCTATTAAAAAGTCACAAGTAAATGAACTACAAGTAAATCTAGTGGCGATTGGTACAATTCAATATTCATGAAGTCTAGATTGTTCTTTAAGGATTAGGAAGTCAATAGATAGAGTAGAATAAGTGACAAATTTTCTGATTTTTTTTTTTAAATGTTAACAAGTGGCCTATTTGCTATTTCTTTACAAACTAGGGTTTGAAATCCTAGCCCCTTGGTCTTGCTTTCAGATAAGCAAGTACCTGGGGGTGTAGCATTATCAATGCCAACTTCAGAAGACAAAATGCATAATGAGTCAAATGCTTGCCACAACATCAACTTTACAGTGGGGTAAGGACTTCTAGTCCCCACTTAACACCATTTCCAGGAGTCTGCTCTGCCCTGGGCAGAACCTAGTTTCCAGATTCTTGAAAGCATTCAAGAATCCACGGTAGGGAACAATCCTGCATGCATAGAATAGACCAGATGTCCTGACAAGTCTTTTCCCACCACTGACTTCTGGGAAGTCAGCCAATTATTCAAAAGTGCATCCATTTGCTTGAGATGGGAGTTCTTTATATGGAGGAAAGAGGTCACTGAAATATCAGAGCACCTGCCTCCACAAACTGGCTGAGAGGGACCACAACAATTTGAGGATTGGGAAACAAAGCAAAAATCATGACAAACTGCTACATCAGATTTCAGACCCCAGACTCAGCTTCTTACCTGGAGAAACCATTTTCCTTTTCCTTCTTTATTTTTATATCACCAGAAGATTTGCTCTGAAAGAGAAAAGGAGACAGAGAATGTGAAGCAGGAAACAAGTGCTAGTACTACGTGTAACTTAGCCCTTTTAGCAGTGACTGAGCACACCCAGGATGCCTACATGTGATCAGCTACATTCTGGCTTTCCATTAGTATCAGTTGGCAAAGATCAAGTGTAGTTATCAGTGCAATATCTGCTACATCTTATACTGGGAAACTGCAGCCTGCTGTTGCATGGGATGAACTTAATCTAAATTGACCTTTGACTATTATGACTATCTAAACCCGACCCTGAGTTCAGAGTGGAATTACAATAGGAAAGACATAGAGCAAGATCCTTAGTGGTGTAATTAGGCACAGCTCCATTGTGCCCATTTACACCAGTTGAGGATATGGCCCCTATAGTCTGTAGCTTATAAGATATTGAGCTTTAAGTCTCGAACTTAATTTGGGGTTGGTTTCCACTATTAGATAACTAAAAACTAGAAGCAGTTCTTGTGTCTTCACGTAGTGTAACAGTTAAAGCAGAACTGCTCCTTGCCACCCACATTCAAGAACTACGCACCTTTTCTTCCTTTCGTTTCTCCTTGTCTCTATCTTTGTGTTTGTCTTTGTGTTTCTCTGAGCTGCCATCTTTGTGTTTGGTTTTCTCTTTCTCTTTGTGTTTCTTCTCCGAGGAATCTTTGTGCTCACTGCAAGACAGAAGACTCAGTTCAATGAGGGGCTGGCCGTTAAGAGGCTTGACCAAGGGGAGCAACTTGTTAACCGAACTCTTAAGGCATGAAACTTACAATCACCTGAAATAAAGTTAAACTAACAGGAAGATACAACAAAACAGTCAGATTCATGGCATTTACTTTCTTCAGAAGGTGAAGAAGGAACATGGGGTAAAACCACAGCGGCTAAGTATTCCAAATCAGGTTAACAGCATCAGGATGAGGTTGCCAGTGAAAAATCACAACATGATGTATTTACCACGGTCGAACACTTTAGCTTGGCTCTTCACTGTTCTTGTTTCCAATTAAATCCTGAAAGGTCACAAGTGAAGTGATATTGATAGTCACATTCCACTCCTCTGTGGACATTTGTTTAGATAGTAAGTAATAAACACAAATTTTGACATTTTCATCCAAGGAACTAAATTCACTTTATAAACATTTGGTAAGTGATTATTCCCCTATCAACAGAGGAGAAACCGAGGCAGAGAAAAGTTAGTGACATGCCCAGGGTTACACTAAATCAATGGAATAAAACTCAGCAGTCCTTAATTCCTAGTTGCTTGCTCTAACGAAGCCTCACTGAACCTCTGTCAAAATCACTATGCAGCTCAGCACAACTGGCTCTCTGCTCAGGAAAAGCTCAAGTCAGAATAACAATGACAAGTCACGACAGGAGTGCAGAGATGTTACCGTGCCTAGTTTTAGCAAATGCTATTAGTTCACTGACACTCAGATTCAAGTGCTGCAGATTACAACATTGCCAATCAAGTGTTAAAAAATAATAAATGAGTCTGCAAAATCATGATAAAAAAAAAATCAAGGTTCTTTTTATTTCCCCTTTTGGTTTCTGAGCCTTTTAGGATACACTCTAATCACATTCTCAAGTTTTCCACTGCAACTATAAGGGGTAGATTCTCAGGTAGTTACTTGATCCCAAGAGCTGGAGTCTTATGAAACACACCAAACATCTCAAGACTCATGTTAAAAAAGTCACAAGAGTTGGCAATGCAGAATTAGCAGCACTGTTCTTGAAGCCAAGCAGCAACTCTACTAGCTGAACATGCCTTAGATAGGCTTGTTTACAAAACTGCATGAAGTCCCATTAAAACAGAAGGAAGAGACCATGGCTCCCTGCAAGACATACCGGGGGGGGGGGGGGGGGAAAAATTGGGTTCCCGTTCGTGCTGGGGATGGTGAAACACCAAGCATCTTGCCTGTCCTGACACAGTTTGCAGACCCAGTTCCATCAGGACTACAACTCCCATAACGTACTCTCTCTTTTATCACTGTTATTCTTCATTGTTTTAACTTAGAAAGATCCCTGGCCTTAAGGAAACATTTTCCATCACTCCTTGGGATTAAGCTGTGTATCATACATAAGCTACTTCACTTTCAAGGTCCTCCACAGCCTATCCCCACACTATTTATCTCTTGTTCAGTATCAAAAAGTCAGCTCCCACCCGGGATCAGCTTAAGAGACCAGCCTTCACTGCCCACCTGTTAACATTTTCAAACAAGCATCTTTGTACTTTTCTTCCATGCTGCCCTTCACATAGGGAGGAGCGCTCCATAAACATCCACAAAGCCATTCATTGTTTTCCTTCAAATCCCTCCTTAAAAACTTTCCTTTGCTTGCAAAAATCTTGATAAAGGTTGTGCTGAGACCACAGCCTACCCTACTGGCTAATATGATCTCATTGCCTGCTGGTACTCCCCCATCAATCAATCCATAGCCATCTGTCATCTCTTCATGGACATGTCAACTGTAAGCTTGTTTGGGGCGGGGCTGGCTTTTTGTTCTGTGTTCATACAGCACCTAAACTGTGGGGGTCCTGGGCCATAATTGGGGCCCCTGAGCGCTACAATACAAATAATAAACTAATAGCACCAAACTTTATGCAAATGTATGCAGCTTCCTTATTTCAGTCATTTAACAGTCGAGTGCAAGTAAAGACACTCTGAATGGTGATACACTGAAAAAAAAAATCACGTCTAGGATGCAAGATGGGAGGGAGCTTTTGAGAGACACAAGTTCTCCAATTCTCCTTTTGTTTCTACCTGAACAAACAGGGACATGCAGAAATTGGGCTGCTGGTCTAAACACTAGAGAAAGAAATGAGTGTGTTCTTCAGCACCCAGAAAGGTTGTGTATGATAAAGAGATGGGCATCTAAAGTTACAATACACCAATGTGTTCACACCTGTAGGACTGCAGAGAAAAACCTGACTTCAACCTCATCCTGTACACAAACAACTCCTGTGGACTCCTCCAGAGTTGCACTTGATAAAGGTCTAGCCAGAGGACCACGCTCAAAGTGCCATATTGTAATATGCATCTCTCTCTCTCCAAATCCAAGCAGTTAAGGAGGAAGATCCCAGTTCTGATGGCACTCACTTTACGCCAAGCAACACCTAAATGGATTTTGAATCTACTGCACACAGTACAATGCAGAGCACTGGGAAATTGCCACTGCATTAGGACAGCCTCTGCTAATTGCTGGTTCAAAACAGTAAGAATAAAAAGCTTATACTACATTAGCAGGAGGTGGTCCTCTCACCAATTCAATACAAGCGCCTCACTATGAAGTCTCCAGATAGAAGTCAGATTCCATTTAACTCTCTGGTGACAGGATTAGACTAGTAGAACAGCGTACAAGAGTGCCTAAACACTGAAAGAGATTAAGTATTTCTAGAGTGCCACAGACAGATATGCCATACCACAGATTGCCTGTTAGCACAGATTTAAAGACCACATACTGCAGACTACACTGTATATGCTATGTGATCATGACAGCAGTACACACAGAACCCTGAACTGAATTTGAAAAGTCAAGTGGATGCCTGCTACCGCTACACTTGTGTTGTTACTTAGGATATATTTCCCAGCTTCAGTATCCTAGAGGGAAAATGAAAAAGACGACAAGCTGATGATTCTCACATTGTTCGTGAGCTTAAACTTCATAATTATAAAAGTGCAAGAGAGGGATGATTAAGGAACAGCCCAGGTAGAACAGCAGAACACTATTGCAACGGGTGCCTTGTGGGTTTAGAGGACAGATGCATGTGGAGATGCCAGTCGGGTGAGAAAGGTAATAAAGCTATTTACCTTCCATAGTAGGGCTTAAACCTAGACTTGTGTCTGCAAGTCTACACTGTTCTATTTTCTGACCAGCAGATTCTTGTCACCCCACATTCTTCTGTGGCAGGGTAGGCAAGCTCTGGCACGTGTGCCAAAGGCGGCACGCAAGCTGATTTTCAGTAGCACTCACACTGCCCGGATCCTGGCCACCGGTCCGGGAGGCTCTGCATTTTAATTTAATTGTAAATGAAGCTCCTTAAATGTTTTAAAAACCTTATTTACTTTACATACAACAATAGTTTAGTTATATATTATAGACTTATAGAAAGAGATCTTCTAAAAATGTTAAAATGTATGACTGGCACGCAAAACCTTAAATTAGAGTGAATAAATGAAGACTCGGCACAGCACTTCTGAACAGTTGCCAACCCCTGTTCTATGGGTTTGTTTTTAAAATCCCACCTGCAATTGCATGGCTTACTAAATTCATCAAATACTACAACAGCTTTTACAGCAGTTTGCATCTATGAATCTCAATGCAATTTAAACAACAATGAATTCAGTTCCGTGATATAGGGAAATAGCGTTGTCCCTATTTCACAAGTGACAAAGGATCGGAAATTAAATGTCAATATTTTCAAGAGTATCACGCTGCTTCTGGATACCAAACTCAAGACTCCATACCTGTAGGCCTCATTTTCAGAAGTGCTGGTCACTCATGGCTTCCACTTCCGTTGTGCCCAAGGTCTGGCGTTGAGCAACCAAAAATTGAGGTCTCTCAAAATAAATCAGCTGCAACTCTTGAAAATGTGGATTTGAGTGACTTGCTCATTGCCAAATACAATATCACTCGTGCAGCCAGAAACAGGTGTCTCAGCTTCTGACCTTCAGGCCTGGGTCTTTACCATAAGACTACCCCCTTCCTCCCTTTGCTTTTTGGCAAGGCAACTTACTTCTTGCTTCCAACACCTTTAATAGTTGCCTCTCATTGCTCTTCAGAGTGTGAGGCAGCATGGGGAGGAAAGGCTCAAAGATCCTAAGCGCCCTGGGTGTTAGCCTGCAAAGCCTATTTCTAAGTAACAGTGATATAGGTGGTGAATTCTGAGATTCTCCCCACCACCATCTTCCCTCCCGTTATAAGGCTAACAGAAGCTTCCCTAAAAAAAACAAAATTCCATCTGCTACTTGCTCTGAGGCAAGAAGGAAAATGTATTTCTTTCTCCCATTCATAAACAGATTGCTTGCCACACCTACACATTCTCCGGGCACCAAAAGACAGTTCTGATTTTACAGACAGACAAGTGTGTCTGAAATCTGACACACTAAATAACAAAAGCAGGCTCATGCCATCCTGCCTACCTGGAAGAGCCTGATTTACGTCAGTGCCAACGAGCGATGCGCGTTGCTTGGGAACACGCTGGGGTTGTAGACTTCAGCCAGTAATCCTGGCAACAGTAACAAGAGGCACATAGTTTTCCCAAATGTACCCATTTCAGCCAGCAAACAGAACGTGTTTTTAATCAGGCTAGGACAGCAGTTCCCCAACTATGGGTCGGGATCCCATTGTAATGGGGTCGCTAGGGCCAGCATGAAACTTGCTGGGACACAGGGCTGAAGCTGACACACAAGCGCCACCCCAACCTGGAGAGGCGGGGCTTGGGCTCTGGCCCCTCTCCCCCTACCCAGGGTCATGATTATACTACATTATACCCAGGGTCATGTAGTAATTTTGTTGTCAGAACAAGGTCACGGTGCAATGAAATTTGAGAACCCCTGGACTAGGATATCTAGGGAAGCCTCCAGGGGAAACACTTCACAGTTTGGCAACTATAACAGAAGAGGGCAACATGGTATCTCTTCCAAGGCACCATCCTTAACCTTCAGAATAGGTCTCAGCCTTCCATAGGGGCAAGGATGTCTAAAGGTATGATATGGGTAGATGTGTCACATTTTGAAGATCAGAGAATCCTTTTCTGGCCATTTCAGACTTTACACACTACTTGTTTCCCTCTTTAGAGAAAGACGTGATGTGATGCAGCCATAGGATGATGACATATATCCCATAGTCCTTCCTCTGTATCCTTGCTTTTGTTACCTCAGTTGCATCCTTCCCTGCAGAGCTAGCCAGATTAAAACCCCAAAGTCAGAAACCTACTAAAGAGGATCAATACAAAGTATAAGGCCGTATATGACTACCGCTAACCCCCACCTTCCTGTTCAGGAATACATTGTACGGTCTAAGCATATTTATATACCCACATATGCACCCACACTACAAGGTTGTAATTATTTCAGTAAAAAAGGTCGCCCTCCCTAAACAGACATAGTTATACCAGTACAACATTTGTGCTTAACCAGCATTTATCTGATCTAAGGAATAGGCCTGTTAAAACAATAGTATCTTGCTGCAACAACACTTGGAATGCAGCAGGAATCTGTCAGGTATCTTGGAGGAAATAAGAGAAATTAATTTAACACCTCATAATAGGCACACATCAGCCAGTGCCCCACAGCGTACCACCAACTCTGTTTCCTGTCTCTCCTTTTAGAAGGGTTGTATAACACAATATCTCAGAGGGTTTGGGGGAGACAGGGGAAGAATGATGGAAATGTTAAGTGCAACAAAAGAAATCTGTCTCCTTGAAAACTCTAGCAGTATTCCCTCGATGAGCTGCCTAGAGGAAAATGTGATGGAGAGCATTTTTTTTTTTTTTAAATTGGAGGAGGGAGTGGAGAATGTACATCTGGCAGCAGCTGCTTATACTGTGATCAGATGGAAAGCCAGAAGTGGAAAGTGTTTCCAAAGGATGGCAGACGGCTTTGAGTACTTTAACACGGCATTCTCCAGGTGCCATTTATGTACAATAACAATCCCCTTCTAATGCCTTTTCTATCCCAGCTTCAGATCACAAGCAGGGAAAGATGTCTTTATCTAAAGCATCTCTATTTCCCCTCTAATTTTCCCAGCTGTAATTAGCTTGTACTACCATAGCTGTGTATTTTCTACTATTAAGCATCAGAACTAGTTGCAAACAGCACTTCGGTGTGACAACTGATATCTGTTAGAATCCAACTGAAGCCTAAGTAATAGGTAGCTCTTAATTTATAGAAATCTTAAACCAACGGGGAGAGTACAGAAGTTATACTGCCTGACTTACTGCAATGCTGTTAGAAAGCTGTGATTACAGTCAGACCAATAAATACTAGTAAAGGCCAAGTTTTCAGCTGGCCTGCAGTTTTGTATTCCCATTGTTAGAGGTGCACCACACAGAACAGAACTTGGTGTAAACCTGTGTGGGCCCAAATTGTACAGCTGAGCTACCAATTCATGAGAAACCGATTCCATGCCTGCTGAACTTAATGGGAGTCTTTTCATCAACTTCCACAGACAATGGATCAGGTCCTTAGCGAACACGGTATTTGGGGAATAAAACAGAAGGCCAGAGCTGTAATCATCAGTTAGAGACAGATGAAAATGAAACCTCATGTGTGTGTAAGCTCTTTGGGACTGGGACCAGGCATAGCATGCATATTCTAGGCACTACTGGAAAGCAATAATTTTACTATTAGAAGTCAGTTTTTCTACCAGATAGCAGCCCAAGGTCGATTGTGGAGACAGGGAGGGATCCAACCCTTTTCGGTCCCCCCTGCAGGAAGCACAAGGAAATTTTCAAATGGCCCTTTTCTCTACATGTACAGATGACCAACCAGATTTCCTCCATCTTCTCCTTCCCTTTGCCATTTAGATAAATGGTTTGGGGGACAACACATGAAATATGGTAAAGAAAAAGGGAGAAAACCCAGAATTTTCCATGATCTGAATTTACCTGTGTATGAGACAAGTAGCTCCTCTCCCTATCCCAATTCTTGTTTTTGGCAAAACAAAAATCAAGAAATCACCATTGAGAATTGGGTCTATAAGCCCTACTACACCCTCAACATTTGTTCAAACGCAGAAGATAGCAAGAGACATTTTGTAACCAGAATGAACATGCAAGCTGGAGGAGGATTTTTCTGAAGCTCAGACACTTGTCACGCTGACAATATGGATCAGTGCTGCCAATGTGGGGGTGGGGAGTCTCTTCACTCCATACACCACAGTACCAATTTTCTGCTGATTTGAAATTTATTGACAGCCTGCATTCCATGCACAAAAACCCAAGACACACGGAAGAAAGAATCTCTTGTTATTTCAAGATTAAAAACAACCACCGATCTCTGTTAAAGTCTCTGATTCAAAAACGTCCATTATTTTACCAAGTCTTTTTGTTTGATGCATTGAAACCAGGTATTTTAGAGATCATTTATCACAGATTAAATATAGGCTTCTTTGCCTGGAAAGGCAAAATGCAGTAAATTAATGTGTTCATTATTCCTTCATCTGGTGTTTATTTACAAAAAGACTTCTGAGTACTACTCAATACATTGATGTAGATCTATTCTTTGACATGGAATTTGCTTAAGTAGGCTTTGCTGTATTTATTTATTTTTAAACAGGGTGAAGAAATAAATTAAAAAAACCTGAAATGTACAAGAGTGCTATTTTTCCCCAGTTTACTACATCTGTATTTGAGTGGTTAGGATATAAAGCTGTCATCTAGTGAGTGGGAGAGGATGAAACCAGAAAGTGAAATTAAAGACTTCTGCATACGAGGCCAGCACTCTTCTACCACATGAGATCATGATTATCTATTTTAGGTATTTTTAAAGCACTTATCACTTGGCAGCTCAGAACCATGATCCGACCTCCCTCTCACACAAAGACAAGACATAGAAATTATTTTTATGCAGGGGAATGTTTTTTCCCCTCGACAGAAGTTTATAAAACAACCTTGTTTAAGAGAGATGATAGAGCTGTCAAATTATTAGACATACAGACATGGAGAGTACAGGTCTGCTTCCTCTACAACAGGGAATTGTTCCTAATTGCAACTTCAATTATAAAATTCTCCCTTTTGGATTAGGGAGATTAGTTTGCGCCCCTCTCCCCACCATCAACTCCCTTACAAAAAAGGAACATATATTAATGTGTTATGCATGACACATTATGGAGGTGCCAAAAGCAACTCCATAGTTAAGGCTGACTTAACTTTTGCACTTAAAGAAAATATTCCACTTCTTATGTATGAAAAATACATAATACATACATCCTCCACAAGATTACAGCACTTCGCTGAGTACAGAATGGATTTTCTGAGAATTTGCAAGCAATTCTGTTAGTCTGAGTTAAATTTCTTAAAGGACCCATTTTTAATTTTAGCACCAGGTGTCAGACCTTTTCTGAGCCCTAATGATCTTAATAGAGCAACAAGCTATTCAAACTCCCCACATACTTAAAAACTCACCGAAAACTCATGCATTAGCTAAATCTATTTTTTAAAAAGTACTAATAGCTTTTTTTTTTTGCAGTTATTCTTCATAGGTAAAGTTTCTCCTTCAGCACAAGCAGACAAATACGTACTACTTCAGAGTTCTTTGTGGAATTCTATCTCCCATGGTTCTCAATGGGACTGAAGTCATGGGCTTCCCTTTGCCAAAATGGACACTGCCTCCATTCACCTGCTCTTTTCCACATCCTGATAACAGAAGGGTTACCATCTTCCCTAATGTTAGAAAAATGGTAAGTGGTGGCCATTTTGCAAGACAGCATTTCTTCATGAGTTTCTGGAAATAAGTCCCCCCCGTTTTAGTCTCTGAACAGACTATTGATCCTAAAAATAATATTTTCAAAACCTACTTGTTGCACCAGATATATTCAAAACAGTAATAAGAGGGACAATGAAAGATACTTAAAATGAGTCCCAGCCAACAGGGGCAGCTCTATGTTTTTTACCACCCCAGGCACGGCAGTCAGGCGGCTTGATCACGCGGATTCGGCGGCGTTTCTGTGAGAGATCTGCCAGTCCCGCGGATTCGGCGTACCCGCTGCCGAATTGCCGCCAAAGCCACGGGACCGGCGGACCTCCCACAGGCATGCCGCTGAAGGCTGCCTGACTGCTGCCCTCACAGCGACCGACAGGCCACCCCCCACGGCTTGCCGCCCCAGGCACGCGCTTGCTGTGCTGGTGACTGGAGCCGCCCCTGCCAGCCAGTCCACATCCAGTCACCAAATCAAACAAAGAAATCACCACGAGTGTCAATATTGTTTAAATAACCACAGTTTGACGTAAATTATGACAATACCAATACCAACAAATTTTTGTTTCCAGGCAAAAGTTGCAACTTCTTCAGGAGTTTTTATATGTTCTGCTCTCACTGCTCTGACCCTATTGTCATCGTCCTTGAATCCCCTTCCCTAGCCAACTTTCATCCCTTCAGATTCAAACTCCTCATCCTCACCCAAGAAGCTCTACATCTTTGCACTGGTTTCTCCCTACTCAATCTCCCCACAATCTTCTGACCTTTCTGCTGTGTCTCCTCCTCCCACAGTTAGATTCATGTCTTCTGTTATGTCTCCATTGGAAGTCTCCTCACTTCTCACCTTTCAAATCTCTTAAGAACACACTAATATTTCCATGAAACTTCCCCCAAAAGTTTTCCTCACCACTGATCTCTCTGTACCCCTTCTTCTAAAACTGCTGCCCCATATTTTGAGCACACTTTATAGGGCAGGGATTGTTATTTAATCCAGGGTTTTATATAGGCACAGTATATATTTATGGAATTGTATTGGTGAATACTAATAAAAAAATTGGGAAAGAAAAGTTTGCATAATAAAGTCAGTTGTTTCCACGAGTCAGTCATGTCTGCTTTAAAAATAATTGTATTTGATAGAGCGAGCAGCTGCTATGCCGCATATGACTGAGTGTGGACAGGGGTAGAGTGTGGTGTTTTTTTTACTGCTACTCGACAAAAAGTCCTGAAGTGTTCTTAATGTGCGTGTAATGTTATTATCCCAGGAGTATCAGCCTGCAATCACGACTGACTGATTCAACAGGCCAAATATATTCACCCTCAGGGACACATTTTGAAAGGGCTGAAAATGCACATAAGCACATGCACCTGCAACTTGTGTGCACAAACTGGACGAGAAGTGAACTGCAAAAGGGAAGTTAGGTGCCTCACAGACCACTTGTGCATAGGAGGGGCAGGTCAACAATATTAGGTAACCATTCATCAAAACTAGCAAGAATTTGTTGTACACTCTCAGATATGCTGGTCTTTTCAAAATCACAGGCCGCAAGTACAGCATGTGTACCTGTTAAAGAACTCTTGATTTTTTTTTTTTGGACACATTTTGATTGAAGTCCCACTGACTTCAATGGTAGCACGTGTGGAGTAAGGTACTAAACAGTGTAAGTAAAGCTATCCATCTGACCCAATGGGAGCTTAATTTTTTTCTACCTCACAAAAGGGCCAACCCTCAAGAAGCAATCTCTGCTGTAATCATTGTCACTATCTCAATTATAACCTATCCATTCCACTCCCTCAACTTCAAGCTGCCCAAATGTGATTTTTAAAACAATATAAACAAATAAATAGTTATGAGCCGTTTGAGAATTAGAATTGGTGAAAGATTTTTCCACTTTAAAAGAAAAATGTTTACCACTCCCCCCCACCCCCATCCAAGAGAAGGAAGCTCAAAACATAAAAAAGTGAGCTTTCAAACTTCAGATATGGAAAACACATTAGGAGGTATTTGAAGGGCATGTGCTTCGTTAAATTTGCAAAAAAGATGGTTTTACATTTCGGTGAAAAACATTTGGAAATGTAGAGCCAAGAACGCACAAAAAGAAATTGTGTTAAGCAGTAAGTTGAGAAGTTACAGACTGATGCAGTGCCAACATGTGAGCAACAAGCAGAACATGAAATAGTAAGGTATTTACTATAAAAAAGTAAATAAACTATAGAACACTGATGTGCAATTTAATAATAAAAAGAATCACAGGAATATCAAGTAGTAAGTTAGCAATATGAACTTGGCCAAAATGCACAAAAATACCTACCATTTCTGAAATTTTAAGATGCATAATGTAATGTTTTTGTTAATAATGAAAATACACAGTACCACAAAAAACCAAAAGTATCAATAGTACTGAACTAAAGTTTGCACATTTTGGCAGTTAGTAGTCATTTCCTCAACTGATTTTTAATTACACCAATCTACATTAAAACACAGACCTCCATTTTTAAGATTACGTGAATTAACCTGTACATGTAAACACGCATGCACTTATCTGTGAGCATTCTTTTAAACACTTAAAAATAGCAATACTGTGCACATTAATCACCACATTAACTCTTCACATGAAGCCTTGACTGTGGGTGAGCAAAGGTTTTGGCAACAGTGACCTGTCAATTGATTTTCCTCACCTATTGCTGTGCTTAGACTTTTCCCGGTCTTTTTCCTTGTCTTTCTTGTGCTCTTTGTGCCGGTGTTCTCGATCTTTGTGTTTATCTTTGTGTTTGTGAGAATCTGTAAGCAGAAGAGGAAAGGAATTAAGAAATGAAATTGGGAGTAGTGAACTGTGTGTCAAGTCATCAGCTCCCTCATGCAGCTTTGTATTTATTTTGCTGTTGAAGTATCCTTCACAATACAGGAACAAAATCTCAGCATTGAAAGGTCCTACTATACTAATTTGACACATCATTGTGTTGGGACAAATTAACTCAAGACAGCAGCAGTTGCACATACACCCCTACCCCATATAACGTGACCCGATATAACACAAATGCGGATGTAACATGGTAAAGCAGCGCTCCAGGAGTGTGTGTGTGTGTGAGAGAGTGTGTGTGTGTGTGGGGGGGGGGGGTGTGTGTGTGGAGGGGCAGGGCTGTGCACTCCCGTGGATCAAAGCAAGTTCGATATAACGCGGTTTCACCTATAATGCGGTAAGATTTTTTGGCTCCCGAGGACAGCGCTATATCAGGGTAGAGGTGTATAGCAGAACCTATGTTCAAACAATTTTGAGATGCTTTACAAACATTAAATCATAATTAAGTCTGGCCTCCTGGATGTAACAGTTAGGCCCCATGCCTCCAGCAGTATTTAATACTAGAGAAGCGGCCTTTAAGGAATTGCAGTATACTACTCTTATCCACATGGTGAGTGGGTTGACTGGCACAGAACAAGGCAAAAGCAGCCCACAATGGAAGGCTGTGAACCTTCTCTCTCAGTCTTCTGCAGCAGAAAACAGCTCTCCTTTTAGAGCCCAAACACCACAAAAATATGCAACTGCCTTCAAGAATAGATTAGACAAGTAAGATGCCTCTGACAGCTCTTCATGATATGCATGTAGTAGATCCCAGGTGGAAGCCCAGCTATGTAGATCAGGACTAGTCCAAACAACAGGAGGCTGAAGTTCAGACAAATACAATGGTTTAATCATTTTATTTTCAAAAGTGCTGTCTCCCAATCCCGCCAGTGCTTGTGGTACTGTACACTACTATCAGAACAAAGTCCTTTAAAAATACCAAAACAAATCACAGGAAAAATAGGAGTAAAACAGGTTGTTGTTTTTGTTAACAAGTTCACCTCCAATAGGAGATCCCATTGTCTCAAAGAGGAGATTTTAAAAGTAGCCAAGGTTTAAAGGACAATTTTGTTGACTTGAAGTGGAGAGCCACCTAATTTTTGTCGGTTTCTTCAGTGGTTGCTTCACAGGTTGCACTGCATTATATATTGCTTATAGTAAACACATATGCAATGCAGCCACAAGAAATCCCTCCCTCCCCCTCATTCTAGGTGCACTCTTCTTAATGCCACTAACATGTTAAGTAACTCTCTTCAGGACATTTATCAATCAACTAGAATGCTGTGCTGACTTTGATTCAGAATAGATGGAATAAACCAGGCCAAAATACCAAACCTACAACAACATGTTTAGCAACTCCATTTGATTTCTGATGATAGCAGCATTTCCATAGTGCCTTGTGTCCCAGGATCTCAGAACTCTTCACAAATGTATTAATCCTAACAACTCCCTTGTAAAGCAGCCATTATACCCAATTTAAAGATGGGGGACACTGAAGCACAACAATCTAGTGACTTTTTCATAATCAGATAGGAAATCTGTTGCATGCAATCTTGGCCTGGTCTACACTACACAGTTAGGCAGTTTACGCAATCTAATTATCCCCCTAATTATTCCTGTGTCTACACTACAGCCTTGCTCCCGGCAATGTAAGTGCCCTACTACCCCAATATAACTCCACCTCCATGAGAGGTGTAGGGCTTATGTCAGTGTAGTTAGGGCAACGCAGTATCTGTGTAGATACTGCCTTATTTATACAGGCTGTTAACTGGAGCCCTGAAATTGACAAGAAAGCAGGGCAGCTACAGTTCAGCTGCAACCTGCTTCTATGGAGAGCTGGAGCCTGAAATTGAAAAGGCTGCCTGGCTGGTGGAGTGAAGGGGGGTGGAGAAACCCCAGGCAGCTTCCACCCACCCCTCCCCAGCTCCTGGAGGGGTAGGTGAGGGAGGGGCCAGCCCATCAGGAGCCTGTGGGGCAGCCAGGAGCTGAGAGACCAGGCTCTCAGCTCCCCCCAGCTGCCCCTTAGGTCGGTGGAAGCGCTCCTGCTGAGGACGTGCACTACCGCCTCAAGGAGGGTAGCGTGGACATGAGCTACCACAGCAATTACTGCGGTGGCTGTAAGTCAACCAAATATAGGTCAATTTAAGTTTCTGGTGTAGACATACTCCTAGTCTTGTGCTTTAGACACAAAATCTTTTTTTTTTCCCCTCATCCAAAACTGGCTCAAATATCCTCAAAACATTCATTTAGTTTTAGCACAAAAATACTAACAAAATAATACACCAATACAAGTTCAACTTAATCCACTGTTCCATGTACTTCAAGTACTGTTCTGAGACCCTGTAATAAAGAGGCATAAAGTAATGTATAACATTCCAACCTCCCCATTTGGCTTCTGCCTCTTTCCTTGCTTCTGTTAATTCAAAGTCCCTTTCTAACACTCCTCAACCTAAGGTCTTATCGAATACATAAAACTGCATCAACAACAAGCTTACAGCTCAAGCAAGGATGACCTAATCTATGACATTCTGGGTCACAGAGTGACAGGACATTTCTGGATTTTAGTGCTGCAGCTTTAACCGGGTAGGAGTTTTTAGCCACACAAGCAATAAAGTATTCCGAAGTCACAGCATGCTGAAGCCTTACCGCAATCTTTCAGCAAATTCTAGGCAGGTACATTTACAGTCTCGGAACTGCCAAGCAGGGATTTCTTGTTGTAAAAACAAAACAAAAAACAACACACACCACACATTTCCATGGCAGTACATGCCAAACTTGTAATTTTTCAATTCAGTCACTAACTGGAAGCCCAAGCAGTTTGGAAACTGCTGGGGGTTTGTTCCACAGGACCTCTCTCAGGGATTCTTCAAGCAATGACTGATGTAAACCACCACCCATTTACATTTGACAAATGGGCTAAATCACTAGAAAAAAAAATCACAACACTGCTATACATAAAATTGTGTGAACTCACCTATTTTATACTGCATTTGATTTTCAAAGAGGGACACACGGATGTGGTGTCAATTTTTTTCTATCAATTGGCAGCCATTTCCTTCAATTCCAAAGTTGGAAAATATTTGTGTGTGGCTGTGCTATTGAAACTATTCTCTTTTTGCCCAGAGAGCAGCAAGATTATTTTTTTGAGTAGGGAGGAAGGAACTCTTCTCCATCTTCGCACCAGGACTCCCTTCCAACCAAGTGCATTTGCTTTCCATTTAAAACTGACATTTATTATTGGCACGCTCCTGCTGGAATTATTGGCAGGGCCACAACCAGTAAACACACCTGAGTCAAGCTTAGACAGGAACTCTCTCTGTGTACTTTAGAATTAACTCTGTGACCTATCATGGGAAGCAAACACCACAAAGCACATGTACTGGAGAAGATGGCATTTTGTTATAAAGTTTTATTGAAAAAAAGATAACACCATCCATTTCTTCCACCTCAGTGGGCAGGAAATCATCAAAGAAATGCTCTTCAAAAAGAAAGAAGTAGCTATAATCCTAGCTCCCAAGCTCTTTCCTAGAGAGCTAGTTTGCAGATGGGTGTGAAGAGAGGACTGGCTGATTTTCAGGCACAACAGCAGCGGGTACAACAGTGGAGTCTCTGGACAGTGGGACTAATTCTGCCTCTGAACCCTCACATCCCTCCCACCACTTCCTGATACTAAGAGATTGGGGGAGGGTGCTTTAATGGGAAGTCGAATATTGCCATGTGACAGAGACCAGTTGGCAGATGGAAATGAGTGGTGAGCAGGCGGCTGTCTGTTTTGTAGGGACAAAGGGAAAAAAGGGGTGAGAGAACTTTAGGCAAACTCACCCAGAGATGGAGAGGTACCTTCCTACAGAAGTGGAGCAGGGCGAGGATGGAGTACACTCACATTGGAGGTACAGGATGAAGAGGACGGGCACACAGAGTAGTCTTGACTCTTAGTGAATACTATCTTGAGTTTCAGAATTGATGTATCTGCGCCTAGATACAATGATGAATGATCTATACAAGCAATTACATTAGGATGAAGACTGCCCCCCAAAATAATCTTTCTTCAGAAAGAATATTTCACTGAAGTATGAATTCCATCAAAAGACAAAAGAAAACCAAGTCTCTCAAACTCACTCATGTTAATTAAAAAAAAAAAATAGAGAGCAGGATACTGTATTACTCAGAAGTAGCAGGATAAGGAAGCCTTTTGTTTATAGGTCCTCAATGCAGCTGCAGGTCACCCACATCTAGGAGCCATTACTAATGGTTATTTGTTGGCTTGCCTGAAATGAGTCCAGTCATCTCATTCCAGTTCAGGTACCCATATCACAGAAACCAGTGTAGGCAGAGAGGACATGGAAACTGCATTCCACTGGTTCCTAGATGTGATTTCCCACCCACCCTAATTGGGGAAGGTTGAAGGAAGTGTATACAACTGCTGCATGTGCTATCACCTCTTCTGTGGACAGACTGGTTTTAGACTCCAGTCCCTTTAATTCTGGCACCTACCAGCAGAGGAAAAAGATATTTTCCAAAATAGCTTGTATAAAAACTGCCCAAATGGACAGTCTTGATAAATCCATCTTCCCTTCAGAACCCTTGGAGTAAAGCATTCTCCTTGATTCACAATAGTGTTTGGGGTGGGGTTTTTCCCCTCCCCCCTCATTTATTCATTGGCAGGGAAGGGTAAAGAAGGCTGGTACACTATGATACAGCATTATTCTAAGAATGACTTGAAGCAAGTTGATTCTGGTTCAATTGCTAAAAGGATCCTTGGAGGTTAGACTGAAAACTTTCACCACATACATGTTATAGCTCAAGTCATTGTGGCAGCGTAGCCCTTTGAAACAGTCATTGCATCGCTGGCAAAAAAAAGACAAACTACTTTACCTTAATAGGCATCAGATTAAGAGGGTTTACTGTAGCAGAAAGTTGGACATGTAATCTGTATATCAGAAAGAAAACCTAGACCATAACATTTAGCAGTTATTCAAGATCTTTAAAGTGAACAAAGTGACTTGGTTACGGAGGGAGATTATCTACCAGTCTAACTGTAATCCCATTTATAAACTTTGCTCTAGGGAGGTTTTGGTTGGTTTTTAAAATGTTAGGAAGTGTATGTTACAAAGAAGAGATTCAGACAGCTTCCTACAAGTACAAAAGCAAGGAGCAGCAGAGCCCCAAAGCATCTGTGAAGACCAGATGTATAAAGAGGAAGTGAGATGGGTAGCAGAGGGAGGGGGACTGGGATCAAGAACTCCAAATTGTTAGAATCTTTCTGCAACCTCAAACGAGTCACCTAAACTTTACATACTTCAGTGTAACCAACTTTAAAATGGCAATAATGCTTCTGTACTTGCAGGCATTTTGAGAACTTTAGTTATTTATAAGACACCGAGTTCTTCAGGTAAAAATACCATAGAAACACCAAGTATGATCATGAAGTTAAAGTAATTATGAGACTGCACCATGTTTCAATTATGTGGGATTGGCATGAAGAGAAGAGATGCACTTGGTGAGGAGAGTGGTTGCTGTTCTAGATGGGAAGGAGATGGTTTAAAAAGTGACGACAGAATCACATCCAGGTATCACTGACCATACAGCCCGAAAGAGAGGCAGGAGTAAGGGCAGAAAAGAGAGTAAATCAGAAGAAAACAGCAGCACCAGAAGGAGGTGGAAGATGCAGGTGTTTTCCAGATCTCTGCATGTGATTGGAGGGTATATCAATTCCAGTTTTGCCAACTGGCACTTCTAAAGATGAAATATGGATTTGTGAATAAACTGGACTGGAATGAGCTTCCTGTGAGACCTTGGATAAGTCGCTTAGGGCTCGTTTACATTACGCGTGAGATCGACGGGCAGCGATTGAACCAGTGGGAGTCGATTTATCCTAGTCTAGACGCAATAAATCGACTGCTGAGCACTTTCCCATCAACTCCGGTACTCCACCGGAGCGAGAGGTGCAGGTGAAGTCGATGCGGGGGGGGGGGAGGGAAAGAGAGAAGAGGCGCCAGCCGTTGACTTACCACAGTGAAGACACTGCAGGAAGTAGATCTAAGTACATCGATGTCAGCTACATTATTCACATAGCTGAAGTTGTGTAACTTAGATCGATCTCCTCCTCCTCCCCCCAGTGTAGACCAGGCCTTAGTGTCCCAGTGCCTCAATTTCCCCAACTGTGGAATAGGCATAACAATTCCTACTTCAGAGAGGTGCCGCCGTAAGGCTTAGCTCATTAAATGTTTGTAAAATGTTTGAGATCTCCAGATGAAAGATACCAAGAAGTACTTAAAAATTAAAATTCATGAAACAGCCACTATATGCCCATTTTAAGACAGATTCTGATTCACCTTAAATTATCTAGGACTGGATAGCAGGTGGGGAACAATGCCAATTTTTGCTCCATTAGAAATACTGGGAAAGATGGAAACAATGTTTGCTCAATAAGAAGAAACTAGATTGAAGAAGAAAGTGGATTTTTATTTTCCAGCACTACTATGTCCCAAGGAAGAAAAGAGTTTTAGAGTTGTTGAAGCAAATTTTCTAGACTCCTACTTGCTCAGTTAGAAGCAACATACTTCAAAGGCTCTTTCTTTTCAAGAGCAGCCTGAAGTGTGACCCTTAACCAATTGAGTTCGAAAGTATCCCTACAATGAACACTACTTCAGATTACCACTAGCCCACAGCTTATAAAAAAAAAAAAAATCACATCCATACACAGGGATCAGGGAGGAACTGGCTGGCCTCAATTAAATGGGCAGGCGTTCACTATTTTTAAAGCCTATTAGATTCTTTTGTGGTCTAATTAAAATAATAGTAATATAACACGGATCTATTCGGACCCATTTTATTTTTGGTCATCTCCAGTTCAGACTGGATAGTTTAAGGGGGTCTGTTATATTCCAAGTGATGGTTGAGGTAGACACCTCAGTCCTCCCTTCCTTAAACTGGATCAGAAAACGGAAGATTTTCACTTCACTGTGCAATAATTAAAAGTCAAAATAAATGCTGGAATTAACTGTAAGGAGAACACAGAAAACCCCACACAGGAGCTAACAAGCCTCAGAATCAGAATACTAATGACTGGTGTTTCTTTTGAAACTCAAATCATCCATTTTCTAGACCCACTAGCACAGAAAGAGTACAAGAAGAAACCAGTGATAAAAATTTCAGGATAAACAAGATAGATTATCCTGCCAATCAAAATAGGAACTTCCTAAATTAATGAGCAGCATGACAGTGCTCCCGAAGTGTTTTTATTTTTCTTAAGTGGAGAAGACAAGGAAATCTAGCATCTCCAGTCTAAATCCCGCAACTATCCTCCAGGCTGGAGACACACAGAGTCCAAGAATCCTCTGCCCCTAGATTTCCTGTTCATTAGGCAGACCCAGCAGGTGACAGACAGTACTGACATGTAGGAAAGATGGTCATGAACTACAAGACATGGAGCTGAGTCTTGCTCTCCCCGAAGGCAGATTTTATCAGTGAATGTAATGGGAGCCGGATGAGACCTATGGTCTTGTATCCTCCTAACAGCTAAAAGTCTAACATGGCCCTGTAGTTAGAGTTCCAGCATCCCCAGGATTCTGCCCTGGTCAGGTACAATGAGATAAAGGGAGATACCAGATACTTTTGTGGCACAGGATTTTGATACAATACTGTCTTTTCAATAAGGGAAAGAATCCATAGGAGCCGCACTCTGTTATTCGTAGATTTTAAACCCCCTATATTTCCCATTGCTGTGCTTTACCAGTTGTCCCGTCTCCTCCCCCTCCCCCAGTGAAGACTATGAGGGTATGAATTGTAGAGTTTTACCAAAGAGTTGAGCTCTAACTGCCCTGTGTGGATGCTGCTGGTGCGAACTAAAAGTTACCTAGTTTGCATTAACATAATCCTCTTTCAAACAGAACTACTTTAATGTGAACTAGGTAACTTGGGCCTTGGCTACACTTGCAAATTTGCAGCGCTGCAGCAGGGTGTGAAAACACACCCTCTCCAGCGCTGCAAATTGCGGCGCTGCAAAGTGCCAGTGTGGTCAAAGTCCCAGCGCTGTACGTTATTCCCCACAGGGAGGTGGAGTACGGACAGCGCTGGGAGAGCTCTCTCCCTGCGCTGGCGCTTTGACTTTGAAGCACTACACTTAGTGCTTCAAAGCGCCGCGGCAGCGCTTTGAAGTGCAAGTGTAGCCAAAGCCTTAGTTTGTGCCAGCAGCAGCCACACAGGCCAGGTACAGTGCAACTCTCGGGAGAGCTCTACAATTCATACCCCCAGTCTGTACTATGGAGCAGCACAGACACAGCCTAAGTAGTATGTTATAAAGAAAGAGATGAGATGTGTTATGTTATTTATACACAAAGCCCTTCATTTTCAGTTTTTACTGATTTCTACCAAAAAAATTCCCAGTTTTATAAAAGCTAATTTGGATTTTACCAAATTTTCACCCAAATTTTAGATCACGCCAGTACATGAAAATGCCAATTACCTTAAGAAAATCCAATATGCTAAGTGCAAAGCCAACACTGTCTGTTAAAGTAAGGCAATGTAGTAGATGATAAAAACACACACAAACTTATGTGTCACTGATGGAGCCTAAAAAAGAAGCTGGAACTTCTAAGACCTGGCTGTCTGCTCCAGAAGATGGCAGCTCAGTAACCTGGACAGCACAAGTAACCAAATAGCCATCTCTCCTTCTGGAGCAGGCCTAGATGTGGAAGAGGCAGCGTGAGGAGATGGTGCCCTGGCCCCCTCCAGGCCTACTCCAAAAGGAGAGAAGGCGCCTCAGTAATCTGGGATGCCCAGGTTACCAAGCCACTATCTTTCCTTCCACAGAGGGAAGCAGGGTCAAAACTACTCTTACTTTTTTCTATTTGTTGCTTTTTTGTCTGTCCTCCCATCCCCCAATATTAACAGAAAACTGTGAAGTCAATTTTTTTCCACCAATTTTCACCCGTTTTTTAATTTTTGTAATAATCACCAATATATTTGCAGGAAATAGTAAATAACGTGAACACAAAAAATGAAGGGTCTTGTTTATACAGCACCTTAAAGTGTGAAGGAGAATTTACCAAGCAGTATTAACATCCCTTGCATTCGATAGAACTCTCATCTGAGGGCAGCTGTTCATCAGTAGCATGGCCATAAAGAGGAGAATTGAAGCATTTGATAAGTGTTCAACAGAACTGTTAAAGCAAAGTTATTCTGTACATTCAACTCAGTCTGCAAACAAAGTCTGGTTACCTAAAAATGTATTCACATCTTGTATACAAGTCATGTTCTACAATTTAATACTGACTGGCTTAACGGGCCAGAAATCAAGAAACAGCAGTGATCACTAACATCCATCCTTTGTGTGACTGAAGTCTCCAGGATACCAAAGGCTGAAGTCAGCCTGAACTCAGATTACATTATTGTTGGCATTTTAATAACCTGAACAATCCTATAGCAGGTAGGTATTTCAGCAAGAGGCAGTGGGAAAGCAGCCAGTCCATAGAGAGAAAGGATGGCTTAGTGGTTAGGTCGCCAGCCCAAGACTCAGGAGAACTGGGTTCAAGTTCCTGCTCTGCCACAGACTTCCTGTATGATCTTGGGTAAGTCACTTAGTCTCTCTGTGCTTCAGATCTCCACCGGTAAAATTATATTAAAAATACCTCCCTACTGTACAGGGATATTGTGAAGAGAGATGCATTAAAGACTGTGAGGTATTCAAATACTACAGGAATGAGTTCCTATAAGGTTTGGATTCCCTCAAGGAGCCTAAGAAATTTACATTAGGAAACATTTAGGGCTGTCAATTAATCGTAGTTAACTGACGCGATTAACT
The DNA here is from genome assembly GCF_016161935.1 of Mauremys reevesii. Taxonomy (NCBI): domain Eukaryota; kingdom Metazoa; phylum Chordata; order Testudines; family Geoemydidae; genus Mauremys; species Mauremys reevesii. The sequence goes on along the minus strand of NC_052635.1, from coordinate 29,266,549 downwards.
CAAAAAAATTAATTGCAATTAATCACACTGTTAAACAATAGAATACCAATTGAAATTTATGAAATATTTTTAGATGTTTTCTACATTTTCAAAGACATTTATTTCAATTAAAACACAGAATACAAAGTGTACAGTGCGCACTTCATAGTTTTTTGTTGGTTTTTTTTTTTTTACAAATATTTGCACGGAAAAAAAGGAAATTGTATTTTTCAATTCACCTAATACACGTACTGTACTACAATCTCTATCATGAAGTTGAACTTACAAATGTAGAATTATGTACAAAAATAACTGCACTCAAAAATAAAACAATGTAAAACTTTAGAGTCTACAAGTCCACTCAATCCTACTTCAGCCAACCGCTCAGAGAAACAAGTTTGGTTAAAATTTGCAGGAGATAATGCTGCCCCTTCTTGTTTACAATGTCACCTGAAAATGAGAACAGGCGTTCGCATGGCACTTTTGTAGCCAGCGTTGCAAGGTAATTTACGTGTCAGATAGTAGATAATGTTTTCACCCCTCTTTTGTATGCCCCTTCATTCTTCAGCCACCATTCCAGAGGACATGTTTCCATGCTGATGATGCTCGTTGTTCTGTTTTACCTGCATTTCTGCCATATATTTCATGTTATAGCAGTCACTGATGATGACCCAGCACATGTTCATTTTAAGAACACTTTCACAGCAGATTTGACAAAATGCAAAGAAGGTACTAATGTGAGATTTCTAAACATAGCTACAGCACTAGACCCAAAGTTTAAGAATTTGAAGTGCCGTCCAAAATCTGACTGGGACAAGGTGTGGAGCATGCTTTCAGAAGACTTAAAAGAGCAACACTCAGCTACGGAAACTACAGAACCCAAACCACAAAAAAGAAAATCCATCTTTTGCTGGTGGCGTCTGACTCAGATGACCAAAACGAACATGCATCGGTCTGCTCTGCTTTGGATCGTTACTGAGCAGAACCCATCATCAGCATGGACGCATGTCCTCTGGAATGGTGGTTGAAGCATGAAGGGACATATGAATCTTTAGCTCATCTGGCATGTAAATATCTTGCGGTGCCGGCTACAACAGTGCCACTTTCAGTGTTCTCACTTTCAGGTGACATTGTAAACAAGACATGGGCAGCATTATCTCCTGCAAATTGTAACCAAACTTGTTTCTCTAAGCGATTGGCTGAAGTAGGGCTGAGTGGACTTGCAGGTTCTAAAATTTTACATCGTTTTATTTTTTAATACAGTTTTTTTGGTACATAATTCTACATTTCTAAGTTCAACTTTCATGATAAAGAGATTGCACTGTAGTACTTGTATTAGGGGAACTGAAAAATACTATTTCTTTTGTTTTTTTACAGTGCAAATACTTGTAATCAAAAATATAAAGTCAGCACTGTACACATTGTATTCTGTGTTGTAACTGAAACCAACATATTTGAAAATGTAGAAAACATCGAAAAATATTGAAATAAATGGTATTCTATTATTAACAGAGCAATTGCAATTTTTTTAATCGTGCAATTAATCGCGATTCATTTTTTTTAATCGCTTGACAGCCCTAGAAATATTTGAACAAAATGTACAGTGAGGCAAGTGAATAATTGTTGAGAGTGAACACAGTTGTAATACGTGAAAGTTACGTGCAAGCATTTTTACACATATATTTCTGAAATATGAGGCTTATTTGTATGTACTTATTCTATGCTGCAGCTAAGCTATTCAGTTGCTAATTCATAAAATTGAAAATAATTCTATTTCATTAGAAGACACTATGGAGAAGAGAAAGGAAAAGAAACCTTTCAGTATGAAAATAGGAATGTTTCTGATTACTTTACAGCTGGGAAGAGGTTATTACACTACCCATTTCAGAATTAAAAACCTTCTTTCACATGCCAATTGGGTCACGACTGAGAGGTATCAACTAGCTTTCCACACAACGTTTATATTTAAAGACCCAAGATATTTTATAAAATCCAGTATGAATAAAAATGTTTTCACAGATTGAGAATGTAAAACATTTCTCTGCAGTTGTGTAAATGAGAGCCAGAGGATGAAACGAATAAGCTTATTTTCATTGTCCAAGCTGAATAAAATGGCATAAATTGCAATTTGGGGGGGGGGGGGGAAAGCATCTCACTCTAGGACTATTTGTCCATATGATAAGACACCACCACAACATGGTATGAATGAACGTTTAAGTACTTATACACACCCCCCACCACCATGCACACCAGTACTCATTTTAAGAGCTCTCTTTCCCTTCTTTTCCAGCCTGTAGGAGAAATAGCTTGATTAGGTTTTTCCCCCAGTTGGTGTGCATTTGTGTCTACGTGACCATGCTGTGTATCTGTATAGGAGAAAGAATTTATATACTGTGTGTAGATCATGAAAGAGAAAACTAAACTGAAGACATGCTTTTGCCTTTAGTTGCAAAAGCAGAGAAGATTATGGAATTTACTCATGCAGGAAGAGCAGTCCTCTGCTCAATAGAAACCAAGGACTGGAACAGTAATGTTACTTCAGGAATAAGGTGTTTAAAAAAAAAAAAAAGCCACAGTGGGAGCTCTCAACTAGAATATACCAGTGAGTGTAAGTCAGAAATGGTGGCATATTGACAGAACTGAGTGTGGAAGCTTGCAGAGCACACGCCTGCAACACACCCAGATATACTCTCGCTTTCACAAGCGCTGAATCCCCATCTTTCCCAACCAATTATTTTTCAGGGCCAGTAAAAACAAAAAATGCTAAATAGGATAGAAAAGTGGAAAATTAGCATCAGCCCTGGCCCAGTATAGCAACCTATAACCCATTTTAAAATTAGGTCTGGGTCTACTTGAATACCCTGGCCCTGTCAGAATCCAGTGCACAACAGCAATAGGCAGCCATATATTTCCAACCTTTTTTTTTTTTTTTTTTTTTTTTTTTTTTTTAAAGTTAACCCTCTGGTTTTAAAAGCTTTATTCCCAGACACAAAAACCAGACAAATTGTATTTCATATGGCTAACACGTGTATATGGGGTTAATTAGAAGGTTGCACAAGTCCTCCAATGATGTTGCAAGAGAAAGGGGAGCATATACTGAGTGAGAGGAAGATTTGGGAAAATCCATGTTGCACAAAAACAAAACAAAAAAAAAGTTAAAAGGAGGTTCGCTGGGGGCATTTTTTAAAAATCCAGAAAGTGTCAAATCTTTACCAGAATATTTAGTTCCTCCCCTCACTCCTGAAGTTATATTCCTCACAGCTGTGCTAAATACAGCAAACAAGCACAGCAAGAACAATCATACCTACTGAGAAACCAAGGGCCAGGCAGTGGTTTATGTGCAGGGTCACACACGAATGGAATTTTAGTTTAAATGCTGAAGGAAAATAGAATTTAGGGGATTAGTGGGACAATGGTAAAGACACTTATCCAATTCTGAGTTAGTACAATATCCGGCCAGTCAGACTTTGCAATGACCCCTTAATACAAAGCCAAAGCTTTAGCAAAGAACCTTTATTTCATTGTACATTGACAAAATATCCCTATACATGCTGGTGACATTCTTCTCCATACAGAGAAAAGGGGAGAAAGACACACATGCAAATAGGAATACAAAGGAACTGCCAGGAGTCCTTTGGAGTCACACTCACAGCCAGAATGACATGCAATAATTACAAGCACTTCCTCATCTACGTAAATTCTGCTCTTCAGTTTTCCAGAAGTGTTCCCCATGCAGAAACTATTGCAACATCACAGGCATGCTTAGATTTCAGAGCAATCAGCCAACCGCAGGAGATAATGTGTCCCTTACTTCATCATAATCAAAAGCAAAATGGCCCAGTTAACCCTTCAGCCCCTGGATGACTGTGTAAAGTCCTGATTTAAAAAATAAAGAACTCTTGCCCAAAACTTTTGTAAGCCAAGTGCAACTAAACTGTCAATAGACAAAAAGGATTGCTTCTTGGCCATAGGCTTAAGATTTAGTGTAGTATCAACTGGCACAACCTATATCAGGGACTATTACTATTTACTGACAACTGAGTATTTGGCACTGCACAAACGTACTGAGAGGAAGTCAGAACTTTATGGACTGTGTCCTATCCTCACAGAGGCATAGACTTAACCTAACAGGAGTTTTCTGTCTTTATCCACTACAATGTGACTCCATACCGCAACATTAGAAAGGTGTGAAACAGCACAGTTCCTAGCATACAGTCAAATTTCCAAAACAGACTGAGAACCTGAAGAAAGTTTTGGTTTTAATGGTACTTCAGTCAGGAGGAAAACTTCTGTATTGTCAAAAATAATTACACTGTATCGGTGCTTGTATTAAACTAGAAAAATATTTTCACTTGCTGGTGTACAGAACAAATACCTTAAATCGCTAACATTTTTGGATACACTAAAAAGATGTTTGTAAAGCTTTCATTAAGCCCTATGTCAGCAGCAGGGCCACGCTTGTGTCTCAACAGCGCTTCGAATAGTGCTCGTATTCATACCAACGCAATGCAAGGACATGCCAGATACCTCCGGATATCTTGGGCTTGATCCAGAACAGGGTCTCCTCTGAGTAAGAACTTCACTGAGGAACAAGAAAATACAGGGTGAAATCCAGACCACAGTGAAGTCAGTGACAAAACTAACTTCATTAGGGTCAGGATTTCACCCATGATGTATACAGGGGAGCCTCTAGACTGAAATATATGCAGCAGTGTAGAGGTTACAGTGGTGTGTGATTATTTTTAATCGCTCTCTACAGAGGAGCTGTAGTAGGCATGACTCGGCCTCAGGCATTACTGGTCTCCTACATACTTTCCTCAAGAGGTTCAAGGAGATGCACTGTAGAGGTTACAGTGTAGAGGTTACAGTGTAGAGGTTACAGTGGTGTGTGATTATTTTTAATCGCTCTCTACAGAGGAGCTGTAGTAGGCATGACTCGGCCTCAGGCATTACTGGTCTCCTACATACTTTCCTCAAGAGGTTCAAGGAGATGCACTATTGGATATGGTTTATAGCTTCATTGTTGAGCATTATCAGAGTATGAATAGTGGCTAAAAGATCAGGATGGGCTTAGCAGAAATTCAAGTTCTGGTTTTGTTTTTAATTTTTCGAAGGTCAATCCTGCTCTCTACCAGAAATATAAGCTTATACTCTGATCCTACAACTGAATCTACTAGCGCAGACCCCTACATCCATGCAGAAACCTACTGACATCAATGGGACTCCCTCCACACAAGAGGAGCCATCGACACTTGCTGATCTGATTGGAGCCAAAGTTTGTCTAAATTTGTTCCAGAAGAGTTAGACAGCCCTATTCAGTTCTCTCACTTGGCGCTTGTCTTCACTACAGAGTTAACTCAGGTGTTTCCTGGAGTACGTCTTATGTTTTTACTGCCCCTAACCAGAGTCCCATCATCACACATTAAAGCCCCTTTCACTTATGTGGTGGTGCTTTATACCTGAGCTAGCGGTCCCATCGGAGGGTATTCAACACTTGAGCTGCTAACCTCACAACTATGCAGTGTGACTGCTCTCATTCCAGCTCCGCCAACTGAGTGTCAGGCATCTAAATCAACTTTGCAGGGAAGAAAGGGAAAGAAATGCAGTCCACTATTTTCTCCACTATTGGGCTTGGAAAACTGTGTTCCTGTTTTATATCTCAGCCACTACAGACCATCTCCAAGCAAAGTGCACTAAACAGTAAGATGGAGTAGTGGTTCAATGCTGGCTGAGAAGAGGGCACATCACTTTCTGAAGCAGCTATGATTTCGGAGGGGGGGTGGGGAAGGAGGCAGGAGGATGTAGGGAGAAGTAGTATTCAGACAACCTTAGCTTTGGAGTTCTGTGCTATCACTGTAGGTGTTAAATCATTAAGCAATAAAGCACGGCTCCTAGATCTCAGGGAATTCTGCACCCAAAAAAAAAAAAAAATCTGCACACAGTAATTTAAAATTCTGCAATTTTTATTTATCAAAACACCACCACATAATTATGCCAGTTTCAATTATTTTGGTAATTTATTTCAAAATAACTGTCAGCAAGTATGTCTGTAACAGTACAGACACACAAAAATTCCCCCAGGTGTACAGAGTTAAAGAAACCCTTATGACAACCCAGTTCCTGTTTCTCTGCCCCTTCCCTCCCCACCCAGCCAATACACCTGAATCCCCTCCAGAGCCCAGCCATTTTCCCCCACCCCTCAGCCCCAACACCCATCCCCCTATCACCCAGGGATCCAGAAGGACACAAAGCCAGTTTCTGGGTCGCAGGCTTGTGTGGAGTTTCCTGTACCACCATCTCCTTCCCTCAAGGCATGCAGGGAGCTGCAGCTGCAAGGAACTCTCTACTCTCTCCCCTTCCCCCTGCCTGCAGTGTCTTCTCTGTGTGAGCTGGGCTCTGCCGGGTCCAGCGGACCCTAGTGCCAGCCAGCAGCACATTTCTATGGGGGAAAGGAAATTATGTGCTAAAACCATTAATTTCTGCAAATTTCTGCATTGCGCAGTGGCGCAGAATTGTCCCAGAAGCAAACTACTGAGGTAAGCCCTAGCAATAACAGCCCTTTGTTATTCTCTTCTGGAGGAATCTGAAGAGAAAAGCAATCAACTGAAATAGCTTGTTTGCACACAAATATTTGAAATATAGGGGGAGAAAGAACAGCTCTTTCCACATGTGCATTCGGAGACACAGATGGAAAAGGGTTATAGGGGGTCATTTAACAATTATGGTGGCTATGTCTTTGTCCTTACAGTCAAATTATGCAGTGAGCAGTTCGTATAAGCGGTCAGTTTTTAAACAATTTGGTTGTGAATTTTAAGTGTTAGGACACTCCGAGCTTTGAGTGGCTGCCTTGTGATGATCTTTATATAAAAATCAAAAGTAAGTGCATGTGTATTTTAATGTTTTCACATCCACTGAATGCTCAGGAAAGATGACAGTTTGAAAGCTCTAGACACTGAAGTCATTTTACTGGTTTTGTACCTAGCCATACATCAGAGGAAGCGGCAGCACAAACCTCTCTTACATTGCCCTGTCAATGTGTTTCAGACTGGAACTGGATGGGATCGCTTCTAGGACTGAGAGCATACCTTCTGTGTTGTCTCCTGAAGGCAGGAAGTCATAGCTCACAACCATTCAGAGTAGCAGACTGCTGTTTATTCAACAGCATCAGAGGAAAAGTCTCTAAAAACAGCCTCAGCGATTTCTGAAACTCCAGAAGCCAGATACTCTTAATATGCCAACAGAGTGTAGATGTATTTCTGTTATACCATTTGAAAGTTTTAAAGAAGTGTGCCTATTTTTGTTTAAAGCTATACACTTCCTTTGGGAGATAAGAAGCGCTGCCTTGAGTCAGTTTTACTTCTTAACTTCAGATTGCTGTTTCGGAACAAACACTGAGTATTAAGGGTCCAGGAAGGAGCAGACTGTGAGGTGTGGTACCGGTACAATAAAAAGGAATTTTTATATATTCTTAGAATATCAATAAAGTGAAAGATTATTTTTGTGATGCACTTTTAAGATTGTTATCTTAACATGTCATCCCAAAATCTGCCTGGCAGGATGGATAAACAAAGTTCTTCCCAAATAAGAGACAAAGTGGGAGGCTGGATGACAGAATAGGTCATAGAATCATAGAATATTAGGGTTGGAAGGGACCTCTGGAGGTCATCTAGTCCAACCCCCTGCTCAAAGCAGGACCAATCCCCAGACAGATTTTTTGCCCCAGATCCCTCAAGGATTGAACTCACAACCCTGGGTTTAGCAGGCCAATGTTCAAACAACTGAGCTATCCCTCCCCCCAGTCATAACACTAACTTTCACTTCTGGAGATTTGGTTTCATCCCCTTTTGGTTCTAAATGAGCTAAATCTAGTTTCTAAAGGACATTTGTCTACATCACATACTTTGGATGTCTATTCTATCTATTTTTTATAACGTGCTCATCACCGAAGTAATCTCAGCGCCTGACTCTGCAGCATCTAAACTCCTACTCTCTGCTCAAGAGAAATATTAAATGATTGGAGTAGCAAGTCAAGGGTGAGATGCAGACTTTTTCTTTACTGACAAAAACGGTGTTTTTTAAACTCAAGATAGCTGTCTTGATATGAAAATGCACTTTCTTGCAGTGAAAACATAGCCAAAGATGACAGTTTTCTAAAGCTAAACAAATATTAAATCCTCAGTTTCCTAAACCAAAAAGAATAATGCACCAAGATTAAAAACAAAAAGAAGAAAGTGTATTTATGTTAAATAATGCTGTATTTATAACAGCCAGGAGTTCCCTAAAGGTAGTTCTCTCAATGAGCTATATACATCTCATAATCACTCCTGTCATACAAAATTAATTTTGAATCAGAAATTGTCCAGAAATGTCAATAGACTATTGCATTTCCTGACATCCCCTCCCACCTTATCATCTGACTCAGAGTTAACAAACAACGAGATGTTTGACAATCAATTTCCAGGTTGATGCCCTTTAGAAACACCAACCTGCTTTCAGCATTTTTTTTCCTTCCAATTAATCACAGACAGAGCATCATTGCAAGTTGAGATTCAGACCACAGGATTTAGGAGAACACATAGCACTAATTCTAATAGCAATAGCACTGTTCAAAGTAATATTTTGATTTTTCAAATCCCCCTACCAAAAAAATAAAAAGTTTTAAACTGCTCAGTCTTCAGAACCAATTCCTGAGCTGTAATTTGACATGGGAACACAGAAGAAGAAAATCATGAGAAACCTAAAAAATCACACAGAAGTATTGATCTACTTTTATATCCCCAACTACTGCACAGATACCCTTGGGTGAGTTGGTCTGAATTTTTAATCTGATTCAAAGTGAAGACTAACAAAAAAAGGTTTTTCACGCTCACCTTGGGCATCTCCTCGCAAGCAGCGACCTATCCTGGCTGCTCCTTGGCGCTGCCCTTCCCCGAGCACTAGACTCCATAGCTCCCATTGCCAAGTGCAGACTGATAGAGACTTCTTCCTACACTCATTACCCCCAAGCTTTATAATGATCATTAAAAGCGAGATCCAAAAAGTTTTCCCTCCATCCTCCCAAATGTTAACACTAGCTAAGACAGCTCACAAAGGAATCCTGGGATTGGATATGGATGGCCTGACTTGGGGCTTGCTGCCTTTGGTTACAGCTAAAGCAATGGACTCCTGGGCACTGGAATACCTCTAGCTTTCTAGAATCCAGTATAGAGAGACAGGTAACAAGATGAAGAAAACCCTGTATTTAGAAAGGGAAAACAAATTTTTAAAAAGCTAGCCTTGAATTTAGCAAAGAATGCGATCATTTAGTTTATCTTGAACACAGTTGCACAAAGATAGATTCCTCAAGAACAAGAAATCATTTTACAAGAACCAGTTCAGCTAATGTAGTCTCCCAAAAGCAATCTATGAGAAATACAAGCCCTATTTGGATTATATCTATATTACATCAAGACCTTGAAAATGCTCTTCCTTTGTGCCTGATGATTCTTTGTCATTCTAACAAAGTAAAGAGATGAGCTATGGACAAAGTCCAAGAACAGATTAATTCGTGGCTGATCCAATCAATCCTATGGATACTGAAAGTAACTCATTCAATCTCACAAAACAGGGTTATTGGGCAACAAAACTGGAGATGACATTCAACGTTAAGTGCAAACTAAAGCCATTGGAAAATATAATCCAACTATACATACAAACTGATGGAGTCCATAAATGGCTATATAGCCCAGCTTCTGGCAGTCAGAAGTTTAGGGACATCCAGAACATGGGGTTACAGGAGGACCATCAATGACTAATAACTGGGTGTCCCTAAACCTCTGACTACTAGAAGCTGGAACTGTATGATGGGATGGTTCCCTCAATAATTCTGTTTGAAGCATCTTTCACCAGCAAGTATTTGACTAGGATTTGCCCCCCTTCTCCTACTGAAATAAAACATAGCAAGCTGTCCTTAATAAAAGGCCATTCAGCACATACAACAGGTAGTATGACTAAGATATGCCTCTATGTCCTTTGCAGAGATTCCTGAGTGGTGGAGGAGGCCGGCAAGGAAAAAGTCTGGAGAAGAGAAGACTCAGAGGGCACATGATAATAGTTTTCAAGTACATAAAAGGTTGTTACAAGGAGGAGGGAGAAAAATAGTTCTCCTTAACCTTTGAGGATAGGACAAAAAGCAATGGGCTTTAATTGCAGCAAAGGTGGTTTAGGTTGGACATTAGGACACACTTCCTAAGTGTCATGGAGGCTGTGGAATCTCCATCACTGGAGATTTTTAAGAGCAGGTTAGAAAAACATGTGTCAGGGATGGTCTAGATAATACTTAGTGCTGCCATGAGTGCAAGGGACTAGACTAGATCAGCAGTTCTCAGCCAGGGGTCTGAGGCCCACTGCGGGCAAGTTTAAGAGGGTCCACCAAGCAGGGCCTGTGTTAGACTCACTGGGGCCCAGGGCAGAAAGCTGAAGTCCTGCCACCCCAAGTCCCATCACCCAGGGCTGAAGCCTGAGCAGTTTCGTTTTGCGGGGGCCCCTGTGGCATAGGGCCACGTGGAACTGCCCTGCTTGCTACCCCCTAACACCGGCCCTGGCTTTTATATGCAGAAAAACAGTTGTTGTGGCACAGGGGGGTCCATGGAGTTTTTATAGCATGTTCAGGGGGCCTTAGAAAGAAAAAGGTTGAGAACCCCTGGACTAGATGACCGCTCAAAGTCCATTGCAATCCTACAATTCTAAAGAGAATGCACAACGTTCTCAGAATGCATGCAACTCAGACAGCTGGGGAGGTTGCTTTCCCCTGCTGGAGCAAATCAATTAAAGGATGACAGCCAGCAAGCACCAGACACAGGGGAGTAGTGCTATCCCAACTCTGATTTGTATCGGTCTCCCCCTACTGTAGGGAAGGATCACACTCACTTGGCTGGCCCAGTTTCAGTTGTTAAAAAAACAAAAACAAAAAAAAACACCCACTTGCTGTACATGGACCTATTGTCTCTAGATCTGTTTGCAGAGTGTGTATAAGTATCTGAATAGGATTTGCTCCCCTTCTTCTACTGAAATAAAATGCCTGAATACTTTAACTTCTACCCCCAGCTTCCACAGTCATTTATGAACAACTCTACAATAAATGTACGTATTAGATGGGAAAGACTAGTAAAAAAAGTGATTTGGTTTCATGTTTAAGATATTTAAAGTGAATAAGGAAATGTTACAAGAAGAGATATATCTTGCCATTAAAGCTATTAAAAATGATAATGTAATGCTGAGTCTGCAGCAAAGGAGCAGGTGGCTTTTTACTCCCCATCTGGTGGTCGTTAACTGTGCCGTACAAACCTTGGAGTAGGTCATTAGTATTGCTCAATTCCTCCATTTTGTGAATACTGCTCGCGTTGTAATGAATCATGGTGTCACATGGATCTCTCCAAATAGCTCACGCTTCCAGTTTCCCAGAAGACTGCACTTGTCCAACCTGTAAACGTAACTTCCCAGGCAAGTTGGAACTGGAACATGCCCATCCTGACTATTTCACTTTACCTCTCTAATAAGGGATCCTACTCATCCTTGCTATGGCTCTGCAACAGCACCGGTAGATGAAAGTATGCTGGATACCCACTCCCCTCCTAGGCTCTGAAACCCACTCCCCTCCTAGGCTTCAGAGCCCGAGCTCCAGCCCAAGCCTTTGCACAGCTATTGTTAGCACTGTAGCTTGAGCCCAAGTCTGTAGACCCAGGTTTTGAGACTCACTGCCTCAGGTTTCTGCTTGCTATGTAGACATACCCTAACATTGTCAACAAGAGTACTAGAAACTATGGTGGCGGTTGGTGTTATCTGAACACCATCACACAAACTGGACGTGGACTGAGAATACAGAACTTGTTTCACACAGGCTATTATTCTCCATTCAATGGGAGTAACTGTCAGCTGACATGGGTCAGACTCAGAACAACCCACAAGTAGAGACTCCATAATTGAACATCAATCCTCCAAACCATCCCACCTCCCAAGCACACTGGTACTTCATTCCCTACACCTTACTTATTTGGCATTTACAGTGTTAACTTTTGATTTGTGCAAGTTTAAGAGTACGTGTACTTCTGTGTTCTAAAATTCTGCCTGCAGACATCAACAAGAAAAAAACAGAAGCCCTTCTCCTGCTACTTATGCAATACCAAAATAGTTTAAGTCCACAGATTCCTTACACTTCCAATTAAAAGACCACAATGTTACTCAACTATTTCTCTATCTAAAAATCAAACTTCACTCACCGCTCTAACAGGAATGTATACTGAAGGAGAGGTGTTCCATCTCCACCTGCAGCAGGTTTTTTTAGGCCACCTCTTAAATATCTCTCAGACAAGAAACGGCAACCTTAGAGTAAGATGAACAGCTCTTTCAATGAGTTTGGCCCTTATTCAAATATTGCAATATAAAACCTGACCAAGAGTGCATTTCTATGAAATAAATCTTCAATATAAATCTTGCCAATATTTAGAGAGGGACAGGAAGAGCTGAGAACCTAGTCCCATATTAAAATGGAATTTTAAAGCAGAATTTTAAAAGTAATTGTTAAAAAATTAAGACCTATAGAAGTAGCAGCACAGAGAGAAAACCAGGCCCCGAACAGTCCCCACTCAGCAGTTTCAGTTTTCATGTGTCAGAGTAGCATTAGGTTGTAGAGCACAAGTAGTAACAAATGCCAAGACACATAAAAAACTAGCTATACTTAGGGATTGCTAAATTCCCATTAATTATTTTGCTAACTTTTACCATGCAGCTGTACTTTAACGTACAGCTGATGGCTAATGAAAAATATTCCACAGCTCTTTCCTGGTGGTGCTTTACTAGGAACATTTGCACTGAAATGAGAGCTTAAAAGTCCCACATCTATACAAGGGAGTAGTCCACCAATACTTTAGGAAGTCTTAAGTGGTTAGACCTGGTCCACTGTGGCCTGGCAAACAGTGCTCATACAAGTACTCTGAATGGGGTCTTGGACAGCTTTAGAGTAACTGGTTTTATACACAGCTTTATCCACAATGTAGATGAGGCCTAGAAATTCATTTACTCCTATGGTTCATTGCCTACCTCAAATTGCCTAATCCTCCACTGGTGAAATTCCCAAATTGTTGCTGTGGAAGTTTATAAAATGTTGAAAATCAAGGATTTGGACTTTAGCAAGCACAATAGGTAGCAACAGGGGATGAAGTATTTAGACACAGAGGTCCTATTTCCATATAAACATCTTAAAGGGGAAAAGCAGAAATAGTAGAATCGTATCTATATTGAAAAATAGTCTTAAATTCTCCCTGAAATCATCGGTGCTCTTTAAATATATAAGTGTTTTAAATGACACTAAATACTGCAGCTGTCAAGACATAAAAACACACACTTAACTAATAAACCCTGACTATACAGAATATCTTTGGAGAGGACAGATGTGTGATCTAGATGATCCTTCTGGCCTTGAAATCTGACTCTAAAAGATGTTTTGATCAGGATGTGTAACAGAGATTAGTGGAGTTGGGTGTACACCATGGTTTCCTTGAGGAAGAAAATGATCTCTATTTGCTGTTTTAAAGAAGTCTGCTAAATGCTAAACCGCTCTACCTATGAAATTATTCATAGGATAAAATTCCTATCTTTAACACAAGGACCCATCTACATGGACTGTGGTGATAAAATGCAGATTCACTCCTTCAGAGGGGCACCATGAAGCTCACTAGCAAGCCATTCTCTCAGCGTACCAAAGGTAGTGTTTCAATAAGGCTGAATTCAGGTTTCAGAGTAGCAGCCGTGTTAGTCTGTATCCGCAAAATGAACAGGAGTACTTGTGGTAAATTAGAGACTAACAAATTTGAGCATAAGCTTTCGTGGCCTATAGCCCCACTTCATCGGAGCATGAAGCTTATGCTCAAATAAATTTGTTAGTCTCTAAGGTGCCACAAGTACTCCTGTTCTTTTTAATAAGGCTGAATGTTATTTTTACAGCCAACTGCTGTAGACATGACAGTTTAAAAAGCACACACACAAAACTGTACTAAAGCCATAATGGTAGATTATGAGACTGCACAAATGGGTTTATGGTTGGGATGGCCAAAAAATACCGACCAGGAATCTAAAAAGATACTCACCAGGATCTGCCTGGGAAGCAATTTTTGGCCCTAACAGAGATTGATAGGAACCCTTTAATACAACAACTTTCTATTGTCTTGGCGCATTCCCCTCTTTACAATGAAACTATCATATTTTCCCACAGATTAGTGCCTCGAACTTCAAAAAAGTATTTATATAATTTAACTAGATGCACAGATTTGTTTTTCTTGAATAAGAAATGTACACTGACGTCAAATGACAAGTAACAATGACTGGCCTCACTACATCTCTCCCCATATCCGAGCCTGCACTGCCCCCATCCCATCAGGATAAGTATTTCAAACAGATTATGCTTTCCCCAAAGCTTTTCAAAGGCAAGAGGAAAGCATGTTCAATGCTGTTTGACCTTGTAATTCTTTCATGTTGGAAACTAGCTGTTTCCAACTTCACAGCAGTTGCCAGGATAAGCTAAATTTTCTCCGGCTAAACTGAATTACTGTAGAGGCTGCTTTCAACTGAAAAAGCCATCAAGATTTAAGCAACAGATAAAACAAAGGTTCTTCCAAATGAAACTACAGTCTGAAACATAACATTAAGAGGTACTGTTTTGCAATTTGCTCTTTACAACGGATAAAAAGAACAGAAATACAATATGTTAATATCTGATATCTGTGCTGTAAGATGATGGAAAAAATATTCTCCCTACATATTTGAGAGCTTACAGGTTTCTGTCAGTGGCAATGCTATTCATTTAAGGACTGTCCCTTCCCTGATCACCTTTTCTCATTCCAGATCCCATTTTCTCCCCTTCATTAGTTGTTAAAAGCAACCTGCCAAGGGCTTAACAAAAAAAAAAGAAGAATTTGGTTTGCGTTCTTTTTTGCTTCTTTGGTGTATGAAGGTCTAAAAGGCTGCTCACTCCATTCCACTTGCAATTACCTTACCAACAACAGATCCCACAGGGGCACCAGTGAACAGGAGCAGCAGCAGCTACAATTATTAGCTATTAAAAAACCCTATGAAGAACAATATTTGGACCAAATTCTGATCTCAAAGTCCTGTAAACCTGAATAGCTCTGAAGTCAAAGGGATTATTCTGAATTTACTCCAGCTCAGGGAGTTTTGCAAAACACTATGCTGAGAATGTGTTAGATGCTATAGACTTGTTCACACCAGGGAATTTAAAAACAAAAATTCCTTACCAGAGCTACAACTAGTTCAGCTGAACCAGTGATGGGAGCCCTGGAACGGACAAGTCTCCCCTTGCCTGACCAGATGAGGTTTTTAACTACTGTATCAATTAAACTACTGAGAAGCATGTTTAACTAACAGCTGTAAATGCTGGAAGCTACCAGAGGCATGTATGGTGGAAATTATTTTTAATAAAAGTTCACTAGAGCAGACAGTCAACAGGAGTCCAAGGACAACAGCAAACCATTAATGCTATTCTCCTTCACAGATTTCATTGTAGTCGACAGAACCTACATTCTTCCACCTTTTTTGTCTGTCTTTTCCAAGCCTTTCTTGCTGTAAAGCAGCTTTACAACGTAACCCAGAGTGCTGCTGTCTTTTGACTCTCCAATCAAATTGAAACAACACTAAGTGGAAACTCTCCTGAAGTTACCTTAATGGGAAATTCATTTTGAAGTCTAATTATGACACTTGCTTAAATGCTGACATTGCTGAATAGGTTATAACCAATAGTCACATGGGGGGAGGAAGGGGGAGGCATGGTTGGACATATTTATCATGTGTTGCTTGCCTGTGTTAGTCAAATCAAACAGGACACTCTAGAGCAGGGGTTCTCAAACTGGGAGTCGGGACCCCTCAGGGGGTTGTGAGGTTATTACATGGGGGGGGGGGTGTCACGAGGTGTCAGCCTCCATGCCAAACCCCATTTTTCCTCCAGCATTTATAATGGTGTTTTATATATAAAAAAATGTGTTTTTAATTTATATTTGAGGTAATCGCACTCAGAGGCTTGCTATGTGAAAGGGGTCACCAATACAAAAGTTTGAGAACCACTGCTTTAGAGGAGTCAGGCTGTGAACACCAAATATGTAACAATTAATATTCTCTTTCATATTTGGATAATTAAGACAGGATAAAATTCTTTAAAAAAGGTGTAGCTAAGAATATGCCATAACACTAAACAGCATTCTACTCCCATCGTGTGGATTGTGGGACTTTCTTATGAAACCAGAAGCCACAAAGGCAGTTCAAGCCAATAAATATTTTGTAATGACTGCCTGTCTAACAAGGGTATCTAGTATTAAATTAGCAGAGCCAGCTCAAGCAGAATTAAAAGATAAGAAAAATCAGCAAGGATTTGTCCTCAACATTTTCCAAGGTGGGATTATTTCTTATTTGGAATTGTCCCTTTCATCAAGAAAGAAGCCACCCATATCTTATCACAGCCTATCCCTTTAGTCAAGTAACAACAAAGGAGCAATGACAATTTACACCAGCTGAGGATCTGCCTCCAATGTCACTTTCATTAACAGAACAGTGGCTTGATGCAAGGAGTTTGCGTTATTTCAGCAGGTATTGCTTTAACAAGCATTCTGTGAAGTCACTAATAGAAGAATTTGAGTCAATGAGATGTGAAGTACTGTACTTGTTATAATTACATATCACTACCATTTCTACTGACAGCGCAGCTCAGGAGGAGGTTGGAATTCAGTGGTCTACCCAACAAATAACTGAAGTTACAGTTGTGCTGTTTGGCTTGCTAAAGTTAATTCAAAATTTATGTTATAAATCCTTGATAAACTGTGTGGCTAATTCAAATGTGAAGTCATGCACAGATCTGAAACTCTGCATAAAAAAAAAAGATCTCTCAGATGAGGAATGGGTTTATTTTGGGACATAAAAAATGAGGCCAACACTGCAGATAAACAGAAGTTACCTTACAGTGTCTCGTCTCCCCCCCATTGCTACAATGTTAAGACTTATTTTATCAAAGCAGAAAGTCTGCGGGCCCATTAGTCCCTGACACAGACCTTCAATTGTTTTAGGGAGTTTTGCTGGAACATAATAGAAACAAAATTGATTGAGATTAATAGAAGCACATGTATCTCTGCTCTCCCAAAAGACTTGTACCAAGTTTTAACCAGAAAGCTGCTCACATGTACACCAGAACAATTAACACAACCGATTTCAACATCAATAATGAAACAATAGTTTTACTCAGCATAATGATATTAAAAGGATATTACCAGGAGTAAATTTTTAAAATTTACATTTCACTAAGTTTAATTTGCAGTTGATATTTCTGAGACACGTTAGGAATAACCACCTTGCTACAGGTTTCAGAGTAGCAGCCGTGTTAGTCTGTATCCGCAAAAAGAACAGGAGTACTTGTGGCACCTTAGAGACTAACAAATTTATTTCAGCATGAGCTTTCGTGAGCCCCTCAGAAGAAGCAAGCTGTACTCCTGTTCACCTTGCTACAGCGTTTCATTTGTAACAAAGACTGCAGCATTCCTTATAAAACTATGCTACAGTATTCTACAGTATAAGCTCCAAATGCTGCAATAATGCTATCGTAAACAGTAAAAATAACTATAGAGTTAATATTAAAAAGTGCTTTTAAAAACCAAAGATGAGCAGTTTTCATCAAATGTTGCAAGCAACCCCAGCTGCTGCTGCTCTGAATACAGGGCTACCTTATAAAAGTGGCTGCATTGTGAAAACATCTCAGTTAGGAAATGATGGTACTCTGCAATTCTTACATTTCTTAGGGCTCAGAACATGCATTTATCACAAGAAGAGAGAAGGACATTTGCAGACAAGCAAGACAAATGCTTTAAATGTTTTTAAGATGCCCTTAAAACTGTGTCTTTTGGATCACAATCCAGAACATTTGACATTAAAGACAGCAGACTACATCATGCTCCCAGGGAGGTCAATGAGTTTTGCCTCTGAATCCAGTGAGTGAAAGAGAGGCCCCAGTATGAGATTTGGCTTTAAGTTTACTAATTTATACAGGTTCATTTACTGCTATGTGGTGCCTGCAACAACATTGCTTAGGTACATATAGAACTAAATTCCATAAGCATTTCTGCTCTTCATTAAAAAAACTACACTTACATGACATCCAACTAAGCAGAGTCACGTACACGCTTATTCTTTAAACTAACTATGAAGTACCTTATAATTTTCAGTCAATGGGATACCTAAAGATGGCTTTGAGAATCTTGGAGTTTTTCCATCTTTTTAAGTTAAGATCAAACTAGGTAAGTGTTATGACACCCACATATTTACAGAAGAGGAAATGGAGGCAGAGAGATTAAGTAACTTGCCAAAGGTCACTTTCTATTCCTGGCTTTGCCAGTGACTTAGCAAGCAGGAGTCCTGAGCACTAGTCGTCTCCTCTTAACAGGCCACAATTACTCCCCACTGTAGTTTAGAATACATTTTCATTTTAATACACTTGTTATTCACAAGTCTTTTGGAAGAGATTTAAGAAAAAAAGATTTTTCCTAATAATTAAAAATATATTAAAATTGAGAGCAGGCTGACATTTCCTGAACTCATTACTTTCCTGGCAACATTAGCAATACCCAACTGCTACCAGTGCTGTGTGCATCAAAAAAATGATACAGATATTTTAATCAATCTTATTTTTCTAAAAAAAAATTATTTAAGTTTACTCCCTTCTGTTGAGTCACATTTTTCGCATGCCCAATTCTGTCAGCTTAAATAAAATGTGCATTTCATGCAAGATAGAAAAGCACATGCTAAAGTGGCCTCTGAATTTCCATCACTTACAAAGCATTTACTCAGCTCCAATGCCATTTAATTTAAATTTCCCTTTTCCATTTCTCACCCCTTTTCAAGTGCTCCCTCCACAATATAAAGCTGCCTCTAACCTGTCATATTAATGCTCATGACAACACTACAAAACTGCCAATTTCTGATAAGATACTTGCTTTTCCCCACTTTCGGCATTTTGAAAGTTAGCTATTAAGGAAGCACTTCTCACTCAAGCACATTCAGCTTCTAAAAATAAGCTTCCACGCAGCTAGACAATCAGAATTTGTGCTCAAGTCCAGTTAATATTTCACCGATTACTGCAGTGACGTTGGCCTTAAATCCCATCTTAAGATATTTAGTTAAATCAACAAAAGGGGTAAATTCACTGAGGGGCCACATCTTATCAATAAATTTTAACAGTGGTTTTGTATAAATATTAATAGGCGTTCTGAACACAGAATAATAGGCAGGAAAGATATGGCCTTATAGTGCGGAAATAAAATTGTGAGTCTTAGGAGCTCCGTATCCAAATTGTTCATTTGACAAACAAAGATATTTTTCTAATTGCTATGTTCTGCAAACACAACAGGAAAATTGAAAGTCAAGATGGGTTCCTTCTGGCCCATTAACAATAAGAGGTTCTTCAATTGGAACTTGGTTAACAATGCTGTTGATGAAGCTAAAGCCAGAAAAGAATCCAGCTAGTTCTTGCATACCTAGAATGTCTCTGTAGGCTAACAGGAGTAAAAAGTAGTAACTTACACCTTTATCCTCAACGTAGAGAGATATGATTCAGAGTACACATCTGTTGAATAAGAAGGTGCCATTTTCATAAAGTGACCATAAAGGTACTTTAAGATATTTCCTACTAGATAATAAATTTTCTTTATACTGCATTCAGATTTTGAGGATGGTTTTTTAGCTCTTTTATAGCACTACTCATCTTTACATCCCAAAGCATTTTACAAAGGAGGACAGTATTATCCCCATTTCACAGATAATACATACGCTTTGGGTTGATGTTTTAAACAGCACACCACTTACAAGATTGTCAACTTAAAATGATATACACACACAGGAATCACTTCACCCACTTCTAGGACCCAAGATGGCAAATTCTTAACAGGGTACAGCAACAACAGAAGACACTTCAGATGAAGAAAAATACTGTCTCCTAATTATATGGCAGGGGGAATGTGGGTAGTTACACTTAATGCAATTACTAAAGTTAGAATTTGTCTGGGACACACTTGCTAGGAGTGGCATGGATATTTAGTGATCAGAAATGGTCAGCACTTCCATTTCACGCTTGGCCTTGATTCTAGGACCCCTTGATGCTAACATCATGCTACTCCATCAATCTAGCCCCTATTAAAAGATAATAGTGCCAAAAATTGAATCACCAACATTACTGGACGTTGGAGATCTCCCATTAACTAGAGGATCCACACCCACTTTGCTTAGGTTGTGACATCTGAAGTGATTACATTACAGTGGTATAGCCAGACATAAATTCCAAGTTTCCTGTCTCACTAAGAATAATTACAAGTGTAGCTACTGTATTACCGACAACAACCACAGAGTATCAAAGAGTTCTTTGTTCCAACAGTAAGTATCTCTGCTTAATGCTTATATAGATAGTACTGTATGTGGATTGAGTAGTCAATATCACATTGACACTTTCAGGACTAAATACTTCCCTTCACTCTTTTAAGCATAAATAGTTGGGGGCCCTAGACTTCTGTCCAGGCCCTGCCTCCTAACAACAACATGAGACAGCTCCATACAATCTCATTAAAGTACAAACCAATTTTAAGTGCTCAGAATAATGAAATGGGTGGAAAGAATCCCATATACTACTCCTTGCAACTAACTAGGATCCAAACAAGAAGTATATAAAGCCCAGACTCCCATGGCCATGCCTAAAATGAAATTTGATATTTCTAAGATCAACATGTGACAATGTCTGACACAGAAGTGAGATGCAAGAATGAAAGAACCTTAAGAGTGAAGAGAGACAGCAGGTTCCTGAAGTAGGTTCAGCTTTGGTGGCAAGGTCAGAAAGGACATGGACTATCAACAGTGTTACTCCCTTAACAAGCCTAGCAAATGCAGCATTCAGCACAGAAGAAGATTTTGCCTTTCTGTTGCCTGAGACAAACTACAATGATGACTAATGACAGTCAAAGGAAGACTTGGAATCATGATGGGGAGGAGGAAGAGTTCTATGACACCTTCATTGCTTGAAATTCATCAGGCATATTTGATTCTCCAGTTCTATATGTTTTGTCTGAGATATGTGGTACATTCTTAGTTTAAATCTGTGTACTTGACTTCCTTCAGCAGTTGTGAGATGACAAGAAAAACCCACAGAGTCAGAAGGGTGTCAAGTGCTCTATGTTCCTAAACCACTCCTAATTGGGAACAATAAAAATAGTGTACAGCCAGCCTTAATGTGGGGGGGGGCAAAACCCTGTTAAGATTGTCCACTGGAAGGAGGACTAGAGGAATCAATGACTTCACATATCTAAATCAGCATATAACTGGAGCTTTTTTCCCCCAGAAAAACTTACCCTTAAGCAGATATTTCCTACACAGGGAGGTTATAAATATTTATAGACATACTTATACTGAAGTAATTCTAAAAATGTTTATTACAGTTCCAGGGAATGAAGTATCTTCCCCTCACCCTTAAAATAATTATTTACTAAGTATTATTTTATCTATAAAGGGGAATTTTTTAAAAATACCATATTTATATCTGCACACTTCTGTTATACACACATTTACATTATATATTTATATTATCTATAAATGCATTACGTGCATAAATATAAAAAGATGTGCATACACAAATATTTTATATTTGTGAATATTTACATGTATAGCTGTTTGCAAAGCAAGTAGGCATCAAACACATGGACTGTTGTTGTGGACAAATGATTACAAATGCCAAGAACCCAGCATCATAAAAACAGTATTATTGCAATGGGATTGGGAGGCAAGATGAAACCACCTTAATAAAGAGGTGGAGTGAAATCAAACACTTTTAGACAACAGGTACATCATCCTTCCCCACCCCCTATCCCCATTACTTAGGGGACAGACAGAGCTCTTCATGTAAACCCAGTCGTTTGACAGTGACATATGCACACAGAGGCAAATTGTACCTCCCCCTCTCACCCCACCTCCACTTTTAAGAATACCACCCACCAGCTTGGGGAAAAAAACCTGAAACCAATATGCCACCCAGCAGTATGCAAAAAATTGGTAGCCATCCTCCTAAATGCAATCACCTATAGAGATCCTACAACCTATTCCCCAAAAATGAACAGCCAACTTGCAAACTTTCTGAAGTGATGCTACTTTCCTTTCTGGAATTGCTTACACTCCTTTTATTTATTTTTTAAAATGCAATTATTTACATTAAAATTTTCTACCCAATAAGGTAAAGTTATCTCAATTAAACAGCAAAGAAAGAAATAAGCCTGGTCTTAAAATGGATGCAGCAGAATCTTTTAAAGAGCAACATGTTGCAACCACCTTTCATTTTAGGGGATGAGAGGGATTGACTGAAAGAAACAAAACTGGAGAGCAGAGAGAGGGGTGGGTGGAATAAAGGCAGCTTAGTGATTTATTTAACCTAAAAACTTTGCCTTTCCCCTTCTCTGGGAGGGTATGTGGGTCGGGAGGTGATTATTTCTCCCGTGTTTCTCTGCAGGAGGCTCCTGCTCGGCAGCTCAGGGGAGGAGGAGAAGGAGAGAAAAAGACACACACAGAAGAGAGAGGAGAGAGAAAAAGAAAATGGCGCAGAGACTAAGTCCTGACCGTCGACAAGGCGACTTTCCAGGGAGGAATCGGGGCCCAAAAGGAACCCCAGGAAACCCGAAGGGGCCGGATCTGGGGCCTGCGTTGCCCCCACTAGGAGAAGTGGGGGTCAGGTGGAGCCTAAGCCCCTCGGAAGCAGGAGCATTTGGCAGCTCGATGGGAACAATGGGGCCGGTGAGCGAGGAGACGGGACTTAGTCTCTGGGACGCCATGTCTGTCCTTTACCATCCTCAGTAACACACAAGAGGGGGAGAGCGAAAGGGGGAGGTAAAGTGGGGTAAATCGCCCCCAAAAAGCGGGGGTGGGGGGCAGAGACTCACCGTTCGCTCGGAAATCCGTCTCGATCTGTAAAGACAAGTGGAAGCGAGTGAAAAAAAATCATGTATGTTTTCAAAAACAGCAAAAGAGCCTGATCCAGGGGGCAGTTTAAAATGAAGAGGAAGGAAATCGACTCACCGTCCGTTTCCCACACAGATACGTATTGGGAGGGGTATCTCCCCCAAAAAATCAAGGGCAGGGGGTGAAATTCAGACTTCCTAGCGCCCCAAAGTTTTAACCTCCCCCCAACCTATTTTAAGTCCCCCCTCATGCTTATGCACCCATTCTCTGGGGCATCCCTGCCCTGGTACCCCTTCCCCCCGCATGAAAAGGGGGGGGGGCACGTTCCCATCCTCTCTGGATCTGTCTTTTAAAGGGAAGGCAGGAGAAAAAAAATCCCCCCCCCCCAGTGTGTGGCTTGGCTGGGATTTTTCGGGGGGGGGGGGGAAGAGTTACAGACCCTTCATGTGTCTATGGGGAAATCACCAATCACAGAGAGACTGGAGGAGCCCGCGGGGCAGTGATCAAGGCATCCCCCCTAAGTGTCCGAGGGCAAACAGAGAGGGGGAGTCAAGGGGGTTAAGGATCCAGAGCTCTGGGTGGGGGGCAGGGGAAGGGGCGCCCCCACTAAGGTGATATGGGGGTGAGGTCACCCCGTGGCCCCACGGGATACTGTGGGGCCGGGGACACCTCCAAGTGCCCGAGGGGATTTTGGGGGGCTGGAGGTCCCCACTGGGGCCCCAACTGTCTGAGGGGATATTGGGGGCTGCGTGCCGGTCCCTCACCTGGGAGTCGTTGTGCAGCTGGTCCCCGCTCATGCCGGCTGGTGGGGAGGCCTACACAGGAGCAGAGGCGCCTGGGGAGCAGCAGAGTCGGAGGCCGAAGGGAGAGTGCAGCCCCCTCACTCAGCACAGCAGTCAGTTGTGTAACAGACTAAGTCCTCATTTCCCCTCACTGCGCAGGCGCCGCTGCTTTTAAACCGGAGGAGGGGCTGGGACGGGAGGGGGAGAAGGAGGAGAGCAGCGGGTTCCAATATTTGCATGCTCGACCACGCCTCGTCCCCACCTCCAATTATAAGAGAGTTTGGGCCATATTATCCTTCGAGCCACGCCTCCTCCCGGCTCTCAGAACTCCGGGTTAGATTTGCATGCGAAGCCACGCCCATTCCCCCTCTCCGCAATTTACGAAAAACGCCGGGTTGCTATTTGCGTACCCTGCTCTCTTCCCTCCTTTTAGAACGCCGGGTGCTATTTACATATCCGGTCCCGCCCCTCCAACCCTCTCCTCCAGTCACGAAGGAAAGGCCGGCACTTATTTGCATATCCGGCCTCGCCTCCTCCAAGGGAAGACTCCTGCCCCCCGCAGCGGATGGAATGAAAGCCCGTCCCAACGTGCGCGTAACGCTCATGCGCAAGAACTCCCCTGCAGGGATGCTCCATTTGCATGTGAGGCCCCGCTCTTTCTCTGCAAGCCTCACTGATTGTCAGCTCCAGCTAAGGGTGCATTAGAAGGGCAGAGGAGCCAGGTGCCAAAGCTGGAGAGCAGTAGCAGCAGCTTTATTTTCCGACCTGCTCATTCTTCTCAGCTGCCTCTGACCCCAGTACACAGAACAGGTATCAAACAGCTGCGAGGGTGATAGGGTGTGTGGGTGACAACACGGATGGACAGCTGCCGGGAGATCAGCATGGACAATACATGAGCCCCTCAAGCAGGCTGAGAGAATGATATCAAGAGGATAGCAAGAAGTGGATGGGAGTGTGTGGGGTTGCACACATGCATCTCCTAAGGAAGCCAAGGAAATCTCCCATCCCCCCAACTTTCCCTCTAAAGTAGCCCATTTCCTGGCGCAGGAAGGGTTTGATTGTAATCCTACTAATTGCTCATTTTCAAAGTCATATTTTTTAAATTAGATTGTAAACTCTCTGGGACAGGGACTGGGACAGGGACTGTGACTAATTGTGTGTTTGTATAACGCCTAGCCCACCACTTCAGCTGTTTGTCCTTGCTTGCTTCCGCATTATGGTTTATTTAAGATTGTGGACTTTTTGGAGTATGGACAAGTTTTCCTATATTTTAGTAAACTCCAGAAGCAACTCTAGCATAGTATAAATAATTGTGATTGTTTTATTCTCTGAAATCTTTCTCCAAAATGTGGCTTCTTATATATTTTGGGCCTGTTTCTCCACTCCATTACACTGGTTTTCCACCAGAGTAGCTCCACTGCCGTAAAATGAATAGTGCTGATGTAGAACAGGGATAATAGATTGGAGAATCAGACACTGTGAAATGTTCAAAATCAAATTGTGAGATAATCATAGCAGTACAGCATATAAGTGGATGTGGGTGTACTGTAGAACCACTGAGCATATTACCAAACTTTATTATGTGTGTTGCAGTAGCACCTGGAGGCTACAGTCATGATTAAGGGCCACACTGTACTAGTTGCTGTACAAATGCACAGCTAGACGTGCACTGGGCTTTACAGCAAGGGCAATAATCAGTAGTGCCTCATAGGTTGGATCTTTTCTTTTGAAAATGGGATCAATCAGCCAACAGATTTTTTTGTAGTGTAGACAGGCCCTTACACATAATTTCCTATATGGAAATTGAAGGAGAATGAATCCTACACCTTCCTATAAAGAAAATCTGAAGACATCTGTTTCTGTTCTGCAACAGTTCACAGCCTTCACCAAAAGGGCTTTCTCTCTGGTCTACTGAAAGGACAGTTTAGTATATGTGGCTGGTACAATATCTCGCTGGACTGCCTCAAGTCTTCATCTTGGAGTTTCCTTCCAGGGTTACTACATGAAATGTACCTTTCCCCTGCTCCTTTACACTACTGGATCCTTGATTTGACATTAAAATAATCCTATGCTGCCAGGCTAAATGAAGAGCTCAGGAAATACATAGAAATGTGAGCAGGCAGCAGCAGCCACCACCTATTTGCTCTGAATATTTATATTGCTGTAAGGGTAAAACTCTGTAACTTTCTCACAATCTTCAGGTTTCAGAGTAGCAGCCGTGTTAGTCTGTATCTGCAAAAAGAACAGGAGTACTTGTGGCACCTCAGAGACTAACAAATTTATTTGAGCATAAACTTTCATGGGCTACAACCCACTGCATCCGATGAAGTGGGCTGTAGCCCACGAAAGCTTATGCTCAAATAAATTTGTTAGTCTCTAAGGTGCCACAAGTACTCCTGTTCTTTTCACAATCTTCAGAAGAGGATGTGAGTATTCCCCGTTTACCATCCGCAGCCAAATATTTCTGGCTCTAAATTTGTTTATTATATAAACTGATTTAGTAAACTGATAGAATATATTTTAAAAACTAATGAACTGGCTGTACTGTGTCGCATGGGCACTAACAAAGATTCTCCTTTGGTTCAAGTGGAAAGAGCATGCATATCTGAGTTCTATTCCATAGTCACACTGAAGTTCTGAATGGCCCTGGTGGGAGCATAGGAATAATCAGGAGCTCATAGAGGCCAGGGGTTTGTTACACTATTTGCATTTTGCTGCAGCAGGACATTTATCTGGTGCCAAAATTATGGGATCTAGGCAGCCTTAGAAACCCATAGAGATGCATTTGTTTGAAGCAGCAGTTTCATTTACTATAAGAAAGTAGTACAGTAGGGCCAGTTTTACTGTTCTTGAGATAGTTTCAATCAGAGCTTGAATGGGGGAGATTTAGGGGTACGGGGCACCACTATCACCTCTATCAAGTGCTATCTTGGGCTCCAGAATCTCTGCTTCGATTTTTTTTTAAAGCACGTTTCTAGTTCTTCTGTTTGCAAAGAAAACCTTCGAAATGTGAAATGAGCGTAACCATTGCAAAGACATCTGCTGACAGCCTGAAACATCAGCACCAAGAGGTATGAACCTTCCCTGAGGATGAAGGCTATGTTAATACAAACTAGGAACCTTGTAGAGCACACCAGTGGGGTCTGCTCAGGGCAAGGGAAGTGTAACACATTAGAGCGCTCTACAGATCAACCCTTTGAGTGCACGTTGGTGACCCGGTGTAGAGAAGCCATCAATGAAGTGTGAACTCAAAGCCCAATAATGATAATTTAAATGCCAACATTGTTAACTCTTTTACTGATGATCAAAGCATTTAGTGACAACTCCTTTTGGCACCAAGGTGGCTGGTGCTTGGATGATAGTACCACTCTTATGATTCCCTTCTCAAAAAGGAGGGAAACACAAGGGGCCTTGCAGAGCCCAGCAGGACATCTGAGCCGGCTATGGAGAAACTAAGCCCAAGGAACTCAGCAGAGATCATATCTTGAATATCTGGATAATCTACTGTGAGTGACACATCATCTTGGTATCTCCAGTGGGTGGACCCTGTTTCATGGAAGAGTACCACTGCCCTTTTTCCAATTGGATCCTTAATCCTTGGAGAGACAGGATTGGAATAAAAGATTACTCATGGGCAGAGACCATTGAAGCTTGATATTAAACTCCATCCACACTGGAGATTGGATTGTGTTTATTGAACCACGTCTCTGGTGGGAGTTAGCATCTGCAGGGAGACAGCAGAAAGTTTCTAAGATTCATGAAGATTTATTTTCCATGATTGTTTTGTCGTGCTTAGCCATGTTCTTATGTTTTGTAACCTGCCATATAGACTCCAACACATGCAGTGCCTACCCTGCTTTGAATCAGGTATATTATGATCCTTACCCACTGTTGTAAACTGGCTCAGAGTGCACCTTAGTGCATCAGTTTCATCCTCCCATTTCTGGATGACAGGAGCCCCCACCAATTACCAGATAACATAAGACAAAAGGAGAGTCATTCAAAAGATATTTATAAGCATACTAAACTGAAATGCCTTTGCAGCTACTTCTGCTGGAACAAGTTTTATAGAAAACTCACAAAATCCCACAGGATCTTGCAACATCCTACAAACTGCACCAAGAGAGTCAAGATGTTTTTAGTTATTTTTTACCTAATTGATAAGCACATGTCCATTTATAAACATGTCCATTACCCTAGTAAGCAGGAGACTATTTGACTATTGTTCAGGACTTGCATTGTTATTGCTGTGGAACATCCATTCAAATGAACAGAATGTCAGTATAAGAAATGTCCAGTTTAATCGGCCATTTCAATTACACTGACCAGCAGAGAAGTGGTTAACGATAAAGTGCGATTCTGACCACGTACGGGGCTTTGATAGCTCAAGATAAATGGGGAAGTCCACACCTCTAATTTTTCAATCTGTCCCTTTGCTGACTCAATAAGACAACAGTACCTCATCCCAGGGGCTAACTTGGAAAAAAAATAGCTGGAAACTCTATTTTTAAATGAAATCAGAAATCCTGGTGAATTCAAAAAAAATCTGCAGGAAACCCTAAAATCTTCAGATTGCCTGAATTTCTACTCTCCAGGCTCCTATGTATTTGGGTCATTTGGTTCTGTGGAGGTTTATGACAAAGATCTCATGGCACATCTGAAAGAGGGAGGTGGCACCTCAGTGTCCTGGCTAAAAAACCCAAACCAGATTCTAATGACTAAGGGTCAAATCCTGCAGTCAGGACCAGTCCAAATAACGGCTGTGCTCTGAGGAGCTCTGCAAGGGCTGCAAGAAATTCCCTTGTGGCTGCACTGTGGTCTCAGGGCTTCTGCAGTAGCTGTGCTACTTCTGCTGTGCCCTCCTCTGCAGGAGAAATAGCTCCTCCAAATCAGCCTCTTCTGTGCAGCTGAATTTCTGCCATCAGCAGCCTCCCCAGCTGCAGAGAGACAGGCAGGATTTGTCAAATGTAAAACGATAGCAATAGCCACAAGGCCAGACTGCAGCTTTATAACACAGCCCAGGCAGGATGAGTATAGACGGGACATACTGCAGCAGGCTGCCCCAAGAGGAATTCTGGGTAACACCATCAGATTTCCTCTTGTGGGTTCCCAGCAGCACACATGGCACGGGAAGCTCTGCTACCCTTCAAAAGGGGGCAGTGCAGGACCCTGCACTAGGGCAATGCAGTTGGTAAGTGTGAAGAGTGTTAGGCTGGTGGCTCTGAGCTACTAGCAACGAGCAGCACCCTCCCCAAGGGGACCTTGGGATACCAGCTGGATGAAGTCATAATAAGGGTCAAGGGGGCGAAAATAAGGAATGCCTACATGCTGCCTGTTCAATGGAGAAGACCCTGTGTTTCCATTTGACAGAGCCTGCAAATGTAGCAGCCGGTCACCTCCTTCCCCTGCCTAGGGATTTAGATGGGAATGGGTGCATGTAAGTGTTACAATTTTATTGTAGTTTACTATTTAAAGTGGCTTACACCAACACAGGGAGTGAATGAAGTAGGCAGGATCCGTGGCAGATTGTAATGTTTCAGCTGTAAGGACAAGATGGTCAAAATTTAAACAAGGCCCCATATCTCATGCAGCATGTTAAACCTAAGTTATAGATCTGAACCTCTAGAATTATGCAGCCCTTTATCTCCTGCCTTTAGTCCAGTACTGCACTATCATTACAGTATCACCTGTGCTTGATATTATTTATATTAAATTCACTTTGTTATATGCTGCGTCCAGGTTTCACTGATTTTATATTGTAATGTTTCTATTCACTCTAGATTAAAAAACCAAATATCCAGATCTTTGACCTTGTTTGATAGTGCAAAAAAGTGTGGGTGACAGTGCATATGTACCCAGTTGCCACCTCTCATGATTTTATCACAAGTCTCACAACTTTTGGTGTATTTTCTTAAAGCCCAAGCTACTGGAATCAAAAGATTGCATGAGAATCTCAGCTTTGCTTTAAAAGAAAAAGTAAGTTTCTAGCCCTCATGGTTGTAGAGAAAAGCTTGTAAATGTGAAGTAAATGCACCTTAGAAAGCACAAAAATCAGATGCCAAAGAGAAAACCCAAAGTTTCTTGTTTAAAAATAAAATCTCATGACTGAGTGGGGGATGGGACGCACACTGACCCATGATTTTTGAATGCTTGGGTTTGTCAAATCTGCATGTATCTATTCCCAGCATCCATTTAAATAATGTCATTAAGTATCCTGAGACATCTACATGGTGTGCTGGATTCTGTATCAGTGTAGTCTTGTAAATTGTCACTCAAACAAAAGAGTTCCACAAAACATGAGGAATCAAATATATAACTGCCCTCATTCTTTATTAGAATAACCTGCTTCGAAACATTCATACCGATTATGTTCTGAAACTAAATGAGCACAGTGCTTTCAAAAGCTCCTTGTTTTCCACCTTGATAAACCACAGCAATAATTCAGTTTTATATGTAGTGTGCAGGAGCAAATAGAAGCAGAACTAGCAGGTGTCATTGTGTGAGGTAACTTTCAAAGGCCAGCTTTAATTACTGAGTTGCACCTGGGAAGGGAGAGGTTTGGCATAATCATGGGTAATTACTAGTTAGGGAATAATAGCTGATAGGGGCTTGCTTTATTACATGAATGCTTGCATTTGCTGTCATAGTTTGCCATTATTATTATTGGAGTCAAAAGTCAGATGGAAAAAAGGATGGTACGTAACAGAAGAGGAGTGAAACCAAAATTTTTTAAAATCAGATTATGAGGGCAAAATTATATCTTCAGGTACTTGTCATGAATTACTTAAAAGGTATTATGCATTGGAATGACCTGGATAGTGTAAGTGTTAACACTGCCTTCTACTAGATAAAATCAGAATTCTTCTGTGTCACAAGCTCTGTACTGCTAACAGATAAGACGATTCTCCTTAATGTGAGTTCAGGAAGCCACAAGCGGTGCATTGATGCAGCCAGTCCTCCTAGCTCCATCTCATAGTGCAGTGCCTTATATTTGGAAACTACACCATAGGTCCTGCTATCAGCAGCAGTACCAGGCATTATGAGGTAGGCATTTTAGGGGTCCCAGAATGCACTGAAAAAGCCACCGTTGCATGGTATGTGGTGCAACAAGATGGCTCCGTTACAATGGTAAAGCGTTGCAAGTACGACTGAGACAAGAAACCATTTCATCTAATCAGTGTCCCTAGAATGGTTCCCCTACTTTACTGTCCAAATTTGGTTAGTCAGTTTCACTTCTTTTTTTTTTCCCTCTGTCAATTTCACTTTCTATTTCTCATGCAGTAACACCCTGCTGGTGGTGCATTCACAACACTGCAGGGAAATGTTTGTCTAAACAATCTTTTTATATTGGGCTTTATATTGTTTTTTAAAAAACGAATCCCTAAACCTAAAAAATTTGGTACCTCTATTTAAGGACAGTGTCCCTTCCAAGTACAATACGGTAATATTTTGCCCTTCGACAGCATTTTCCACACAAGGGGGGAAATAGTATCCCCATTTTGCAGGTAGGATAATGGAGTCACAGAGAGATTAAGGCTGAAGTTTTCAAGAGTAAGCACCAGTCCCTTCCATGAAAAAAGGCACCCAAAATAAAAGAGCACTTTCTAAAATGTGCCTTTAAAATAACTTGGTCAAAGTCACATAGCAAGTCAGAGTTGAAAATAGAACCTTGGTCTATCCTTGGATTTTAGCTACTGGTGAAGCTGCATCAGCACAACTCCCTAAACTGATAAACTTTCAAACTGGGGCAGTAGTAGTAGATCTTTATCATATACCTCCACAGAACCAAATGACCCAAATACTTAGGAGCCTGGAGAGTAAAAATTCAGGCAATCTGAAGATTTTAGGCTTTCCTGCAGATTTTTTTGAATTCACCAGGATTTCTGATTTCATTTAAAAATAGAATTTCCAGCTATTTCTTTTCAAAGTTAGCCCCTTGGATGAGGCACTGCTGTCTTGTTGAGTCAGCAGAGGGACAGTGTAAACATGAAGTGAGGAATCAGGCCCAGGGTTTTAAACCTGAGAATGGATCTGATCCTCCCTCTCTGGCTCTTGCATGGCCCCCATCACCTAGTAGCTGAGCACCTCAAAAGCTTTTCATGTCTTTATACTCACAACCACCCTGTGAGGTAGAGGAGGAATTGTGGCATAGAGGCTCGAGCCTGGTCTACACTTGTTAGTTTTACAGGCTGAGCTATGTCTGTTGCATGCATGTGTTTGTCCTAATGTAGACACAGTTATGCCAGTATAAGAGTGCTTATGCTGATGTCTTAATTTGCTTCCCTGAACCAGAAGTTATAAAACTGCTTATATCAATATACCAGTCTAACTGTGTCTACACTAGGATTTTATTTATTTAGCTGCTTTTCCTAGGCCAGCATAGTTAAAGTGTAAAAACTTAAGTGTAGACAAGGCCTAAGTTACTTGCCCAACTGGAAGTCTCTGGCAAAGCAAGAACACTGAACACAGGTCTCCTGCAGCCAGGGCCCTGACCACTGGACCATTCTTCCTCTGAACCCCTTAGTCCTCAGAATAGTCTTTACTTACTGTGTAATCCCACTGAAGCCAACAGAACTATTAAATGGGGCAAGAGGCACTCCATGATTACAGGCTGCAGAGATGGGGCCCTGTATCCCTTTGAAGTATGAATGCCACTTTATTCAGTTAATGTATCCATCCACACAAGAACCCTGGTCAGTGAAGGACTGTTCCCTACAGACTAGCTCCCTCCCTATTGTCTGGATTGACCTACTGACCAACCTTAGCATATTTCAAAACCATCAAGCTGAAATAGATCTTGGGCATGAGTCTGAACTCGCCCTCCCAAGGCCGGCACAGCACTGGCAGCATGGCGTGCTAACATCAAGATGTCACATCACAATGTCAAAATATAATCGTCAGCCTGTAGCTATTTTGGAAGGAGGCTCGTGGTCACAGTTGAGTTCAGGAAAACCAGTGGGTAAACCAGCCTATCAAATTGCAGGTATCGCTTGCCCAGTGTGGGAGGCTTCACAGGGCTGGCAGAGGAAAAGCTGTTCTGTGGTTAAAGCATCGGATTGGGAGATAGGCCTTCTTTACATTGGGGATTTGGCCTCGTTGCAGCCATTGGTAGCCAGCAACTGCTGCAGCCACCTAGAGCAGGCAAACAAAGCGGCTATAAAATACCGTTTACATGGCTACTTCTTCCGTTGTATAAATTACTTTGGTTAAACCAGTGCCTGTGTAGACACTCTTATTACAGTTTAGTTTCAGTGAATTCCTAGACTGACTTAAGATAAACTGAAACATGCCTGGCTTAAACTGAATTAACAGTGTCCAAAGAAGGTTTTAGCAGTTTAACTAAGTCAGTTTCAAAACCCCACCTTTACTTAAGCTGGTGCAACTTTCTCACAAGACCTATGATACAACTGAGAGAGTCGGCAACAATGATATGGCATAAATAGCGACAAAGGAAATTCCATATGTACAATTACTACTTGCTATTTGTATTGCAGTGGGTCCTATGAGCCCCAGTCCTGGGCCAGGGCCCTATGGGGCAAGGAGCTGTACAAACACAATGAAAAAAGAGTCCCAGCCCCAAGGAGTTCAGATACAGTGACAAGCACCGAATAAATGTGTAAGTAGTAGCTATGCAGAAATACTTAAATTAATCCAAGTTGTTATACATAACCTTGATGAGGACATTTTTTATATACACACTGTCTCAACCCTGCAGCACACTCTGCGCAGCTAGACCCCCTATGCCCAGTTGGAGAATCAGTGACTTTAATGGGCTCCACCCAGATGTAGGGGGACTACATGCATGGTTCTTCCTGCGGGATTCAGGCCTCTGCTTTAAAAGCAAAGAGTATCTCTTTGTGGGTGTATTTTCCCCCATCTAACATAACAGGAAAGCATAGCAGCAACCTGTGATTCAGAAAGCAGCCAAAATTCCAAGGCTCACATCTGGATTCATCACATGGACATTCAGTAATAAATAAATAAGCAGGGTTACAGGTATTAAATAAATAAAAAAGGAGTGGGGCATAATCAGCCAAGGCACAAGGCTCAAGATCTGCCAGTGGAGGCCTCTTTCTGCACAGCTTACATGGCTGGTTTGCTTCCATGAAAGCAATTCAAGCATGCCATGGTGCAAACCAAATATGACTCAGAGAGAAGAACAAAGGAGATGAAACTGGCTTTCAAAAGCCCACATGCCTGCCTCAATCCTTAGCACAGCTGCCTCAGCAGTAGTACCTCCTAATGCCCTGTTACTAAAAAGGAACTATCCTTCCAGACATCAGTCCAGGCAACTCCCATAGTAGGGAAGATTTTAGAAGGAAAATATTTAAGTCACTTCACGACTACACTTGGGGTGGGGATGTGGGACAAATGTCATCTCCCCCCAAACACTAAGGGAAGTTGCAAACTACAAACTCAATCCCCCTCCAGCTGGAAACATTAGCAAAACCACAATGGAAACAGGAAAAGGCTTTTTCTTTTCCAAGTTAAATGCCTTACCTTGGGAGCATGCAAAGTGCCTCATCTGTGGCCAGTGGATCCTTAAAACAAGCCCCATACGTGCCCTCCTTTTCATTGAGGGATAAGGATGAAACTGATCATTGGTGGCTTTTTATTGCAGTTGAACTCTAAAACAGAGCAATTTCTATTCATGTATCACAGAGCAAACAAGGCATCATGGTCATGCGTGTTCATTTTTGATCAGCACATTTAGGACAATGATAGATACAGATGAGCTGTAGCCTTCCGGCATACTACCAATATAGGGCCTGATCCAGTTGAAGTAAGTGGAAAGCCTCCCACTGACTCCACCGAGCTTTGACATCCAGCAGGCTCCTCTTAATGAGCCAGAGATCAGAACAGAGTAACACTAGAAAATGTTCTGCCTGCAAACTGGATTAAAATGGTCAGCTTGGAAAAGAGGAACAACAATATCTATAAGGGCTAAGGGTGAAATCATGACTCCCTTGAAATTAAGAAGAGTTTTGCCATTGGCTTAAATGGAGCCAGGATTTCATTCTAGATATTTATCTAGAACCTAATACAATACAGTGCTTGTATTATTTGATACTAATTATTACTGACCTGTTTCAGAGAGGTGGTGTTAATGTGTGCACAGAGCTTTGAGAGTAACAAAGGCTGTATAAGTGTTAATGATGTGGATGACTTATTTTTATTAGTTTCTAAATATTGTGTTGTGTGGTGCACCTCACATGCTTTGATAGGCACTTTTAAAATAATAACGTTGTGATGATTATTGTTACTGGAACCTTTCAGGCCTGGGGAGGTTGGGCAATAAGTTTCCAGTGGGAATTTTTTTTTTCTTCTATGCACATAGCAAAAATGACGGAGAGGTTTTTCCTTGAAACTTTCCGGAAAAAAAATCACCCTATCATTACAGACTAAGCCAGGAAGATTTCCACCCCAAAGGAGAATTCATCAGAAAGTGATGGGCAGGTGAAAACAGGCAGTTAATAATTAAGGACTGGTTATAACCTAAGACTCAGTTTTGAAATCCTACATCTGGGATGTTTGAAATCCAAACCCTCATCTGCATCATCACCGCTTTAATGGACTGAGCCAAAACCCCAAGTCCAAAAACCCCTGAACTTTTGGGTGTTTGAAATCTGGATGTGACTTCTATGGTTTGTGCTCACCTAGTTATTAGACTTGAAGCCATTTAGCAACTTTAACCAGTACGTGCTAGCAAGGGTGTGCTATAAAGAGACTGGGGGAGGTAACAGTTTTCCCACTCTGTGGCAAATTTTAAGATATTGAAAAAAAATTCCTATCCTTAATTGTGATGAAAATTTGAAATTAATTTTTTTCATCAACCAAAAATCTCCAACCCCCCCAAAAATAAAAAAAACCCAAAAGACTGTTGAGATCAAAACATTTTGTTTCAATATTTTTTGAAACATTTCATTCTCAACTGTGTTTGCTTTGTGTTTTAAATTTAGTCTAAATGTACTAAAATTTCAAAACAAAGTCATTTTAATGTGAAAAACCAAAAACGTTTCCACTTGAAAATATGGAAAGAGGATGTTTCAGTGGTTTCAAAACTTTGTTTCCATTTTTTTTTTGAGTTGGGAGATTTGTCAAAACTGATTCTGTTGCATGAACAGTTTCAGTTTCAACAAATTGGCATTTTTCTGTGGGGAAAAGACCACCACTCCATGTTCAATGACAAATTCCTAATCAGCTCTACTAAGAAGGTGATCTAGAAACCCAGCCAAGAAACACCAGCTATTTTAGAATGTTACAGTGGATGCATCCCATGATTTAGTGAAAGGGGGTGAGGGAGAGGCAGACATGGAAGGCCTGATTCTGTCCCCTACTACAGCCCCTTCATAGCTCTTTAGTGGAGTAGAAGGGGTATAAATGCTCCCTAAGATATACCTTTATGTAAGGGTCATCTCCAAATAGGCTGGCTGAACCCTGTGCCGCCTCCTCTGCAGTCCGTGGTAGAGAGGGATGTAAGAGGGTGATATCATGGGAAGAAATGGGTGTGGCCAGAGTGCAGGCCTATGATTCAGGGTTTGTCTATATTAGACAATTTCCACCATTGTAACTAGATCTATTTAAACCCCCAGATAGTCAAGATTTATCTTGTGTTGGTAGATTAAGTGGACCCCATCTAAATGGGATTTCAATCAATCTGTGTAAATGGGTCTACAGTAGGTGTTCATACCAGTGTACCTACATCAATTTTAAATGGATTGTTTACCGGTGCAGCTTTTCTAATATAGACAAGCTTTTAAGGCAGCCACCACTGTATAGGCTCTAAGGGTATGTCCACATTGCAAGATAAACCAGGGTTCAAACTCATGCTCAAGCCTCCCACAATCTACACATAAATCACCCTAATCCAGGGTTTAGTAGAGACATTATTTTGCCTCCATATTTGGCACTGGTGTGACTGCTGCTGAAATCCAATGTCCAGTTCTGGTGCCCACAATTCAAGAAAGATGTTGATAAATTGGAGAGGGTTCAGGGAAGAGCTATGAGAATGATTAGAAAACATGCTTTCCAGTGAGAGACTCAAGGAGCTCAATCTAGTTAGCTTAACAAAGAGAAGATTAAGGGGTGACTTGACTGCAGTCTGTAAGTATCTACCTGAGGAGCAAGTATTTAATAATGGGTTCTTCAATCTAGCAGAAAAAGGTATAACACAATTCAGGGGCTTGAGGTTGAAGCTAGACAAGTTCAGACTGGAAACAGTCAATTTTTAACAGTGAGGGTAATTAACCAGTGGGACAACTTACCAAGGGTTGTGGTGAATTCTCCATCAATGACAATTAGAAAAACTCCCGACCTTGATTTACAAAGAGATCTGCTCTAGGAATTATTGTGGGGAAGTTCTATGATGTGGGATATAGAAGGTCAGTCTGGATGATCCTAATGGTCACTTCCAGCCTTGGAATCTATGAATTACGAATCTTCTGAGCTACAGCACAGATTCTGACCCTACAAGCCCATTAGCTGCAGTTTAAGAATAAAAGGATCCTGCTACTTCTGAGTCCCAAGAATTAGCAACAGCAGATACCTGGGAACCATGGGGACCTTTGTCACAGTGCAAAGCGGGGGCAGAGTTCATTCATAAAACTGCTGTTGGCTGAGGGCTGGAATTGAGGGGGAGTTAGGATGGAAGAAGGGGAACATTGGTTACTTTGTTACAATGAAGCACTGCATTGAGTACACATGTGGGCGGAAGGAGAACAGAAGGGAAAGAAGAGTTCCCCTTATTAAATATGTATCCCCGGTGCCCTCTTCCCACCCTGTAGAGCAGTGCGTCTCAAAGTCGGGCCGCCGCTTGTGCAGGAAAGCCCCTGGCGGGCCAGGCCGGTTTGTTTACCTGCCGCATCCGCGGTTCGCCGCCCTAGGCCAATGGGGGCTGCGGCAAGCAGCATGGGCTGAGGAATGTGCTGGTCGCCCTTCCTGCAGCCCCCATTGGCCTAGGACGGTGAACCGCAGCCAGTGGGAGCCGTGATCAGCCGAACCTGCGGATGCAGCAGGTAAACAAACTGGCCCAGCCCGCCCGGGCCTTTCCCTGCACAAACGGCGGACTGGCTTTGAGAAGCACGGCTGTCGAGTTCATGTTTTAATAATCTAAACCTTGGAGTCGGAAACCTCTGTCCATTTCTCCACCTCGAGAACCTACCCGCTTGCGATTACAGCTACAGGCTGCAAGCCCAGCCTCCCCCAGCTCACTGCCTCCTTTATGGAGATCAATGCTGCGCCCCATCTCCTACTGCCCCTCATCTCCCTGCTAATTCCAGATGCCTCTTATGCAGCCAACTCACCAGCAAGAAGCTGAAGGGGGAGATGGGCAATAGAGAAATGACCCATCCTCTGTGCTGACAGGGCAGCCTGTTATCATAGGTGAGTCCATAATGTGAACTGCTTGTCATACGGGTGGAGGATTATTAAGATAACTCAGGAAAGAAAAAAAAAACAAACTAACTAGTGGAGGGATAGTGGGACAGAAAGCCATTCATGTCACTGTGGCCTAGTGGACAGAGCACTGGCCTGGGACTCGTGAGACTGGGTTTCTACTCCTGGTAGCCTTCACTCTGGGCCTGTATAAAATTTAAAGGGCCACTCAGTTCAATGTGCAATCTAGTCAACGAACAAAAAGTTAAGTGAGAGGTAATTTCAGAGGCTAGCCCCAGTTGCTGAGCCTCCCACCAGTTTGTGCTGTTACAATCTCCCATTTTAAAAAAAGACGTTGCTCTCCCTTCACAAACAACAGGGGAACGGGCTAGAGGCCCCATCCTGCAAACACTAACACGTCGAGCTAGACTCACGTGAGTAGTCCCATAATTAAAGTTACACATGTGCATGAACATTTCTAGGGTTGGGCCATAACTCAGAGCGGCTCTTGGCAGGTTGCCAACTCCTATGACTATCTCCAGTCTCGTGATAATTGGTGTTTTTCTTTAAGGCTCAGCTCCTTGAATTGTGAGACTCTCACAGCTTTCTTCTTTTTTAAATTTAAAGTAAGTTTTTTGGTTGCAGAGAAAAGCTGGAAAACGTGACCTCCCCCCACAAGGGCTCAAACCCCAGAAGGCAACTAAAAAGGCCCCAGCTGTGTTATTTCTTTACACTTCATGCTTGTTAAGCCAATGTTGTGAATTTCGGGGCCTCATTCGTGTTTTTTGTTTTAAACCCTTGAAGTTGTGACATGGTGATAAAAATGCCTGCTGTCTGCGTTGGTTCATGCACCCATCAGTGGAGCTGCAAGGGTGGGAGACTTCCTGAAAATTGTCAGTGTAGGCTCAGCCTAAGATGCTAAGGTGCCGATCCTGCAAACTGCTTCCCTTGGTGGGGGGCCCACCAGACCTCAGCAGGACTTGTGTGTGGGAATGGGGACCTGCCCATGTGCAGTAGCTTGCAGGATTAACACCCAAGCGATAAAAAGGTTTTGAGGTGGTGATCCTACTAAACATGGCTTGTGAGCCATGTGCTAGCCCTGAGACAGCAAGACGTCAGGGGGGCATATCGGGTCATACCGTCAAGTCTGGACTCAACACCGGGATGTTTGTGAAAGTGGATGTGGGAGGAGGTCGGTGCACAGGAAACAGGCTGGGCATTTCCTGTGCTGATACTGCTTGGCACAGTCCTCTGGGAAAGAAAATAAGGACAGTAACAGAAAGAAGAAACTCAACCCAGAGAAATTAATGACACGGCCAGGGGCGGCTCTAGGTATTTTGCCGCCCCAAGCACGGCAGGCAGGCTGCCTTCAGCGGCTTGCCTGTGGGAGGTCCCCGCTCCTGCGGATTCGGCAGCATGCCTGTGGGAGGTCCGCCGAAGCCGCGGGACCAGCGGACCCTCCGCAGGCAAGCCGCCGAAGGCAGCCTGCCTGCTGCCCTCACGGTGATTGGCAGAGCGTCCCCCATGGCTTGCCGCCCCAAGCACGCGCTTGGCGTGCTGGTGCCTGGAGCCGCCCCTGGACACGGCCTTGGGTTTGCCTCCCTGCTTCCATTGGGTTTTATAGAAAGGCAAAGGATTAATGTATTGTTTCAGTGTATTATTTATTATTTGACTGGTGCAGGGGGCTCCTGAATAGAAGGGGGGATTTTTCTCTGCAGCCACAAATGCAGTGGTGGGGAAGAATGCACAATACACAGTTTGCACATTGCAGCTCAGGAAGCCTGTTGGAAACAATGCCCTTACAGTCTTTCAGAGGATTTATTTAAACTTCCCCTGGTGCTGGCAGCCACAGCACATGCCTAAGGGCACTTGGGATGGGAAGCAAGGCCTCCCCTGTGAATGGTGTGTTTGGGAACAGGGGCCAGATTGATGGCCCCACGGACTGAAATTCTGTGTTTAGCCACAGTGTGCTCAGCCGGCCCTTCCAATGTACCTCAACCCTGACCTCGAGGGACCTCTGAGGAGGAACAGGGAGTTTGTAGCCTCTTAAGATGGCAAATGGGGCCAACATGTGCCAGTGGCGACATGGACACCTGTGCAGTAGAACAGAGTGTTAGACCAGGATGTAGGTGGTCTGGCCAAGTAGTCAGAACACAAGTCAGGTCGAGCAGGTGTCCAGGCTGGGGAATGAAGCCACGGGTCAGCACCAGAGTCAACTGCCAGTTACCAGAGCCAGGGATCAAGTCAGGAACTGAAGCAGAGGGTCAGACCCGAGGTCAGATGCCAAATGCCAGAGCCAAGGGTCAGAAGTCAGATGCCAGGGTCAGAGGCAAGACTAGTCACTGAGGATTGGAGGTGAGGTATAAGGACAGGAGAGGCAGGGATCAAGCACGGAGTAGGAGCACAGTGGGAACAGAAGTGAAGGCCAGGGTAAGCCAGGAGCAGAGCAGGAGCCAGGAACAAGGCAGCCACAAGCAGAATCCAATGCAGCCACAAGAGGAAAGCACCTTGTCGCTCAGACAAACTTCCTGTTCCTCCTCCTGGCTTAGATAGTGTAACGGGATCAATTGGTGGAAGTGGGAGATCCTCCAATCAGAGCTGCCACGAGTGGTGCCTTGTCTGGGACTATAGCACAAGTAGCTTCTCAGCCCACTAAGTTTCAGTAGCCATTGGGTGGAGGCAAGGATGTGGCAGCTGTCTGGGTTTAAGACCTGGGACATCACACAGGGCTGAAATCAAATTTTTCACTTCACCCCTGGGCTAAAGCACCAGAACAAGGATGAGTGATGCTAACTACACTTCTTGCGTGTGCATATTGGATATGTACACACATGTGCGTGCACAAGAAGTGTAACTAGCATCCCTG
Source organism: Mauremys reevesii (assembly GCF_016161935.1). Classification (NCBI taxonomy): domain Eukaryota; kingdom Metazoa; phylum Chordata; order Testudines; family Geoemydidae; genus Mauremys; species Mauremys reevesii. Next base: position 29,225,539 of record NC_052635.1, on the reverse strand, counting down.
AAAGCTGACCATTGTTTTTCCCCCACTCAGGGCAGTCAGCTCATCATGGAACTAAACTTAATGGTCAAAAGGGCTAAAAGACTTTAGGTGAAGAAGAAGGTGAAGAACTTGAACATCACTTTCAAAAAAGTGAGTTCTTCCAGAAAGTCGGATTGCTATTACAGATCTTAACACCTATAACAAGTCAGCTACACAATGCTCGGGGAACTACATAGTAGATAAAGATTGAAATCTGGAAAAAATGTTATCAGCTATTGAATGTGAATAGTCAAGTTGACCCAGCTGTGTTTTAGGCTATTAACTGCAAAGGCAACAAAGAAGAAGACAACGACGACATATTGGCAGCAGAAATTGAAGCCACAATCAAGTTCCTGAAAACAAGGCATCTGGCCCAGATGATATGCCACCTGAAGTGTTCAATATGGTGGAAAAGGCATGCTCATGCTCCTTTGCAAACTATTACACCTCATTTGGACAAAGGGTTAAGTTCTTGAAGTCTGGCAACACTCAATCATTGTACACTCTTCAAGCAAGGTGACCTGACAGATTGTGACAACACCAGAGGAATATCTGATAAGCATTCCTAGCAAACTATTCTGGAGAGTGATTCTTGGCCAAAATTAAAAGAAGAGCAGAGGAATCCTTTCTGAGTCACAAGCTGGCTTTAGACCTGGACATTCTACCATAGATCAGATATTTGTTTTTCATCAAATCCTGAAGAGAGAGAGAGAGAGAGAGAGTTCAATGAATCCCAGTTTTGCCATGTGTTGACTTTAAGACAGCATTTGGCTCCATTAACAGAGGGGCTTTGTGGAAGATACTCAAGTGGTACAGTTTTATAGCAAGTTGATTCAAATACTGCAGAGCGTGTATAGCATAGCTTGGTGTGCGGTATGAGTCAGTGGTGAGCTGACAGAAGTTTGAAGTGAAAACTGGAGTCAAACAAGGATGCGTACTCAATCCAATACGTCTTACTCTATATTTAGGAACATCTTGTTCAACTCCCTTAGTAACACCGGTGGAGGCTGCAGGATATTGGGACAAATTATGACATCATCTGCCAAGTCAAGGTGATTGATAGTGATAGCCTATGGAGGGAGTGAAACTAAGCAGCAGCAACAACTCTGAGCAGAACAGACAGAAAATGAATGAACAAAAGCCCAGACTAACAACATCATCAAGAAACAGGCTAAACCAATAACTAATGGTGTAGACCTTGAACCAGTAGTCAGTTTCTGCTGCTTGGGCTCCATCATATGACAACTGCTATGAATGTGGCATCAACCAGCAGAGAGCTACTGCCAGCAGAACGTTCACGGGACTGAACAGAAGTGTTTGAAACAGTCAAGCCGTGTTAGTGACAGTTATCAGATTCTATACAAAAGCCACAAACGTTTGAACGGAGGTGCCTGCATTTGTATCCTAGGCGTGACGAGGCTAAACAGATTAAGAAAGGATGACATTTGTAGAAGACAAAGTGCAGGGCATGACTACAATCAACAGGTGCCAAGTACAATAGTTTGGCTATGTTGCTAGAAGGACCATACTGCTGCTGCTAGGAAAGTGGCTGAAATCCAGGACTTCTATGGTAGCATTCTCCGAAATGCTTCCAGTTCCACGTGCAGGGCCAGATAGGCAGGCAGAGCTTCAGAGTCTCCATCCATGGATGAGATGATGGTGTAGAGGGGAAGGGTTTAGATTCATTAGGAACTGGGGAAACTTTTGGGATGGGCTCCACCTAAACCAAAGTGGATCCAGACTGCTGGCACTTAACATTAAAAAGGTTGCAGAGCAGTTTTTAAACTAAGAGATGGGGGAAAACCGATTGCTGCAGAGGAGCATGTGGATCAGACAGATACTTCTCTTAGAGGAGAGTTTATTGATAGAGATTCTCTAGGTTTTAGTCAGGAGGAGAGGATGGAAGAGGATAAAGTATGGGCCAGATCAGATGAGAAACAGTCACATAAAAAAGAATCTGACACATCAGAAAAGGACAGAAATAAACAGTGACAAGTTTTTAAAGTGCTTGTACACAAATGCTAGAAGTCTAAATAAGAAGATGGGTGAACTAGAGTGCCTTGTGATAAAGGAGAATATAGATATAATAGGCATCACAGAAACCTGAGGGAGTGGGGACAATCAATGGGACACAATCATTCCAAGGTGCAAAATATATTGGAAGGACAGAACAGGTTGTGCAGGGGTGGGGGAGTGGCACTACATGTGAAAGAATATGTAGAATCAAATGAAGTAAAAATTTTAAATGAATCCACATGTTCCATAGAATCTCTATGGGTAGTAATTCCATGCTCTAAGAATACAACAGTAGGGATATTTTATCGACCACCTGACCAGGACAGTGATAGTGATGATGAAATGCTAAGGGAGATTAGAGAGGCTATCAAAATAAAGAACTCAATAATAGAGGGGGATTTCAATTATCCTCATATTGACTGGGTACAAGTCACCTCAGAACGAAATGCAGAGACAAAATTTTTCGATACTATAAATGACTGCTTCATGGAGCAGCTGGTACAGGAACCCACAAGGGGAGAGGCAAGTCTCCATTTAGTCCTGAGTGGAGCACAGAATCTGGTCCAAGAAGTAATTATAACAGGACCATTTGGAAATAGTGACCAACATTTAACATTCCTGTGGTGGAAAGAACACCTCAACAGCCCAACACTGTAGCATTTAATTTCAGAAAGGGGAACTATGCAAAAATGAGGAGGTTAGTTAAATAGAAATTAAATTAGAGTGAAATCCCTGCAAGCTGCATGGACACTTTTCAAAGACACCATAATAGAGGCCCAACTTAAATGTATACCCCAAATTAAAAAACACAGTAAAGGAACTTAGAGACACTATGGTTTAACAACCATGTAAAAGAAGCAGTGAGATAAAAAGGCATCTTTTAAAAAGTGGAAGTCAAATCCTAGTGAGGTAAATAGAAAGGAGCATAAACACTGCCAAATTAAGTGTAAAAATGTAATAAGAAAAGCCAAAAAGGAGTTTGAAGAACAGCTAGCCAAAAACTCAAAAGGTAATAAAATGTTTAAGTACATCAGAAGCAGGAAGCCTGCTAAACAACCAGTGGGGCCCCTGGACGATCGAGATACAAAAGGAGCACTTAAGACAATAAAGTAATTGTGGAGAAACTAAGTGAATTCTTTGCTTCCGTCTTCACGGCTGAGGATGTTAGGCAGATTTCCAAACCTGAGCTGTCCTTTGTAGGTGACAAATCTGAGGAATTTTCACAGATTGAAGTGTCATTAGAGGAGGTTTTGGAATTAATTGATAAACTTAAGAGTTACAAGTCACCAGGATCAGATGGCATTCACCCAAGAGTTCTGAAAGAACTCAAATGTGAAATTGCAGAACTATTAACTATGGTTTGTAACCTGTCCTTTAAATCCACTTCTGAACCCAATGACTGGAAGTTAGCTAATGTAACGCCAATATTTAAAAAGGGCTCTAGAGGTGAGCCCAGCAATTACAGACCAGTAAGTCTAACGTCAGTACCGGGCAAATTAGTTGAAACAATAATAATGAATAAAATTGTCAGACACATAGAAGAACAAATTGTTGGGCAAAAGTCAACATGGTTTTTGTAACAGGAAATCATGTCTTACTAATCTATTAGAGTTCTTTGAATGGGCCAACAAACATGTGGACAAGGGGGAATCGAGTGGACATGGTGTTCTTAGATTTCTAAAAAGCCTTTAACAAGGTCCCTCACCAAAGGCTCTTACGTAAATTAAGTTGTCATGGGATAAGAGGGAAGGTCCTTTCATGGATTGAGAACTGGTTAAAAGACAGGGAACAAAGGGTAGGAATAAATGGTAAATTTTCAGAATGGAGAGGGCTAGGGGTGTTCCCCAAGGGTCAGTCCTGGGACCAATCCTATTCAACTTATTCATAAATGATCTGGAGAAAGGGGTAAACAGTGAGGTGGCAAAGTTTGTAGATGATACTAAACTGCTCAACATAATTAAGACCAAAGCAAACTGTGAAGAACTTTAAAAAGATCTCACAAAACTAAGTGATTGGGCAACAAAATGGCAAATGAAATTTAATATGGATAAATGTAAAGTAATGCACACTGGAAAAAATAACCCCAACTATACATACAACATGATGGGGGCTAATTTAGCTACAACAAATCAGGAAAGAGATTTTGGAGTCATTGTGGATAGTTCTCTGAAGATGCCCACGCAGTGTGCAGCGGCAGTCAAAAAAGCAAACAGGATGTTAGGAATCATTAAAAAAGGGATAGAGAATAAGACTGAGAATATCTTATTGCCCTTATATAAACCTATGGTATGCCCACATCTTGAATACTGTGTACAGATGAGGTCTCATCTCAAAAAAGATACACTGGCATTAGAAAAGGTTCAGAGAAGGACAACTAAAATGATTAGGGGTGAGGAGAGATTAAAGAGGCTAGAAAGAGAGGAGACTAAGGGGGGATATGATAGAGGTATATAAAATCATGAGTGATGTGAATAAGGAAAAGTGAATAAGGAAAAGTTATTTACTTGTTCCCATAATATAAGAACTAGGGGCCACCAAATGAAATTAATGGGCAGCAGGTTTAAAACAAATAAAAGGAAGTTCTTCTTCACAGCGCACAGTCAACCTGTGGAACTCCTTGCTTGAGGAGGTTGTGAAGGCTAGGACTATAACAAGGTTTAAAAGGGAACTAGATAAATTCATGGAGGTTAAGTTAATTAATGGCCATTGGCCAGATTGGGTAAGGAATGGTGTCCCTAGCCTCTGTTTGTGAGAGGGTGAAGATGGATGACAGGAGAGAGATCACTTGATCATTACCTGTTAGGTTCACTCCCTCTGGGACACCTGGCATTGATCACTGTCAGTAGACAGGATACTGGGCTGGATGGACCTTTGGTCTGACCCAGTATGGCCATTCTTATGTTGACTGCCTAACACTGTTCTCTATGGAAGACTGCATGGGCAGAGAGGCTGCGGATGTCCCAGGAGACAGTGATACAACAGTCTATAGATCCATACAGGCAACAACCTACAGGCTCAGATGGTGGCTCAAAACAGACACGGATGGAATCGGCTCATAACCTCGCCCTACCCATCCTTGGTGTTGGAAAAAGCTGCTGCTGCTGAACATATATGTCTATTAGCTCCCTACCTGCAAATTCTCCCTGTGGCTGGTGTCAATTGAGCCCGCCTACCTACCAACTGTTTGATGTCCTCCCCCACACACCCTCTTCTTCACTATCAACTGGGAACAAAGAGTGAGGAGGTGGGAATACCTGCCAATGAACACTGTTCAGGGTGTATGAACCATCCTTTTACCTGGATGAACTCTACTTCTGCCTACCAGGGACATGACTGACAGCAGCATCTCTTGATTAACCTCCCCAGAATTGTTTTTTTTTTTAAATTAGGAAAAATAGTCTATGCCCGAAGTGAAGCAAATCCAGGCCATGGTGGGGCTTCAGAACTCAGCAACTATCTTCTTGCAGCCTGAATAGACTCTCCCGACTCAGGTCCCCCATCCATGTAGCTCCATTTCTTCAGAAGAGCTAGGCTGATCTACACCAGTTGAAGAGCTGACCCACTGTTCCCCTTCAATTCAATGACATTTTCAAGATTTCAGGACTAGCAGCATCCACTAAATGTGGCAGCAAAAATCCAGAGATTTTGGAGGCAGCCATGTTCCAGGTCTCAGGCTCAAAGCCTGTGGTTCGGCAGGTCTTAGCTACTCCCCTCCCTTATACATGCTACTGCCATATTCACAAAACTGATCTACACAACTACCTGCCTGATGGATTGCCAATAGACCAAATGCTTCTTTATGAATTTGGGAAGTGAGACCTCTAGTGGACATAACTATGAATCACAACGCAAAACCCACCGGAAAGTCACCAAGCTCCTGCTGAAATAACTCTCTGTGCTGGAGTGCAGGAGGCCTGGGGGTTGAGTTCTGGTTCTGGTCTCTCACTCCCCGTGTCAGTGCAGTGTCTATCCTTGCCCAGTGGACAAAGATAGTAGTGGGAGCTAACTTTCTTTCTGCAAAGGATATAATTTGGTTAATTACATTCTGTCTTCTCTCCCCAGCTTCCCCCTACATTTTCAACTGGCTATGCATTCTTCACTTCCCAACCTAATCTGTTGTGCAGTGTCAGTGTGTGCTGTTATACAGCTGCTATGTTCTACCCCAGAGGTGGCTGCACTTCAGTGGTGATGAAGTGATTTACTTCATGTACAGGGGCCAAAGTCTGCTTTGCAAGAAACCCCTGCAATTCTCATTCACTCTGATAGGTGTTGCACAGTAGCCCCTGAGGGCAACACTGGGGTCCAACTCTATAGGCCCCACATCTTGCTAGGGACCTTTGTGCCTGTTCAGAGGCATAGTTTGACTTCTATACCTGGGGGGCAAGGGGCTTAATAATACAGATAGTTCTATTTTGGCATTTACCAATTGTTAGTGGGAGTTAAAATACAATGTACTTGAAATCACAAATGCAATTTACATTCATTGTTTAATCACCTTTTTTATTTAAAAATGATTTGTCATGTTTATCAGCTACCACTTAAAAACCTCCTCCAATATTAGCATAAACACAAAATCTTGAATATACAGAACCGACCACTTTCACGTAACTATGAATCATATCTCCCTGGTTTTAGAGTTACATCAACATTGACTTCTCTGGGAGCTGAAAGTTTACAGTACCAGCTCTGTGTAGAGTCACTGGGCCCCATTCTCAGTGACACAAAGGCCCCTTGACATTGCTCTGGCAGCATATAGGGCCTTAAAGAAGGAACAGCTGGCCTCTCCTGCACCTGAGAATGAAGTGGGGCACCCTGGGCAATGCACTGCTGCTGCAAAGACTTTGTGCTTCCCTGCATTCTTGGGGGCGGGGGTGGCAGTTTTTCTGGCCTTGCTTCTTCTCTCAGCCCACCCTTGTGTGGGGGGAGGAAGGGGACTAGAATGCACTGCACTCAGCTGTTCTCAGCTTCCCAGGGGGGATGGTGGAGAGGGAGGAATGAACATTCTTGTTGCACCATGCACTGGGGTTCAGTACTCACTGCTGGAGCACCTACTTACATCTCACCTGGGGATTAGCTCACCAATGGTCAGATGCTCCTTCCTACTTTGCTCAGCTTGTTGGCTCAGTCTCAACCTCCAGGACTCAGGGCAGCCTTTTTTTTGGGGGGGTGGGGAAGAGACTTCCTGGCTCCCTCTTTGGGGCCAGAGGGCCAGGTCACTACAGTCCTCCCTTTCCAGGGTCCATCAAAGTCTCTCAGGACAAGCTGTCCACCTATTGTTCCAGGCAAACCTCTGTCCACAGCCTGTGCCACTTTCCCAGTGGCTAGTAGGGGAAGCCAGGCCCACCCTCTGCTCCAGGTTCCAGCTCAGGGACCCTAAGCTCCATAACTATGGTCTACTTACTCCCAGAGCTGGTTACTACTTCCCTGGGCTCTGGTCTACTCCCTACTTCTATCCTCTGGGTTTACCACCCATCCAAGCTGCTTCTGCTCCCCATGGCTCCTTACTAAACCCTGTTATCTCCAACACACCTCCCTCCTGTCGGGGAGGGATAGACCATGAACTGCAGCCCCTTGTTGATTTCGGCTTCTTAGCTTTATAGAAACCCCACCTCCTCCTGCTCAGGTGAGCTTCACCCTTCATTCAGCAATATTGAGCCCAGGTGCAGCCTATGCAGTTTATTGGCCCATCTAGCCCACCTTAATCCCTTCAGCACTGGTATGGGGTGAACACCCCAACACATGCCACTAATGCTTTCCAGTTGCCTGGGGGCAGCCCCTGTCTGGGCCGATCAGAGGGGAAGCACTTAGCAGAGGCACTGCCACCTCAGCTGAAGGCAATGCACACAGTATGGGCTACCACCCTGGCACTCTACAGGCCCTTGCCTGTGCTGGGGGGGCAACCAGGGGTCACAATCATTTACCAGCGCAGAGATTGCTCCAAGTGCAAGTGCAGCTGGCTGCAGCTGTGCACTGCTCTGGGTCCCATGACCTTTGGGGCCCTGGAGTGCCACTTATCATAGTCTTTGGTCTGGTGAGTGCTTCTCTCTGGGTCCTAGTGCTGTCTGTCTGAAGGAGAGCTCCAAGTGTACCTTTCCCCAGGGTCACAGCATGGGGAGCCCAGACACCATTGCCCCTCAATGCAGCCAGTTTGCAGCACTAAGATGAGAACTCATCTGCTGAACCCCGGTGACCTGGCCATTATTTAGGCTCATTTGCAGAGGGGAAAGTAAGGGTAGGAGGGGGGAATGGAAGCCCTTGACCCCCCTCTCTCCTGTTGTAGTGCTGGGCTAGGCTCTGACCTTTCATTGTCATTGCTGAAGGCACTTCTAGTTGCCTTGGCTGCAGAGTGTGTGGGGTTTGAGCATTGGCCTCCTAAACCAAAGGTTGTGAGCCTAATCCTTGGGGGGGGGGGGCATTTAGGGATCTGGGGCAAAAAAGAAAAGTAGTTGGGGATTGGTTCTGCTTTGAGCAGGGGGTTGGACTAGATGACCTCCTGAGGTCTTTTCCAATCCTAATATTCTGCAGACAAGGGTTCAGGTCAGCAGGACCCAATCAGCATTTAGGTCCTTGCATTTGTCACAGTGCTGGCTAGACTGAAATGGGACATTCCTACCAGAATGGCCTTTCCTGTTCTTCCCCCCGCCATCCTTATTGTTTCATGACACCTTGCTTATACAGAGGAAAAGGAATTCTAAGGGGAAGCCCTTGCAACAGGAAACATGGATTCTCTTCCTAACAATCTGTGTTGTTCCCTGGCTGAGATGTGCTTGGTGGAAAAAGAGAGACGGTCACTTGTTCTTAGTGCAAAACTGGAGCTGTCATTTTGTCACCGAGTATGACTGGAGGGGCTGTCTCTCCCATGCCTTGTGTCTTGCACCTGATCCTCCATCACCCTGAAAAATCCTTGCCAGTGGGTGTAAAATGCTGCCAAATCAGAACACTGGCACGTTCACCCACTTTGCACTGGTATAAACGAAGGCACAAGATACAGGGTGATGGAGAATGGGCTTGGGATATGAAATGTATTGAGTGACAGGGGGCATGGTGCAGGTCTTTGTGGTTTTTTCTTCATATATTAACCCTTTGTTGCTGGGCTCTGCTGCAGCATAGCGATGGGGATGGCACCCAGAATTTTGGCCTTTCAGTGGTGATGCATCCAACACATCACCTCTGAAAGGCCAAAATACTGGATGCCACCCCCATATCTATGCATCAGTGAAGCATCATGAAGTAGTTTACATGGGCATGCAGTGGTGTCTTTTTAATTAACGCGTCGAGCTGTTTGTTCATGATCAAAATGGCAACAAGACGGAGATGAGTGAATTTGTGTTGCCCAATGTGTGACTGTTCCAATCCTCAGATACCCGGTAACAGAAAAACATGATGCTAATCCTTGTACCATAAAACACCTGGCTGGTTTTTTATATTTTCAGTTTGATTTTTTGTAAAATCAAAACATTCGGACTAAATATCACAAAAAAGTCCCTTCTGTGTGTCATTAACCCCACCTTAGTGTCCTAGGGGTCAGAAATAATTTTTAAAATCTAATTTGCTCTTTTCCATTTAGGCAGCCTGTTTACTGTCTGCATTTCATTTCTTTTGGAGGAGGAAACTAGACTGGTCAGGTTCATTTTTGTTTTTTTTTGTTAGTTCCACTCTCAGACTCTGTCTTCACTGAAAAAAATAGGTGCATTTTTACATTGAGATAATGTGTTCCCCAGGAATTGAAATTAGAGGAGGCATTAGAATTTACAGCGGGGGTTGGAAAGTAACAACATTGGCAGCACTGCAGGTAACTAGCTGACCACTGCGGGGGCTGACGGGGTTCAGAGGGGTGTAGGGAAAATCCAGTGGCACAGGTAGTTTTTACCTCAATGGAGTTAGCTGAGCTCAACCCCATGCCCCCCACCTGAGGGTCACCTTGACTAGCTTCATTGAAGTAAAAGTTACCTGTGCCTTGTCCCCACTAGGATTTTACACTATTAGCTAACTCAGTGTAAAAACATACCTTTTTTGCAGTGAAGACATAACCTCAGGTTCTCATGCATTAATGTTGTACTGCTCAGCTTGGGTTCACAACAACACACATAGGCATGCAGACATCTATGTAAAATTTAACACCCTCCACCCACCTCTTTACATTGAAATAACAAAAAATCATGAGAACATTTTATTCATTTTGTTTTCTAATCACTTCGGCTCCCCAGCCCTCCCGCCAGAAGAGTCTGTGTTATTCCATTATTAACATTTTGTGGAACAAAAAATATGTGATGCTGAACACGACATTTCTTAAAGGCTTTATTCTGAAATTCCATGCATCTCAAACTCATTAACAAATGTGCTTGCTAATTCTCAGACAAATTCATTCTGTAATCAAAGAACAAGTGCATTTGGGGAGGTCGTGTATCATTCACACATAAGAGAGGTTGAATCCTAGCTTCAGGCTCAAAACAACCTTAACTATGGAGTTGCAACAAGCACTTCCGTAATAACTATCTAGCTCTCCGTCTGTCTAGCTAATCTCTTTCTCTCTCTCTTTCTCTCTCTCTCTCACACACACACGCTTTTAAGTAACAATACAGAGGACATGGATGCTACTACAATTAGGAAGAGGGATATACAAGTATATACACACAAGAGATACATACATACATGATGGACACCTCCCCCCCAACCCTCTGGATATACCTGTTGTTACTGGCCTGCTGGGTGACTTTGGGCAAGTTGCTTTACCTCTCTGCACCTCAGTTTCCCCATCTGTACAATGGGGATAATGACAGTGACTTCCTTTGTAACGTACTTTGATATTTACGGATGAAAAGTGCAGTATCAGAGCTGGGTAGTAGTGTTAGCATTATTAATACAGAAGAACCTCAGAGTTACGAACACCAGAGTTACAAACTGACCAGTCAATCACACACCTCATTTGGAACGGGAAGTACGCAATCGGGCAGCAGCAGAGACAAAAGAAAGCGAATGTAGTACAGTACCCCGTTAAAGGTAAACTATTAAAAAAATAAAGGGGACATTAAAAAAAAATTGGATAAGGTAAGGAAACTTTCTGTGCTTATTTCATTTAAATTAAGATGGTTAAAAGCAACATTTTTCTTCTGCATAGCGAACATTCACAGCTGCATTAAATCAATGTTTAACTGTAAACGTTTGAAAGAACAACCATAACATTATGTTCAGCGTTACGAACATTTCAGAGTGACAACCAACCTTCACTCCATTCTGAGGTTTTACTGTAATATAATTAGGGATAAGGGGCAGAATTAGATATAGCAGGGAAAGAACAACACCATAGACAAAGCTGGTTAAAATGAAAGCTGCCGGAAGTTTCTAGGGCCAGGTTTAAACAACAAATTTTTGTGGGCAGAGCTCTGTTGATCAAGGGTGTGATGAGGTGTGATTTGTGGCTGGCAGAGCTGTGCCAGCACAAACTCCTAGTGCCAACACAGTTCTAGCAGCAAAACTGAACTTTTGCCAGTGTAGCTAATTTCACCCGGGGCGGCTGAGTGGGTTTTGTAAAGCTTCCAGACAAGCAGGTTAATTAGTCACTTAATACATGCTATTTCCACACTTTTCTTCATATCTGTGACACAAGTTTAACATCTGTAAAATGCCCCAATTAACAATTAATCCCATTTAGACCCAGCTATCTGTTCTGTTAGCTTGTTCATTCACAGGCCCAAATTCACTCAGGAAAACAATGAAAATAAACACTGAAACGTAACATTGCCACCTCACATCAAAGGGGACGGTCTGCTAAAACTTCTAGCAGATCAAATCCAAATAAATAGTTTGAGGCCCCGTTTGTAACAACACAAAATGTGTTACAAAATCTTTTTGTTTTCATTATTTGTTTTTAAATATCAACATTAAGGTATGTTTATTTTTTAATTTAAACGCTGATCTTTTGGAGTCTGGGGCTCACTGAGCAGCCCTCTACAAATGCATCAAAACTTGCAAGTGAAACTGACTACTACTGACTCTGAAACTGACCCCTCTAGTTTCACTCTCCCAGCTCAGTTAAATGTGAAAACAAGTAAACCTCCACACAGAGGTAACTGACATGCCGAATATATCAAGTTTGTGCTAGTACTGGATTTAGAAGAACACAAAAGATGCTGGTTCCCAGTCCTGTGCTCACTCCACCAGGCTATGCTGCCCCTTAGCTGTACTCTGACAGATCATCTGTGACACCCCACAAAAAGCCCACAATCTATAGTTCCACTCAGACAACCTAACTAACCCTAACAAGTTATGGGGAAAGAGTTACCTTTTATGATATGTATCACAGTTGCCCGTTAACTGCGCACATGTGGCATTGGGCACAGCACTCAGGATCTTCAGGTTCAAAAACCTCTGCTGTTTATGCTAAAGGGAAACGTGAGCTAGCCGTAGTGTAATGGTGTAGTGCACCTCTTCTACACTTTGCAGCAGGAAAGAAAAATGAACTGCAGATGACAGCTTCACACAGTATTGCCTTTCTTCCCTTCCTAAGACTCGCAAATACATTCCTCTTCTCCTTTTCAGAAGTGTAGTATAATGCTCCCCAGATACATCTGACAAGACAGGGCACCACCTACAGGGCAGACTGTGACAAGACTTCCTCCTCCTGGGTAGATTCCCAGGTTGCCACAGATTTTCTTTGCTTTGATGAACTGTCAATTTGTGTCAGGTAATTCAGTCTTATGGTAGAAAAGAATAGTTCAAAAAACCCCACAGCAACAAACCCTGAAACATTCACATTCTTTCCTCCTCGAATACTCTTCCTTACTTCTTCCTCCTCAAACTACCATTGTCTCAGTGGCAAAAAAACAACACAAGAGGCCCTCAAATGTGCTAATAGTTGCACAGGCCTCTTGAGGACATTTATCAGTCTTCAGAAGTTGTTCCCATGGAGATGACCTAATATGCCATTCTCCCTTTCCTCCATTTCCATAGCTCTTCTGCCTGACACACAGAGGGACAAAGTTTATTAAAACAAACCTCTAAAGTCCTTGTTCCCAAATCTGTTTGGGAGGAAAGACGTACACAAATTTCAATCCTTTCAGGAAACCTTCAGTAACAAGGTCTGCTCTAGCCCTTTAAGGGAAGCTATATGTCAACCTTTATATGTGGCCTAGAAGATGCCACTGGAGGGAGAACGGGGGGGACAGAGGTCCACACTGAGTGGGAGTGGCTTATAAGAGCATGACCCAGTCCTGGTTCAGCATGGACCAATGGAATTCTGAGAGATGGCATTCCCAGAGGGACCCTGGGCATTGTAGGCTGCTGCTTGGCACTCTGGGAAGGAGTGCTAGGGTATAGAAGGAGCAGCCTTTGCTCCGGAAAGTGAGAGACCAGAGCTAGAGCATGCCTGTTGAGGGGCTGTGAGACAGGCAGGTGAAGAGAAAAGAAAAGAAGCTCAGGTAGGAGTAATGCATGTGAAGGAAAAGACCTGGAGTAACACAATGGGAGTGTGGGCTCGAGGCCTGGTGTTGGTGGCACAGCACCTGTGTTTGTTTAGAGGCTCCAGAACTAGAACCTTCAGAGAGATATGCTGAGTATGGGGTTTTGGTTCTGCATCAAATCCAGAACCAGAAGGAACCAGTTGTCCTGAATGCAACCCAAAATAGCCAAAAATCTCACGAGAAGTGCACTAGGATTTTAGCAGAGTTAAATCTAAAACAACCACATCTAGACACCTGCCTCTTTGCCTCATCTCTAAGAAACACATCTTTGATTGTACAGTCACAGTGTTGCCAAGCTCACAATTTGATCAAGAATCTTGAGTGTTTCTGAAAATCCCAACTGCTGAAGCCAGGAGATGACAGGAGAATCCCATGTTTTATTTTTTTTTTAAAGTTTGATAGTGTGACTCCTTAAGTGTGTGTTAAAGATGCTATGTAAGGATAAAATGTATCTTTTCTGATTCCATGAAATCCTAGTTTTTAAAATGTAATTTATGAGTAAAGCATGAATTGTGAATAGCTAGTATTGCTTTTGCTAACTCATGAGAAAAATCAATTGCTCTGAAATCTTGCCCATAGGACTATTGGCTACAATCATTCTCCTGAAAATGGCATAAAGAATTATTTTACTGAACTTGCTAGCAGTCATTGTTTTATTAATCATCTCCTAGGGAATGGTGCCTGTTCCAAGGTGGTTTTCAGTAAATATGGGCTCCAGCTACAAAGAGTCCAATCCAATGCCTACTGCAAATAATGGCATTCTTTCCATTCACCTCAATGGGCATTGATTTAGGGCCATAGTTCAGATCCAAAGTTCAGGTTGCTCAGATCCAAGGAGTTGGTTTGGTTTGGTCCCAGCTCCAATATTCAGTTGCTTCCACTGAGAGAGGTCAGTCTGAGCAATTTTCCAGTCTGACTGTATCTAACAAAATTAGTCCGTGCCAAAAAATGAACATCAATGCAATGTTAAGGTTGCAAAATCAAGCTCTTAGAAATCAGGAAATTTCATAATCTGGGATGGAATTTTCAAAGGGAATTAGGCACTCAGCTCATTATGTCTCAGGGATTTGGGCACCCAACTCCCTTAGGTTCCTTTGACAATCTCAGTCTTAAATATGAATGATCAATGTTCCAACCTTAATTCTTCTCCACATCACTATTCCTTTAAATATGGCTTTGCTTGATATCACTATATATTCTCTTTATTTGTCAAAATTATACTATAGTACGATCTGGAATTTCACATACAACCATACATTCCATACACATACTGTATATTGTCCTAGTACAGAACACAGACTGTTCATCTAATCCAAACAAACTTTCTTCAAATTTGGCTCAAACCTGAGATCTCAATGAGATCTACAAAACAAGCCATGTTTGAGGTTTCTAGCTTCAGTCATTTTTAGTTTTCTGAGCACAATGCTTCTAACTGTCTCCCTGTAATTTAACACTTGGAAAAATTAAATAAAGGCTGAAGTGGTTTGGTTAAGACTTACCACATTTATCTTTGCGTTGGGAAGATGATAGAAACAGTCAAAAGCATGAGGGGACCTGAGACTACAGGAGAAGCACTCAGAGTCCAGCTTCTCCCTGCATTCGTTGGCTGTAGGCGGTGATGCTTGCTGTTCAGACACTCCTATGTCTGGGCCCAGTCCACCCTTAGGGCCCATATTCCAAAGACTCTGCCATAGTCTTTCCATGTTAAACCACTAGGAAACATGGCAAAGGAAACCTGCACTAGTATTTCTTCAGTGTGACTGTGCTGGTCAGTTAGCTGCCACTCAACGTTCACCTGCCTGTCAGTGGTTCCTTGTTTCAGTTCCTTCTGGGGCTGTTGGTTTTGCTCTTTGATTTATTCTAAGGGGAACAGCATGCCCGTGTGCTGAGGCCAAGTAGCAGAGATGGTGAATGGTTTAAAATCTTATTAAAGTCACAAGTGAATGGCGCTTAATGGTCTCTACAGGCTTCAGAGAAACACCATGGCATGACTGGAAAACAACACAGGCTTAAAACAGCACGATGCTGCAGGGCAGGAATGAGTGGCCCTGGCAGAGCAGCCTGGGGGAATCTTGCATTATGCTGCCCAGGCAGTGCTTAGCTCAAGTCAGTCCCTTCACTAGCGTCACCCACCAATTTGTCTGGATTCTTAAGCTCCCTCTTTGTGGCTGCGACTGCTGAGAAATCCTAAAGGGCTGATTTTTTGTGTGTGCAGCGGATGCATTCAGACGCCAGACTGAGGTCCATCTGGAGCCCACCATTTCACCTCATCCACTAAGACAGCCTTCTGGTTCATGGTGACCAAATCCTAGATGATGGTCAGGAGAGTCCTTGGGCATAGCAGAAACGGGGAGCGAGATCCAGCTTGGTGGAGCTGGCACAGGGTGCACATGCTGTGTCTCTTCAGAAGCAGTGGTCCATGGAATTTCTCTTCGCTGGGTTGGCTGGGGACAAAGGTGGTAAAGGCACAGCAGCCACATGGGGCTGCCGGCTGCCTGAGGTTGCAGTGGGTGCCTTGGAGCAGCTTCATTGCTAGTGGGTGAGATTCAGACCTTCCCTGACCCCCACCCCCGCACTGACCTCCCCTAGAATGCATCACATACGTTCGGGCAAAAAGCTGGAGCGAGGCAGCGTGGTCTAGTGGCTCGGGCCCTGGACTCTGAAACTGGAGTTCTGTTCTTGGCTCATTCACTGACATGCTGCGTGACCTTGGGCAAGTCATGTCCTCGCCCTGTGCCTCAGTTTCCCTTCTCCATATTTGAACTATCTTCTCCTTGGGGCAGGGTCTTGTCTCTTTCTGTGTGTTTGTTGATCTCCTAGCACAATCCTGCTTGGGGCCACCAGGTGCCTCTGTAGTATAGCACTAGGTGCCCCAGTCATGGACCCAGGCCCCATTGTGCTAGGTGCTGTACAAACATTGAATAAAAGACAGCGTCTTGCCGCAAAGAGCTTACACTCTCTATGAACAGGAACATTCAATGTGAGAAAAAAACAACTACCATTAGTATTAAGGTGGTTCAGAGCTGCACATTTAAATAAAACCCAAGAGAGACTAAGGCCCTAAGAAAATGAGCTCAGTCTGAAGGGTAGAGTCTAAGAAACTCAGTCTTCCTTGGCATTTACACTGTCCAAGGAGTGAGAAGGACATCAACGCTAATTCCCAGCCTGGGGAGAAAGCCTGGAAGCACCTTTCCTAGTAATGCTGTTTGCAGGAAGAGGAGTTTCCTTGGTGGGAGGGCTGGGGAGGATTGAAATAGAAACGAGAGGTTTCAGCACCATCTTGTGGCAACACGATAAATTGACATAAGTGTTTATGGCCCAAGTTCTTTAAAGCAGTCTCCAAATTTTAACCATTTCAGCTTTGGATTTTCCCACTCGTGGAGACACGTGGCGTATCTGCATGCAAGTCAGGTAAGACGATACCTAACAGCCTGATCTACATGCATGAATCTCATCAAATAAAGGTTATCCCAAAAGACCAGTTCTTTGGCTGATAGCCCCATTGACGCCAGTAGTTCCGTTAAAGTGAACCCCATGAGTGAGGGTCTGCAGGATGAGGGCCTAGGAGGAGCCTGAAAGGTGATGGCCAGGAATATGGAAATTGGGATTGTTTAGGATTTTAAGAAGATATTAACTCTGTTAGTTTCCCCCAGGCCAGTTCTAATCCTTAACCGCACTTGTACTGGTAACTGTGAGTACCTTCATTTAGGCTCTTAGGCACTCTTGAAAATCCCATTAGGCTCCTATCTGCATCTTTAGGCACCTGAACACCTTTGAAAATTTGACCCCAGGCCTTTCCACATTCAGGGCATGCTGAAAACTTCATCTTTGACGGGCATTTCCTCCAAAGGAAGTAAACTGACAGCTGCCATCTTGGCTGACAAATGAGATCGAACCAGGGACCTCCAGAGCTAAACCCTGCCTCTGTAACTGACTCATATCCTCTGCGGTTTGGGCACAGAGTAGGACCTATCTTAGGTACGTACCCAGCCCCAATTACTGTAGTATCTGAGACCTCACAATCTGTAATGTATTTACCCTCATCACATCCCTGTGGGGCAGCGCAGTGCTGTTATCCCCACTTTACAGATGGGGAACCAAGTCACAAAGAGGCTAAGTGACTTACCCATGGTCATACAGGAAGTCAGTGGCAGAGCAGGGAATTGACTCCTGGGGTCGGGGGAGGTTTCCTCTTTTCTGAGTGGGTTACACAAGCATCTAGAGCAAGGGACTGGTTTCATGCAGCTCCTGGAAGTGGTGCTTTATCCTCTGCTGAAGGGCTCTTTTGTAGTTTCTTATAGCAATATTCTTCTGCGAGGCCCTAGTTCAGCAAGGTAACTTCAAGGGCACTGCCTGTGGGGTTCAAGTTAGGCACTTGCTTCTGTATCTTGCGGAATTGGGGCCTAAATCGCCCAAAAGCTAGACATCCCTGCAGTCGAACAAGTGCACACAGGAGCACTGTACACTGAAACACAGCACCCAGTGTCACTGGAACTGCCAGACAAAGCCCATGTAGTCTGTCCTAACCCTGACAGCTTTGAACCTTCCCAATGATCCTGCCCTCGACTTTCCCCTGACTATGTTGACTTAAGTTGTGCTCATTCAGTCCTACATACTGGTTCAGGGGTAGGCAACCTATGGCAGTGGCACTCACACTGCCCGGGTCCTGGCCACCGGTCCGGGGGGCTCTGCATTTTAATTTAATTTTAAATGAAGCTTCTTAAACATTTTAAAAACCTTATTTACTTTACATACAACAATAGTTTAGTTATATATTATAGACTTGTAGAAAGAAACCTCCTAAAAACGTTAAAATGTATTACTGGCACGTGAAACCTTAAATTAGAGTGAATAAATGAAGACTCGATACACCACTGCTGAAAGGTTGCCGACCCCTG
This sequence comes from Mauremys reevesii, assembly GCF_016161935.1. Lineage (NCBI taxonomy): Eukaryota > Metazoa > Chordata > Testudines > Geoemydidae > Mauremys > Mauremys reevesii. The sequence continues at coordinate 29,207,148 of NC_052635.1, read as the reverse complement.
GTTGAATTCTCTGTGGTTTCTGCCTATGCACTGCACCCCAAGGAGCACACAAAATACAATATGTTCATGGCTGCGTCTGCACTGGGTGCTGGGCTGTGATCCCCACACACAGAGATGTAGATTTGCTCATGTAGACTTGCTCGCACTAGCTGTCATCTGAGCTATCACTCTAAAAATAGGAGTGTAGCCACAGTAGCCTGGTCACTGGCAGCAGCAGCACAAGCTAGCCACCTCGAGTATGTACCCCTGGGGTTCAGGCGGGTTTGTACTCACTGCTATTTTTAGTGTGATAGGAATCACACCCCTAGTGCTCCTAGTATAGACGTCACCTCAAAGATGGACTTCCTTTGAACTGGAATAGAGCATAGTCCAATGTATCAGGATATTTCTTTTTCTGTTACCCCAAGAAATCCTCCCAAACTCGCTCCACCCCCAAGCCCAGCATTAATTGCACCAGTTGCAACGTTAAGTGCCAGCTCTGGTTGAGAGCTGGCGCGTGCAAAGTTCAGGAAATTCTAAGCAGTGGCTCCTTCATCAACCATAACTTGGGGGCTCGTTACTGAGTTATACTGAGGTTCCACAGTTTCAGTGAATGCTTCCAAATATTCTTGATTACTTTTGCACATGCCACTGGCCCCTCCCTCTGCACCTTGGTGCTGCCGGCAGTGGCTGCTGCCGAGTCCCATGCCTCCCCTTGGCTCAGTTGATTTGAGAGAGAGTGACCTGTGACTCTCATTCCCACCATAACACTGCCGAGGGTCTTGAACTAGAACTGATAAGCATCCTCACAAGGTTGATGAGACAGCTGGTGGCACCACACAGCATCACCACGTTGTGTGGGAAGCAGCATGGTCTGTGTTAGCAGTTGGGTGCTCTGGTTTCTATTGCCAGCACTGGTGCTATCTTGCTGCGACTTAATGTCAGTTAATGGCTCTTTGCCTCAGTTTCCCCACCTGTAATGCATGGGGGATGGTGCTCACCTACCTTTGGAAAGTGCTTTGAGCTCTAAAGATAAAAGGAGCTACATATTATTATTATTCTGAGCCATTTCCCTCCAGGGCAGGGAGATTTATGGCATAACTGTTCCAAGGGATGAGGGGGCCAGGAAAATCTTACAGCAAACCTCCAGCAGATGATGCTCTTGCTCTTCAAAACAGCCCCTGTGCCTCCAGAAGATGGCTTCCTCAGAGCCTGACAATAAATAGTTCTGGATAGATTGTCAGGCTGTGTGATTTAGGGCCCAGAAATAGTGAAGCTGTGGAGGTTTCTCAAAAATTTATTTTTATAAAATGAGAGAAAGATGAACCTAGGTATTTTTTCGCACCCTTCCTACCAATCCTCTGCCTACTAAGTCTTAGGGGCCATACCTGAAGGGAAATTTTAACCCCTCTGCTATGGCTTCATGTGCCAGATATGCTGAGGCCACCTGTTCTGTGCTAATGACTACACCTGCCATGTTACAATGTGCTAGTGGCTTCAGCATTATTAGGATAGTGATGGTAAACAATTATTGTGTTGTCCTAGGATCTCAGAGCACATCAGAGATATTATCTGATCCAGCCTGGCAACACTTCCGGAAGATAGGAGTGTTCCCCCATGACTGAAATGCAGCTGCCGCTGGGGTGGAACACAGCAGCTGTTTAACAGCTCAGAACAACATTGCGCAACTGAGGAGGGCAGGAAATGATAAAGCCCTTATCCAGTTGAAACTGCAGGCGGGAATTGAAGGAGGTGGGATGTGATTACCTGAGCTGGAATTTGACCTGGTCTCTGGGGATAACCCCCTGCTCCGCTGGAGATCTAGATCTAGCTGTGCCTTCAGGTCCTGTGAGGCTGGTTTAACAGTAGCTCCAGTATCGTGTTCAGGTTCAAGTTCTAGGATACAATGGGTACCGAGGGCATGTGCTGTGCACACAATGGCATATGACTCCTAATTACGGGGTGGAGGTTGCATTTCTTGACAACGGGCAGTTTTTCTTTAACGCAAGTCACAGGCTGTGCCTCATTAGGCCTCTGAAGTAACACATGGATTCCTATTGGTATGTACCTCTGCCATGTCTGCTCATGCTGAATCCGACTCTGGGAAAACTTCTCTCCATGTGTCAGGATTGTGAAGAAGAACCCTAATGAACTAATGCTCATAAAATGCTTTCAGGTCTTCCAGTGACCGAGGGCAAAGTACTCACATTTAAACGAATTCCTATAAGGAGAAGGGGATGTATCCAGCTCAGGGTGTGTTTGAAGGGTGTTTTGTGACTGCCCCTTCCCATCTCCTGCCTGTTTCTGAGTCACTTGCCTGCAGAAGCAATGCTCTTGTCAGTTGGTGTGTTCTTCGTGGGTGTAATGCTGAGCTCCAGCAATGCTTCTGGAAAACAGATGGAACTGGGGGTGCTAAGAAACTCACAGGATCAGGCCCTACGAATGCATGCGGGAAAACACCTGCTTTGTCTGCGTAACTCCGAGTTCTGCATCTTCAAAGGTACCAGAATGTTTCCTTACTTAAATGATGGATTGTAGTGCTCATGCGAGATAAACTAATCACATTAGCTTGTATCTGGTAGGGGGCAGATCCAGAGCCCTCTGAAGTGGATGGAAAGACTCTCATTGACTCTACTGGGCTATGGATCAGGCCTGTGGTGCAGCTTCCTTGCACAGTTCTGGCTACACACATCAATCCTGACTTACATCACCTCTTCCTATTCCAACCCTGGGCCCATGCTTCAGTATTACCTCAGCTGTAGCTACTGTATCAGCTTCGAAGTTCTGAATGAGATTCTGTAGGTAAAGAAAGGCATATATGTGTATTTATAAGGCTAGCACAGCTGAAGGCTAAGGATTCAATCACAACATTAAAGAGGAACCCGGTTTTTTACAGTAATTATTCCGAGGAACACTTTAAATGAAATACAGGAACTTAAAAAAATCCCATGCAACTTAACAGTAACTGAACAGTCTGTTTGCTCACAGAAACCCTGCTTCTTCACAAGATTGTATTCAACTCTAGCCCTGCATTCTTCCCCAGTCTCTGTCTCTCACTGATTTAAGACAACGGGATCTTTCAAACTTAGATGCATCAAATCAGTGCTTAGCCCCTGAGCCTGGCTATCCACCACGGAAGTGGAAGTGGTGTCTAACTCCAGGTTTTCTGGATCCAGGCAGCTCACCTTTCCACATGGTGTATCACAGCTCCAGACACTGACTTAGTGTTTCCACCTCTGAACCAGGGCCGCCCAGAGGATTCAGGGGGCCTGGGGCAAAGTGGGGGAGCTGCGGCGCTTGTGGCGGTCCGGGTCTTCGGCGGCATTTCGGCAGCGGGGGGCCCTTCAATGCCGCTGAAGACCCGGAGCGACTGAAGGGCCCCCTGCTGCCAAAATGCTGCCGAAGGCCCGGAGCGACTGAAGGGCTCGCTGCCGTTGAAATGCCGCTGAAGACCTGGACCGCCGCTGGGCCAGGGCTCACAGGGCCCCTGCGGGGCCCAGGGCCTGCGGCCTGGGGCAAATTGCCCCACTTGCCCCACCCCCGGGTGGCCCTGCTCTGAACTCAGAGATCAATTCAGATTTCTGGGTGGGATCTCTGCACTGGCCTCACTGCTCCATGAATGGCAATGGGAAGAGGCAGAGTTAAGTCAATGCTGAGCATTTTGGATAATTCTACTCTCAGTCTCCAGAGCTATCAGTTTCGTACACATGCATGTCTATATAGAGGTTCTGGTAGTAGTATAGCAGATGGGGGTTTGTTGTATGATCAGGGTTTGCATGGCAAGAGCTTTACCTTGTAATAATTTGAATGAGCCAGTAATAATGACGACAAACTTTTGTGCACGTGAGGGCATTGGTGACAAGGGGGCCAAAAGGGATGATATCATGAACAAAACAGCCTCTCCCTGCCCGGCACTAGACTGACTTGGTGGAAATCATGCCGTACTTATTAAGTGCCGACTGCCCCCTCTAAATTATGGATCTGTCACTTATTCTCCCTCCAGGAGGTGCGGTGTAGTTTTTGCAGCTTCTCTGCAGCTGCCCTTGCACGGCAGTATCTGTTTTGTACATTCTAAAGTCTCTTCAAATTGGTATTTTAACATTTTTATGTTTAGTTTTATAAGATAATTGTTCTCTGGTGTTTAGATGTGTTCCTTTTTTTGTTAAATTTCTTGCAGCTGATGTGCTAATTCTATTCTATCTACCTATATTCCCCCTGTACCTTCAGTTCAGGGGCAGCTCTATGTTTTTTGCTGCCCCAAGCACGGCAGGCAGGTGGCTTTCGGTGGTGTGCCTGCGGGCGGTCCAATGGTCATGCAGATTTGGCGGCTTGCCTGTGGGAGGTCCACTGGTGCGGTGCCATCGGTGTCCCTGCTCCTGAGTTGCCGCCGAAGCCGCAGGACCGGCGGACCTCCTGCAGGCACGCCGCCGAAAGCAGCCTGCCTGCCGTACTCACAGCAACCGGCAGGCCGCCCCCCGCTGCTTTCTGCCCCAGGCATGCGCTTGCTGTGCTGGTGCCTGGAGCCGCCCCTGCTTCATTTGGAGGTAGGATTCTGGTTTCACTTCCTGTAATAGATTATTAGGTGGTGTTGCTGTGTGCTCTTACACAGCCGCTGTGTTCTAGGACAGGGTGAAGTAGCTGCATTCCAGTGGTGGGTGAAGTGATCTGGGTATATCTCACCAAATTGAGTCCCTGCCATTGCATTGGTGCACCTCGCTCCTTCCTATTCTCTGCCTGTGGCACACAATAGTTTAGTCTCGGGAGGGCTGTAATACTTTAGTCTAATCCAGGTTATTGGGTTCAATGCAGGGATCAATGGGAGGGGGTTTAGTGGCCTGTGATGTGTTGGACGTCAGACTAGATGTTTTTATGGTTCCTTCTGGCCTTAAAATCTATGACTTACAAAGCATGGTGGGATCCTTGGGCTGAAAAGAGATGAAGAAATGTAAAGAGACATGGGCCCAGTCTGTTATGTTCCAACCCAGACCTTATTATTATTTATAATGTGCCTATGCCAAGAAAGTCCCACTGGGATCAAGGCCCCATTGCGCTATGTTCCTGTCCCAAAGAGCTTGCAGTGTAAGTCAACAAGACAGACAAAAGGAGGGAGTGGAAAGAGGTGAGGTGACTTGTCCAAAAATCACACAGCAGGTCTGGGACATGAAGCCAAGTCAGTGCCAGAGCCACAAGGTTAGGCTGCACCTAAATCCAGATCCAAATGACAGAGACGAGCCTTTGCCACAGACCTTGTATGAAACCCGAAGCTGGAAGGTTTCAGATCCCAGTGTGTTCTGCTGGGGCCCATTCCCATCATTAATAGAAAAGCAGGTAAAAGATGCAGGGACTTAAACAATCCTAATGGAAAAGGTAAAAGTCTCTGGCATGGGACACCTAGTGTAGTTGCAGTTCATTAAGTAAACACTGCGAAGCTTAGATCTGCTGTTATTAAAAGGTGTAATACAATGAGAAGCAGAGAAATGAGCAGACAGGTTACACCTTGCCTCAGGCAGCAGCAGCAGCTGTCCCAGGCTGACAAAAAGAACGAGTGCACGAGCTATTGCCAGGTATGATTTATCTTTTAAGGGGAGCTGGGTGCAGGCATTACCATGGGATCATAAAACCCCCAGACTGAGCTCCTGAGACTGGAATGGGTGACTCTGCAGCCGGAATCGCCTTCCAGGCTTGCTTGGAGTTTCTTCGCACAGCTCCTGTGTTCAGTGTCAGAAGCAACTGGAGCATGAGGAGAACGTTACTGGTGTTTGAGCCTTTCGCTCCAAGGGTGCAGGTCTGAGTTCAGCCCACGCAGAGAGCTGATCTCATGGTGCCAGCTGTTTGGCAGTCTCCATCTGAAATGCACTGGAGTCCTCGCTCCAGCTCCTATGTGCAAGCCCCAGAAAAGCAACCGCTACACTAGAAACTGGTTGGAAACAGACATGCCAAACCCGTGAAAAAAACACAGAAATTGGGCTTGTTTTTGGCTTAATGGGCTTGTGAGTTGCTTGCTGGCTAGTTTTTGGCTTGTAGCTTGTTGCTTCTTGTTTTTGATCGGCTCCCGGCAAGCAGGAACAATGGGGGGCAAGCAGTGGGGAGAGAGTCAGGGGTGCACAGCGGGCCCACCACAGTCCCACACTGCACGCCGGGGGGATCTAGTCACATAGAGAGTTGGGGTTCTTAGGGATTGGCTTGTTTTGACCTTGTTTTGAAATGGGATTAGCTTGATTTTTGGCTTATTGTGAAAGTCGGGGTGCTTATTTACCATGCGAAAGTTGGCAACTGTGGTTGGAAATCTCTCCTCAGAGCCCAAGGCTTGAATGGCCCTGGAGGTAGGGTCGCCAACCCTCCAGGATTATTCTGGTGTCTCCAGGAATTAAAAATGAATCTTCAGTTAAAGACTAGGTCATGTGATGAAACCTCCAGGAACTCATCCAACCCAAACTTGGCAACCCTCCTTGGAGGGGAACCTCGGTCCTACTGATGGCCTCTCAATGAAAGGGAGGAGGCACGTTGCAGGGCAGTGTGGGGGAAGCTTGCACAGCTCCTGCCCTGCTGTGCCTGTTCTGTGGACAAAGAGAGGGATGCACTGTCCTGGGCTGTCAATGTGCTGGTTAAGCCTCAGAATTGAACCTACCATATAATTGCTATAAGCCTTGGGGTGAACGTTCTTTGGACAGAACAGCCAAGCAACCACCAATTCAATCAGTGCATAAAAAAGATCATTTTTTTAGGGCCCACCATAAAACAGCTACGTGCTCCCCCTACTGTCTAAAGTGGCATTCATTAATCTAACGCTCATTATTACAGGGCTGGGTCTGTTTCTGGGGGTCCCATCAGTTAATGTAGAGAAGTCAACAAACAGGTGCTGGAATGTCAGAAAGAAAGCTCAAAAGAGTTACCTAGTGGAACAGGAAAAAATTGGTCAGGAAATAAACATCTAAATATCCTGAGAGGAAATTATAAGTAGTGGAAAGTAAGGGGTGGGCGAAGCAAAATTGTGTTATAAATTAAAGGGAAAAAAGTTGCCTTTTAGGAGCTTCTGAAAAAGATAACCTAGAGGCCCAGGTTTGCACACAATCAACCAGTCACTGGGGCTTTGGCCTGCAACTTGGGACACCCAGGTTCAATTCCCTGCTCTGCTGCAGACTTCCTGTGTGACCTGGGGCAAGTCTCTTAGGCCTAGATCCTCCAAGGTACGTAGATGCCTGGCTCCCACTGAAATCAGTGAGAGTTAGGCACCGAAATACCTTTGGGATTCTGGGCTTTAGTCTCTCTGCCTCAGTTCCCCACCTGTAAAATGGATCATAGCGCTTCCCTAGCTCACAGGGATGTCATGAGATTAAAAACATCAAAGGTTGGGAGATGTTCTGATATTATGGTAACGGGATACCTAGAAGTACCTCGGATAGTAAAGTGCACCTAATTAGCAGGTTGCACATTCATTCATTTTAGTACATATGCATCTCTGTGTGTATGTGGACTTCAGGCCTCCCTGACTAAGAATATGGCCCTACCATTCAGGCACTGTGTTTGAACACAGGGCTGCCAGCTACCACAACTTTATAGCAAGTCTCATGATATTTGTATTTATTAAAACCCCAGCTCCTAGAATTCTGGGATTACCTGGGAATCTCAGTTTAGATCTCGTGACTGCAGAGGAAATCTTGCAAACATGACCTGAATGCATTGTAAAGTCTCAAAAGCCAGAAGACCTCCACCCAAAAGGTGTGATTTTTAAGAATATAATTTTTTTAAGCCAGTTGGATGATTTTTGAACATGGGGAAGGGGTGACCAGTACTGAGAACAGCTCTTTCCTGCTTCCAGGACAACTGCCACTGACCCACTTTGCTCACTGTACTCTCCGGTAGCCCTTCAGGAGAATGACCCTTTGATGGAACAATACATCACAACAAGAGGCTGACTAATACAATGAGGAGCAAATTCATTAACAATAAAGATGTGTCTCACTCAGAGACATCCAGGTTGGTGTGAGGGGCCTGGGGATCCCGCAGGAGCTCTGTGCCCTGAGTGGGAGCAAAAGGGGAGCATTACTTTATACTGCACTATGGAAGCATGGATATCTCATCAGGCAGTAGGTGTTGTGGGTCCCCCTTTGTGCGTGATCTGCAGAGACTGTTAGAGCCCTAGCTAGAAAGCCTTGTATTTCGCTCAAGCTGGAGCAACTCAGCTCTGGAGGACCCCAGTTGAGTCGATGGTGTGTTGGCTAAGATGGCAGCTGTCATATATGCCGAGCCACAGGCAGTTCCTACAGAAGGATGAATCCCAGGGAGTGCTCGTATTCTGTCCAAGTGACGACTACATTGCTTACTTGCCTGGTGCTTGTGGGCTGCTTTCCTCCAGTCCAAACCAGTTAATCAGATAAATGTATTGTCCAGTGTATTTAAATATCAGTGCAGTGCATTTTATGCAACATGTGAGATCTAAGAGATGTGTGGGAAACGAGTATTTTTCAGTACTGGGGAGTGCAGAGATGACTCTTGTAACACCTGGAGCATGTCCTCCTAATTGTACATGTGAAACCCACGATGGCCAGGTTACGAACATGGTTTCCAGCAAGAGTGAAGTTCTCAGTTCAGCTCTTGTCACTAAATGGATTGAACAGTTTGGTTACCAGCCACTCGTAGGACTGGAAGGGATCCGCTGAGTCACTGAGTCCAGTCCCCTGGCACTGCATGGGTCAAATTCCATTGACTTCATTGGAGATGCACCTGCTTGCATGCATAAGTTACAAACTTGGCCCTCTGGCTGCATGATGTGTGGAATCTTGCAAAAATCACCTTGTTCTCTTCCCCTCCAACCACCCTTAGACTTGGTATGTTGGAAAAAGGACAGAGCAAGACTGCTGCAGAATCCCTGTTTAGCATTGAACACTGTCCCTTTATAACATGAAAGCTCTTTGTGACTCTCCCTAGGGTGACTTGGTCTCACCATTCAGGTGCTTGTAACGTCTGATAAATTAGCACGTAAGGGCTGTGATTTCCCAGCATCTAACAGTACAGCCGGGGCTTCATTCTCCCCTCACACTCAGGAGTAACACCACTGAAGTCAGTAGTGACACTGGTGGGAGAGGAGACTCAGTCCCCAGATCTCCAGGAGTAAAAAATCTCCCAGCTGAATGTAAAATGTTAATGTTTCCTTCAGTTGGAGTAAGGAAACCAACCAGCAGCTTGTGGAAAGGTTTGTTTACAGTTAACAATAATGTTAGAAGCTGGAAGTAAAGCCAGAACTACTTAACTAGACTCCTAAAACTTTGGAGAGTTCAGGTAGAATAGGATCCAACTTGGAACTGTCCCTGGTTCTGGTTTTGCAAAACAGAAACCTTATCTGTGACAATTTGCAAAAGTAAAGAAACCTGTGTCTTATCCTGTCTCTAGGTTTCATTGGCTCGTGCTGTCGCCTATGGCGTAATGTCTTCCAGATTCCCTTTGATGCTTCTGATCTGCTTCTTTCAAGCACTAAAGAGCGGTGATTAAAGTATAGGCTAGAACACAGCACCTCTTCCTACCAAAAAGGAGGATCTTGCCTGCTTAAAGATCATTTATGGTCAGAAAGGTGTCTGTCTAAAGATAGCATACTCCAACTCCACAGAGCTGACCCTTGTGGGTATGCGGAGCCAAAACAAGTGACAAACAGCTTTTGGCTGTTTTTTACTCTTGTCAGCATTGTGAAACCAGTCCGGTGATGACAAAATGAGCTGGCGTCTGTCAGGCGTAGGCATCATCCACACAATAGTTAACCAAGTTCAAATTGCAGCATCTTTATGTAGCCGATATACACAGGTGGAAGCCTCACGTGCACCTGTAATACACTTCAGTCAGATCAGTGTGATTGGTGGTGATGCACCAGGCAAAAAGAACCCCACATTTTGGGGCTGGTGGTTAGAGCACAGATCCTTGGAAAGCAGGGATTTGGAGTCACAGAGAGGGAGACATAGGACCCATGATGCTATTTTTACAATTGCTTTTCAGGCCAGAACTGCAAGGAGTTTAAGGATGGAATTTTCAAAAGAGCTCGGTTCTGGGCTAACTCTGCTCTTATCGAAGTCCATGGTTAAACTCCCATTGATTTCAGTGGGAATGGCATTAGGCTAATACTGGGTCTTAGTGTTTGCACTGTGTTCTGCAGCACCAAGATGATAACCCTTACACAGGCTTTCCAGGATTCCATAGTCAGGGAAATGGAAAGAATCTTAAAGGGCATCTGTTCCATTCTCTCTGGCCCAGGGTCTTTTGCTAGTGTTGTCATCTCTGTGACTATCTTCAGAACCTCTTCTGTCTCAAGCTTAAAAGGCACTTGCAGGCCCATCCTCTCATGCACAGTCCGTGAAGACACTTTGTGGTACGGAGCTGTCGGATGTGTCATTTGAGAAGTTCCTTTCTCCTTGAGATTACATGATTACTGGGTATAATTATTTAATAGAGTCTCAGCACAGTCCCCTGGGGCTAGGCAAGGTGACTGGCCACATATTTTTGTCAAGAGGGAAAACCGACAAGTGTACGCTTGCCAATTATTGTACTACAAACGTTCTAAAGGTATTTTTGATGGATGGAGATGGAAGCTCAGAGATTCGGGGGTTTAATTATTGGTCAGTTAAAAAACAACCCCCCTCTTTTCTTACTTGCTTGTCTCAGAAGCAGTAGAACAATCCTTATTTGCTTCATTTCTCCACTGAAGCTACTCATCTATTATAGGAAGTTTGAAAATGGACCATTTTGCAGCCCTGTGTCATAGAATTCTCTCCCCACCTCTCCTTTTGGCTCTCTCACGCTCCATCATTTAAATCCCCATCTCAGAACCTCTCTCTGTTCCTCCTCTTAATTAATGATGCTACTTCTAAGGGTGAGATGTCTCCTCCTGTTCTTATAATCCCATGATTTTCTTCTCATTTGGGACCACCAGCTGGTGATGTGTTTTGTTGTATTTTTGTCATGGCTGATTCTTATTGACTTGTTCTTTTCTTATCCTTTCCCAGCTCTTTGGGTCACAGGCTCATTACTTTATAGAAATTAAGGAACATAATATAACGATTTGATCTTGCATCTGTTGTGTGATGAATGCTAATGAAATGTCTCGGCAAAATGGCCAGTTTGAGGTATTTCCCCTGATCCAAATTAGCTGGGCAAGGCATTTTATGCAACATATAGTGTAGGAGGCCTATGAAGAAATAGACTATTTTCCTGCCTATGCATTCTAGGACTGCTGCTGACAAACGAAGCCGTCTGGTTCCCTTAATCAAGGCACCTTGTTATGGGCTGGCCCTAGGAGTAAGTATTAAGCATACTGTACGGTGGCATTATTTATGACTTGGACTGACACTGCATCACTCTATTATCCATACTTATAGAAAAAGACCCACTGTAAGTATAATTAGTTAATAAATCACCATGAGTGATAAACAGAATGATGGATGCAGGTTTCAGTTGATCACTTTTTTATTAAGGAGAGATAAATCAGCATCGTATTGTTGCTGTAAACCTTTCAAATTGGTCAAAAAATCTTGCCATGCCGAAATGCAGCAGGGAGGTGATTAACGTGTCAATTGCGCTGTAACAAATTGTACCCAATAATTGATATCAATCAATCCTTTTAATTTCTCCTCAATGCAATAGGCGTGATAAGTCATCCTGCTGTTCCTGCAGCTGCAGCCTGGTGCTCTGGCTTCTGCATCCTTATCCCCAGACAGCACCCTCCTTCAGTGTTCTCCTCTAATGCCACAGCTTCTGCATCCTCAAGCAAAGTTCTCCTCCAACCACATCCCATTGATCAGACGTAACTTACTATTAATATTACAACAGCACCAGAAGACCCCAGTTTAGATCAGGACCCCATCGCGCTAGGCGCTGCACAGACATGTAGGCCTTGTCCTCACTTGGTAAAAAGGTGCCTTCTTACCCTGTGTTAGTGAAAATGAGAAAGTCCTAGTGAAGACCAAGCAATTGTAGTATTAACATGTGCTGGCAGGCTGATGTGAACCCTACACTTCACCCTAGTGATTACCTTGACCTGCGAACATATGTGTAAACTACACACTGCCTTGTCTTCATCTGGAATTTACCTCATGTTAGCTAAGACAAGGTTAGAACAAACCTCTTTCCTAGTATGGGTGGATCCATAGTGAAGGACAGTTCCTATCTTGGAGAGATTACAATCTACACAGACAAGTCAGTCAAAGGGCGCACAATGTCATTTTTCCAGCAAGGGGACTGTGGCACAGACAGATTGAATAACTAGCCCAAGGTCACGCAGGAAGTTCTGTGCTATATCTAGGAACTGAGCCCACGTCTCCTAAATCCAGGTCTGATGATTTAGCCACAAGGACACCTTCCTTACTCCAGTAGCTTGTAAACTCTTCAGGGCAGGACTCACAATGCTTATTTGTCTGCCTGGCAATACACGTCCATGGTGCTATGTTAAAAATAGTACTAGAGATAAAATAACTATTCCCAGTATGATCAGACAGGAGACACTTGTGACCACTGACTTTTATCATTGTACTGTAGGCAAGCCCTATGAGTATAGGGTACTTTGATCATTGCACCAGTTTCTGCAATCATGGGAATTTCCATTGTGACTATGCTAGAGGTCTGGGAAGGGTGAAGAAGAGAAGAGATGGTTGTAGGCTACGTTACAGCTAGTACAAATAAAAAAGTTTTCCGATCAGGTTATTTTCATATCTAACTAGAGACAGGCTTGAATTCAAACCATGGATGCACACACACAAACTCTGGCCTGTTCAAGCACTAGATCCAAACTTTGTGGCAGGAGCTCCTCTCTTATACAAACTAATATATAAGAGAACTTACTTTGCTTCACATGACATATTACGATGTCATATTCTAGGAGACGGCACATAGCCAGGCATACTTTAAACAGGCATATGTAGCACCAGGATTATTGAATGGGATTAGGCAAGGATACAATTTTCAGTCTTCTGGGGGGCATGGGAGCAACATTTCTCATGCCAAAAGGCAGTGCTTCAATTCCCCATCGAGTCATCTATTAATGTGCTTTTGGATCCCTGTAGCTGCACCTACTGCAGTGGTGAGCTCGCTGTGCCTAGTGACGACATCTGAATGGAGTGTACAAGGATGCAATAGGCACGAGGTGTAGACACCCTTTACATTCCTCAGTACACACCTCGTGTAGAGTTAGTGAAGTGCCAGATTTGCAGACACTGTCCTCTGTTTTAATTGACAGATGCGAACAGCTGCAGGCACAATATTGCTCTGGAAACCGAGTTGGTAGCTGAGATCACTCTGATGTCAGATTGGGGGTGCAAGATTGTTTGGATAATTATCCCTTGCAATTTTGAGGACGCAGATAGCGGAGGCCTGGTTATGACTGGGATGAGTATTTGACCCACTACATATTCATGGCAATAGTGTGAGCAATGCAGGGAGAACAAGCATAGGGCAGCTGTTTGCTTTGCCAGCTGGGGTGAATTCTACAAACGCTCAGCTATATTTAGAGAGAAGCCACACGCATGCCTTTCCCCCACTTTCCCGGTTGCACTAACTTCTTCACCGGTAAGAGCTCTCAAAACTTTACCAACCTCCTTATGTATTTCAGGTGTAAAAACGCTCACCTATTCAGGCTCGATTGCTGTGCAAAACGCTATTAACAGGAAACTTTCTGCATGTGGGAGTGCTTCAAATTAATCTCCCAGAGCCACGATATCAGCTGCTCCGGGGATTTCTATCTACTTGAATTAGCAGATGCATTGTGAGCTCTTCGGACACTGAGGTCCTGAATCCCAATGTAAAGCTGAGGGGCTCTTTTCTGATGAATGAGGCACACCCCTAATTCTTGCTAAACTATCTTTGGGGTGAGTTACGCAGATGGGGCCAGATCCTCAGCTAGTGCACTGAAGTTGGTGAAACTACATTGATTTACACCAGCTGAGGATCTGGCCCCTATCTCCTGCTTTGATGATAGCCTGCCCTTCTATGGTCAGTCCATGGCAGTGGCTCCCCCACCCTTTTCTGTCACACCCAGTGCTGTCTCGCTCCGAGTACGTCATATCTGTCAGCTATAATATCCCTGTGACACAGCATCCTCTCATATATACTTGCCATAATACAGAGAAGATGAATATTGCCCCATAAATGCCTCTTAAGTTAATGTAAAACCACATCTTGCTACATCATGTGTTCAACAAGCTGTCATTTTCCTCATAAATTTTGAAGAGCGTTTTAGCGTCTTGAAGTGATTGGCTTGCCTATCCGTCTGAGAAGTAATCACAGCCTGTGGCCTAGTCTGGGTACTAGGGCTGTAAATCAATCTCAGGGCTTTGTGGCCATTCTGTCCTTGTGGTTCCCCACCCACCCCCAATTCAGCTGTCGTCCTGGTTTATGGCATCAATTGGTAGCATATAGCCCCATGTGAAAGCCAGACTCCTGTGTGACAACAAAGCAGATGACAATTCCGTGTGTGATCTAACTTCACCTCTATCACACATCAGAATGTTACAGTTCAGTGGGACCTACTCATCTCTCTACTACTATAGAATCAGTCTATCAGTCAGGCTTCACTCTTAGGGGCTCTGGCAATGTGGCTCTGTATTTTGCTCTGATACATACTGGGACATCTCCAGTTCCACCCCTGCTGAAACAGCTGCACATCATTGGAAGCCCCGTGACTCCTATGCTTTCTTCTAGGAGCACAGGAACATTGAGCCTTCAAGCCCAGCATCCTTCCTGTAGCAGTGACTCATACTTGATGCTGCAGACAATGTTAACCCTTTACAATGCACTTGGGCCCAAAGTCTTTGAAAATGACCTCTGATTTTGGGTGCTCAACCTGAGTGATCTTAAAGAGAAATAGAGACATAGATACAATATGAGATGCCACTAAGCTCCTCCAGGTTGAGTCACCCAAAACCAGCGGCCACCTTTGAAAACATTGGCCCTCGTGCCACCTATGCAATGCTATAAATGGGCGAGGTGGCAGGGTGAAATCTCTTCTTGTTTCCTCACAAATGATAGATTCTGTTAGGGTGATCCCCTGACCAGAGAGCTGAAACTCTGAAGTAGGTATTGGATTATCCTTAGCTTTGCATTTGCTTTTAAACCACAAAAAGCCTAGGTTTAAATCACAAGATAAATGAATTTCTGCACCTCAGGCTCTCTAGCAGCTGTTTCCTATATCAAACAAAAGTCATCACACAATCTGGCCCATTTGGCAATCTCTAGCCAGGAGAGATCCATGACTGGAAGAGCTTCATGGCAGGACTGAGGTGCATTAGTTGAATGGTGCAGGGAAAACTTGCACTGCGTTTGACTGAAATATGCCTGGAGCCAGCTTAGAACTATTAGCTGCTATTTTTCATGAGCACTAAAATTCACATACAAACAAACCCTGCAAGACTTAATACCTGTCTTTGCTGCTAGAGTAATAGGATAGATGAAGTCCGGGTGAAGCTGAATGATAGCAGAATAAAAGTCCATCTTAATCACACTGTCCCTAACTAGAATAATTTTACATTGCCATCCATGACCAAGATAAAATCTGCCATGAGACAGTGTCCTATGGAACTGTTCATTGGCTGCCTCACCTTCTTAATGCGGAGCTTCAGAATGTATCATAACTAGGGCCCTGGGATCTCATTTGTACCTTATTTCATCACGAGGAGACTGTACGGCCTAGGCCTTCCTCGTCAAAGGGAATTGAATTTTTCTCTCCGTACAATTGCTTCTCTTTGCAGAAATGCCTTTTGGGAAGCTTCAATAACACCAATTCCCTCTTGCATTCAAGTACCCCTGAACGAATGACCCTGCTAGTGGTGCAGTTTTTCCCCCTCCTCCCATCTCTCCCTAACTTTGATTTGATCAGGCCAAATCTGAAATGATGTGTGAAAGTAATGATATTTTGTAATTAAATCTCTGGTGATGGCTCCTCTAATTTGTGGTACATGCATTGTTCATAAGGAAAAAGGCATCAATTCATTTTCTGACTGGCTACTCCAGGGACTCATAATTAGACCCAGCTCATCTCTTGCTGCCTTGCATATTAAAGAGCTGCTGAAATGCAAAGAGAATTTGGGATTTTTTTGCCCCCTCTTCCCAATCCTCCCCCCCTTCTAATAATGTTAACTCAATTAGAAACATTCAGGGATTTAAAGGATGAGCCAAGAATATAAAGACAGATCATTTTTAGCATGCTGTTCAGGTTAGGGGGTTATGGACTCATTGGGAAGATTGGGGCTCTACTTCACCTGCAGAAAGCTATGGAGTTTGGACTACTCTGTTGTGTAATTGAGAACCTGGGCAAAATTCTGTTCTCTATTACATCCATCCTATGCTCTCTTAAGTCAATGAGGGGATACCTTGGCCCACTGTGAATTTAAATGGAAGTTGCTCAGTGATAGCACAGTCTTGCTTAGGAAAAGAATTTGGACAGTAAGAGGCTGGTTATTCTGCATAGGTTATGTTATAAATGCTGATAGGTCTAGATTAAATATTAAATACACATATAGCCCTGAAAACATTATAGGGGGAAAATCTGGGCCATGGGAAGTAATAAGTATGGCTCCGTTTGACATATTTACTGTGTAATACACGAAGGAGCACTTTCAGCAGGTGTTGCCCCTTCTAAGAAACAGCTTTTAAAGCTTCTCCTGGGTTTCCAATGTAATTTTGTTAACAAATACCTCTACTATCACAGGTGACTGATTTTGGCTAGCCTTGTGAGTGGTCACCGAGACTTTTCTTTGTGTGCGTGAGTGTATGCACACACATTCCAGATATGTGTACACATCTGCAGATGAAATACCAAACGGCTACTTCAAGTAAAATAATCCCTCGCCACCCCTAACACAACCAACCCCTCCTCCATTCCTCAAGCAGCTGTCTATCACCTGCCTGATCAACGTTGTCTCATGGGATGTGGTGTGGAATGAACACAACCTAGTGCAAATTTCTTTGAATGTATTAGATTTGTTAACATTCATCTGGGCTGCCTGCTTCACATGCTAGTTCTGTTTTGCTCAGATTCCATTATTTCTGGGGCGGTCAAGCAACATTTATCTACACTTAACATTCACTATGTCTCAAGAGTCTTATGTCTCTTCCTAAGCAAAAATGTGGTTGGGGGTGGTGAATGGGTAGACAAAAGGGGTGAGGAAAGGATTCTGTCTTCAACCCTGCCAAGCGTGCCCAGCATACCACACAAGCATGGCATAGGTTTAAGCTTCAAAGGACATCCTATATATGACATTTTAAATTAAAACCATCTTGTTGTTTTTTCCTGGTAAAACATTGCACCCTTTTTAAAGTACAGAAAATGCAACACCGGAAAACTATGAGTAAGACTATTAGCCAACATGGTCAGGGATGCAACCCCATGCTCTCAGTGCCACTAAACCTCTGACTGCCAGAAGCTGGGTCTGGATGACAAAGGATGGATCACTTGATAATTGGCCTGTTCTGTTCATTCCCTCTGGGGCACCTGGCACTGGCTACCGTTGGAAGACCAGAGGGGTCATTGGGCTGACTCAATATGGTCATTCTTATGTTCTTCTGACTACAATAGCCTTGGCTCGTGGGGGTTTGAATAGCAACAGTATACTGGCTATCCCTTTGCCATCAGGAGAGCTTGTTCTGTGATCATTTCTTTAGTTTACAATTAGCCTATATACTGTATATACACAAAGATGCTAACGTCTCATAAGGGGGTCTTTACCCAGTTAAAGTGAGCTAATTGTTTAGAGGAGCTCCCTCTGTTTTAGATAGTAGTTCAAGTAATCTCTTCAAGCTCATGGCTGAAATTTGGCCAAACAATTTCTCTGCCCACAAGCAAATTTCATATTTAAGGTCCTCTTCCCACAGAATGCAATAAGGGTTTTGCCATTCTTATCAATGGGAGTATGACTGGGCCCTAAAGAGGGATGGGAAGAAGCATGGTGCAGTGGTTAACACATTGCTTGGAGCAGGAGAACGGGGGCCTAGATCTTGGCTCACGGAGGTGGTAATCTCATCAGAACAGGACCCTGTGCACTCTCCCCCATTTGGGGCTGGATTTATTATTATTACAGAAGTGCTAGGAGCTGTACACACACTGTAAGAGACAGTCCCTACCCCAAAGAACTCACAATTAAAATAGATGAGACAGACAGTGGGTTTGAGAAAGGAAGTATTACCCATATTTTACAGAGGGGAAACCGAGGCACAGAAAAATTAAGTGGTATGCCCAAGGTCACACAATAAGTCTGGCAAAGCCTGGAGTCAAATCCGGATCTTTCAATCCCAGTCCAAAGCCTTAACTGCAAGACAGTCCTTCTTTTTATTAAGAGCTTCACTGATAGCAGAGCACTCAGCGCTGTAAAAAAGCAAGAGAGAAAGAACAGCCTTTGAGATTTCTCTGTCATTACACCCAAATGCCAGCTCTAATGCAGTCTCAAAGCTGAATGGCATGGCCTAGCCTAAACCGGATCTGGATACAAACATGGCTCAGCTGTAATAGTCTCTCACAGGTGCACACACATCCAGGAATTCTAGCAGAATCTGTCTGTGTGCATGCATTGTTTCTGTCTCGCTACAGAGGTGAGATAAGGGAAAGTTAAAATTTGAAGAGAAAATCTAGTGTTACAATAATCTCACATTTGTAGATCCTCGGTCACGATGGTATTTAAACATTCTGAAAAGAGTTGATGGTGCACAGTTCCAACTGGGGGGCTGGAACAATTTGTATCGTGGGGATACTGAGAGTCATTGAACCAAACTGTGAACCCTGGATAGGATGGAAACCACTTCAAGCCAGGAGGTGTGGGTGCACCCTCAGCACCCCTAGTTCCAGCACCTCTGAATTCCAATCAGGGTCACGTATAGGAACTGAGCTAGATGACATGCTGCAGCGAGAAGACAGTGTATCTTGAGTTTGTCATAGATGCCATGTGAAGCAAAGCTGTTCTCTAGCACACTAGTCAGATGCACTCAGGAAACTGCAAGGTGTTACACAGATGTGTTGATTTAATTAGATCATATAACACCAATTTACTTATGCCACAGCATCTGACGCAGCCTAAAGAAATCACTGTATTGAGTTTAGCTCCTTTTATCGGGTGACACTGTTTCTTTAAACAAGTCCCAAACATCCAGCACAGGACAAAACTCTGTACACATTGAATCACCCTCTCTCACAAACCCCATCTATTCTGCCATCCCTCCCTGTCCCACTGGCTGGCCTGAAGATTGTGCACCTATTACCAGCTAGTACCCCACTGATGATTTGCTAATGCGTTCCGGGATGGCTATCATTTCTAAAACAGGAAGGTATCAACATTGCGAAACAGTTTAATTATTCGGAGAATGCTTAGCTATTAGCAGAGACAAGAGAGCTCAGGGCTATTTTTCAGCATTAATTTTCCATTGGAAATGAATTCCTTTTGGTTACACTTTTTAAATGTTTCTTTTAATTAGACGCAATTACTTCAGAAGAATTGCTTTTATTTCTAAGCCTGAGATCTCAATGATAAAGCTGTTAACTGGCCGAGCTGAATGCTGTGTATGGCTCATTTAGCTGGTACACTAAAGTATATTGAACTAGGAAATTATACAGTGAATCAGCTATTAATTCATTTTATGATCCTTTCACTCTCACATCTTGAATGCGATCTTCAGGGGAAATTTAGTCACAATACATATAATTGTTCAACTATATATATGCCACTGGTTTACTACCATGAGGTTACAGGCATTCCAGAGCTAATCAGAGTGCAACTACGCAAGCAGCATTGACTCCTGACTTTGATGATACTGAGGGGACCATGGATGTCATTTTCACCAGGGGGCCATGAGGAGGCCATGTGCCCTGTGATTAGCAAAGGGGATGAATCATGTACACTCAAATCACTATTGAGTTTTCAACAACTTAAACAGAAAACTACTACAGAACCCAACTTATTTTTGGTGCCTACAGCAATTAGCTTTAAGGCCCTGATTCAGGCCCTGTCCTTATCCAGGAAGGGTGCTTAACCACATGTGTAAATCCCATGTGCTCTCCTGAATCACAGTTTATATTAATAAGGGACCAAAGAATCAGCTTACATATGTGCTGGTAATTCATGAAGTGGCTCTCCTTCCTCTGAGCTAGTAATGGACTAGTGCTTCAGCATAAAGTTAAATGTGTTAAGTGATGTAGGTGGTGGCGACTGTTTTTCAGGTAAGGCATAAAGGCCCAGATTCTAGCCAGTTGTAGGCATGAAGATACCATGGGCTTTTCTCAACAGTACAGGTGCTTACCCCAGGGTCCTGGACAAATTGAGATACTGTTACTCACACTGAGTAGTATTTTACTCCATGATAATTTATCATTGAAATCAAGGGGACTAACGTGGAAGCTGGTGCCTGAGCTATGAGTTGAACCCAGGGCCGGCTCCAGGCACCAGCATTCCAAGAAGGTGTCTTGGGGTGGCAGTCTGCAAGGGGTGGCAGTCCGTGTATTTTTGCCCCCAAGCAGCGTGCCAAATTGCCGCCGCTGACAGCGGGGGCAGTCCATGTGCCGTTAGGGCGGCAAGCGCGTTTCCGCGGCAGCGGCAATTTGGCGGCAGCGTCTATGTTCAGCTGTCTGCAGCAGTGCAGCTTCTGTCTTCCAGCTGAAGACAGAAGCTGCCGTGGAAACGCGCGAGCCGCCCTAACAGCACACGGACTGCCCCCGCTGTCAGCGGCGGCAATTCGGCACGCTGCTTGGGGCAGCAAAAACAGTAGAGCCGGCCCTGGTTGAACCCAAGTCGTCTGATTTCCAGTCCTGTGCATGATGCAGTACAACTTCCTTCCAACAACAATTGGGTATAGTCTTCTTCATGTCATGTCTTAAACTTCTGTGTAGCTGTGCTTCATTTGAGCGGTGGTTAAGAACATAAGAACAACCAGACTGGGTCAGACCAAAGGTTCATCTAGCCCAGTATCCTGTCTTCTGACAGTAGCCAATGCAAGAAGTTTCAAAGGGAATGAATAGAGCAGGGCAATTATTGAGTGACCAATCTCCTGTCATCCAGTACCAACATCTGGCAGTTAGATGTTTAGGGGCACCCAGAGCACGGGGTTGCACCCCTGACCATCTTGGCTAATAGCCATCAATGGGCCTATCTTCCATGATTTTATATAAGTCTTTTCTGAACCCAGTTATACTTTTGGCCTTCACAACATCCCTTGGCAACGAGTTCCACAGGTTGACTGTGTGTTGTGTGAAGAAGTACTTCCTTATGCTTGTTTTAAACCTACTGCCTATTAATTTCATTGGGTGACCCCTGGTTTGTGTGAAGGAGTAAATAACATTTCCTTATTCATTTTTCTCCACAACATTCATGATTTTAAAGACCTCTACCATATCTCTCTTCAGTCGTCTCTTTCCCAAGCTGAACAGTCTCTCTCTTTTTAATCTCTCCTCATATGGAAGCTGTTCCACACCTCTAATCATTTTTGGTGCCCTTCTCTGTACCTTTTCCAATTCTAATATATCTTTTTTGAGATGGGGTGACCAGAACGGCATGCAATATTAATGGTGTGGGCATACCATGGATTTATATAGTGGCGTTATGATATTTTCTGTCTTATTATCTATCCCTTTCCTAATGGTTTGTAACTACCAGTTAGCTTTTTTGACTGCCACTGAACATTGAGCAGATGTTTTCAGAGGACTATCCATGATGACTCTAAGGTCTCTTTCTTGAGTGGTAACAGCTAATTTAGACTCCAGGCTGGACTACTCCTTATGCAGAGAGGGCCTAATTTTCCCTTCACTTACTCCCGGGTACAACCAATAATTGAGTGGTTTTTCCAGTCCCTGGTTTTCACAGCAGCTTGTAAGGCACACTGGAATCCTTGGAGATTAATTTATTATTATATTTCTCTAATGCACCCATCACCATAGTATCTGGATACATGGTATGTAGTTGTAAGAACTGCAGAGTCCTTGTATAGATATTATAACTGAAAACATAATATATATCTTGGAGCACAGGACCTTCTTTCAGGAGCAATGTGTAAAGGAATAAAGTATAGTTAATGACTTGCATATGCTAGCACAGAAAATGAAAGCATTAGCAGTAGAACCCGTGGACTCTATCACTGTATATGGACTAAGTGTATATTTTCCATTGTGGATCATTCCTAACAAAATTCGAGGGTTGCCAACTGGCCAGTATATTTACTGGCATAGTCCCTATTTTTTTTTTTAATGAAATCCAGTTGAAGCTCAGCAGAAGCCAGGTTTTTATTTTTTAATGCCTTCAATAAATAAAAATGAAAACACTCTATATGAATAAAAGTGACGGGTGTCTCCCTTGGATGTTTTTAAAGCTTCCAAGAATAGTCCCTAGTGTCAGCAAAAGCTAATGTAGCCAAAAATTGTCTATTGAAAGTCTCAATACAAGGGGTTTTGCATCAGTTAGTGTAGAAGTAATTACTCCCCGGCCCAGGACTTAGCACTAAAGATGGACACAAACTAGAACACCTTTGTACTTCGGATCTGGATTTGAAAATAAAAGTCATGGCTCTGGCCCATCAATATAACACTGATCGAAATCGGAGCACCAGATCTGAATACCCTCAAGCTTTGGTTTCAAATTACATGGCCCAGGGCGGCCCTTTCTCCTCCAAAACCTTCCCCCTATTTGTGGCAGGAGGCAGATTTCAATTAACGGCAGCTGGGGAGGTGAGCAAACGTAAAGGTTTGATTTCTGGCTTTAGCCACTATGTTAAACAAACCAAGAACCCAATGCAACAACACAGTGTGAGCCCGGTTCTGTTCTGTTGTTTCTTTTATGCTGGGCCCTTAAGTCTGATATCAGAGTGACTGAAAAGAGAACTGGGAGATGCACTGTTGCAGGGATAAAGCATGGGGATGAAGGGCGGGCTACAGCAGGGAGCAGTGCACCCCACATTTCCTCTTCTGTGTTCTCTGTAGATATTTTCCTGGAGCAGAGATTCCTCTGATGGAAGACTGCAGCCAGCCCTAAAGAGCAATTTACAGGAGAAGCTCTTGGAAATGGGTACGGAAGTGTCCTCCCCTGGGAAGATTCCTGCCCTTCACTGAGCTCTGGTGCATTCCAAGGATAAAACATTTGCTCTTTAAAATATCGGTAAGAGTTAGGGATAAGAACAAATCTTCTGTATGGCAATCCACCCTCTCCACCAAATCTGAACAATGCCCTAGTCATAGAACCTGCCAGATCCTCAGCTGGTATAAATCGGTCCAGCTGCTTTGCCTTCTCAACAGTGCAGGTAACTGTCTTGGTTGCCTTCAGTTGATTTACGCCTATTGAGGAACTGACCTGATTGAGCTCAACATCTCCATTGTTATCAGCGCTGCACATAGCGAGGTGGCTCGGAGAAGGCAGCGTTCTAAAATGAGACTAATTGCATATAAAGAATTGATTGTTAACTCGTTCTGTGCAGGACACGGTGCTTAGAATGCATCCCGTTTATGAGTTTGCATATGTCTCCCTTTAAAATAAACGAATTATGTAGCCTGTTCCACTAGCACAAATAAGTGGATCTAACTGTAGCTTCCGGTACATGCCTATGCAGAGAGAAGGACATGGCATGAGGTGGTCTGTTACTCTACTGCACAGGCTGCCTGTATTGCATGTGACCCCATGGGGAGGAGAACAATCAACAGCGTGGGCTGCTCCTCTCCTACCTGAGTACAGGGGAATGAGCAGAGCCTTGACTTTGCTCTTTCCCACTCTCCCCATTCTCCCCCAAACAGGCCAGCCAGACTAAGTGAGCGATGGAGGGCGGGGTGGGGGGGAAGGAATCTGCATAAGTATTGAGAGGAGGGAAATTCCAGCACGTGGACATTTGCTTTTATTCCCAATCAGGACAAATATTGGAAATTTCAAAATTTTTCACAGGATGGAAATTAAAAAAAAATGTGATTTGGAAATTCTGAAACATTTGACATGTTTGATTTAAATGAAACATTTTGACTTTCCCCAAATTGAAATGTTTCATTTTGGTTTATTGAACTAACTTGAAAGGCTTCCCTTTCAGTCATTGCAGCATAAGCTGCATTTTCCCCTTGTGGAGCATTGCCTTATGGTAGTTGTAGTTTGGGAGGCTGATGCCCAGATTGTCCCCTATAGGCCAGGCTCCCTGGCTTGACTTCATCTCCTATAATGCATCTAGTAATATGACTTCCATGATGCACCATCCAGCTTGGTCAAAGTAAAAGCAGTGCATTGTCATATGGGAGATGTAGTCCTCCTGAGTGCCTGGTCCATAGAAAAGCATAGGGGTTTGAACTACAACTCCCATAAGGCAATGAGCTGACAGCAGATTGCCGTTTAATCTTTTGTTGAACTGATTCTGACTAGTTTGGCTGGAGCCCCAAAATACCAAATTTTGATTTAAAGATCTACCTAAACAGAGCCATACACAACTATGGCAGTGGAAAATGAAAGGATCTGGAGTATGGATTCATTATATGATTGGTTAAAACAACAAAATAAAATATTGCCTCCATTATTTTCCCCAAAAACATTGCAAAAAGGGCAAAGTTAAGGGTATTTGAACTACATTAATTATGAATTCCCTACTTGCTGATGCTCATTTCTGGTAAGTACTGTAGTTAAATATTAGGGCTACATACATTGTTAGCGTATAGTTAGTTAAGGGTGCTAATGGATTTAAAATGCACAAAATTCTTTGTTTAATACATAAAATTCTGGTTAGCAAAAGTTGATTGTGTGTGGGGCTACCACAGTTGATCTTTGGGTTATAGTAAGACTACATTTGCGGAAGTGAGTATGAATTAATGAGTTTAGTTAATTAGCCATGTAAACTGATGCTAATGTGGCATCTTTCTTTAATTACATTAATCAATTAATGAAGATCTAGGCTTTTTATTATCATCTCTGATATGTTTCCCAGAGTTTGACTAGAGACTAGATATTTTTTGAAATTAGTAATTTAAATGTAGGAAGAAAACAGGCTCAGAAATCTTTGCTAATGATCATTCCTTTAATTTATTAAACCATACAGAGCCTGGTGATTAAGATGGTTTAGTCCCAAAGCATGCCAGGCTTGATGGTTTTCACTGTGCTTTTGTTCTAAGACTTTCTTTTTCCTTTCTCTTGAACCTAAAATTCAAAGCCGGGCTCTGGGGTGTGAATCCATATGATGCAAGACTGAAATGCTTGTTCCTGAGAAATGAAGCCTCTGAGTTTTGCACAGCTGCAAGGTGGCTATATAGTCCCTAGCTAAAATACAGCTCTTAACTATGTTTATAAGTAGTTGATGACATGCCTGGCTTTAAACATATACTGTGTCCACACACAATATAGTTACTATTTGATTCATAACTGTGACAGCTTACAGGGCTTTGCCGTTGCCACTGGCCTAGGCTGACAGATGACATTCAGTTCTCTGTGTGGTACTACATCCCAAAGTGTATTATTCCACTTCCTGCTTTGTGGATATAGTTTGCGGGTATGCTGCCCCCTGCTGCGGCAGTATGGGAGAGTTGCCCAGATTTTCCCAGAATACACTGAGCGCAGTTAGGTGCAGGTGCACAAACGTGATCATATTGTGGCCACACTGCAGTTTCATTCACAACTCAATTGTGTTTGTTGTAACCATGTCAGAGAATGGCCTCACAAAGGGTTAACTCCCCCACAGCCACCCCCGCAAAACCATGTTCTAAACATAGTTGAACCATCAGCCTTTAGCTGGACTGTTAGCTCTGTGTGGGATACAGGCAGCAGGGGAGATGAGACTGAAGGCTATCCAGTTCCTTGACACTTGTGCTCCAGAGGCTGCAGCTTTATCTTGTGAGTTAAAAGGAACCGCCCCAGACCGACCCACTGGGAGCACTATGCTGAATTCTTCATGGGCAGACGTGGCTCCTACTCACACAGGACAACACTCGCAAAACACACTCGTGATTTGCTACTTTCTCTTCATTGCTGGAGGCTTGAGAGTCCTTGGTCCCAGCGACACCCAGTCCTGCTGATTCACAGTGCTGCGTGGCTTCATACAGAACCGAGGATGGATAACTTTTTGTAAACATAAATAACACATCCCCTCTCTCGTCAGGCAAAGGTGAATAGCCTATTGAAACATATGGACCTGTTCTCCTTCCCTTTGTTCCTGCTACCCAGAAGTGTGCTGCGCTGAAAGCTAGGATTCAGTAAAGTTATCGAGTTCTGGGTCTCCCCATTTGTCTTCAAATGACTCTTACGTCTTCCTTTTCTCTGTTGAGTTCCATCTCATTGACTTCCTATAAACACTAATCTAGAGCCACAAGCACAGAGACATGCTGGGAATGCAATCCATTCACTTTGGAGAGATGCTGCCAGGATCAAAGTTGGGCCCACAAATTGGGAAGCAGTAAGCACCAGCAGGGGTGCCGGAACAATTTTTATAGTGGGGGTGCTGAAAGCCATTGAAACAAATGATAAACCCTGTCTATAATGGAATCCACTTCAAACTGGTGTGGCAGCATCCCTAGTTCCAGCACCTATGAGCTTTGGTGGATAATCATCCCTGATTCTGGACAGAGTGGAAGTTTGAACTGATTATTCCCAGTAGAGGCAGACAGAGACATTGCCCTAGCGCAATGGTACATTGGGGAACACCCATTTCTGGAGGGTTAACCCGACATTATACTAGAGATGGTTGAATTTACAAGGCAGTGAGATCTAGAATTCAAGGCCTTGCAGAGCTTTTTTTTCACTGCAAGTGGACCCTCAGATGGCGTGAATCAGCTTCTTTGGAGCTCTGATGATTTACATTAGCGGGCGAGCTGGTCATGTATGTTCTAGTGAAGTGCAAGAGAATTTCCAGTAGTGTTCTTTTACTGTGTGTGTGCAGGGGAGAATGTTCTCAATTGTTTTACCAAACATCATGGAGAAGTTTCTGAAATATTATAGTTTTGTGAAACTCGTATCTTTTCTATACTCCTACTCTTGCCAATCAGCAAGAGCCCAAAATGCAAACACCGATCCTTAAATCTGTCCTTTAATCTTAGAACGGAGAGTTGAAGGGTGTGGAAAAGCTATGTTTTTTTTTAAAATTGCATATTTACTATAATACATTTGCCAGGGCCAAATTCTGTATTGACTGTTGTACACCCTGCAAGAATCTATTGACCGGAATGAATTTGGCCCCCAGATCATACATGAACAAAGTCAGGGATAAATAGGAAAGTCATTTTATTTTTGGATGTGCATATTGAGGAGCACAAGCAGGCCTGGATTAACACGTTGGGAATAGCTCATAAAATCAGCTCTAGCAAGACAAAAGAACAAGGTACTGATCTCGGGGGGGGGGGCGGGGGGAAAGTGAGGTTTGCGTCTCTAAGTGCCCAGCTCCAATAAAATGCACAGTCATTTTCTGGGATTTGGCGCTATTATTGTTTGTGCTAGAGGCTCGTAAATGTCTAGACGACAAGCTAGTCAGGGCAGGGCCTGCCTCTTATTCTGTGTTTATTCAGTGCCTAGCCCCTTGGGACTCCATTCTCAGTTGGCCCCTCAGGACTATTGTAATAAATAATCATAGAGTTCCCCTACCAAGGCTGGGGCCCCATTGCACTTTGTGTTGTGCACGCAGGGTGAGAGACAGTCCCTGCTCCTGCATAAGACAGGCAATGGTTGGGAAGGGAACTGAGGTGCAGAGAGGTGAAGTGACTTGCCCAAGGTTGCACAGCAGGTGAGTAGCAGAGCTAAGACCAGAACCCAAGTCTCCTGACTCCTAGTCCAGTGCGCTATTTGCTAGACCATTGATTAAATGAGAAAGGTCATAAAAAAATAACACTATATACACACCAGTGTAACCCTTCTGTCCAGGCTCAGCTGCTCCAAGGGCTCTTTTCCCTGTCTGTCCCAGGGTGTGCCCAGCCCAGGAAAAGGATGGGTTTTACCATGTTAGCCAACATGTGGTAACTAACATGTGACAAAATCCAAGTGTGGAACAGTTTTCACACGTTAGCAGGGCAAGATAAACACCAGAGGGGAGGCAAGGGTTTATCTCAACCAGCTAATGATGTGAAAACTACTACATATTAGGGGTCTACCTCTATTAGCCAATACATGGTTTAAAATCATCCTTTTTTGCTAATGAAGACAAAATGGCAATCACCAGTTTTTTTCTGATACACCTTCCTATCTGATTAGCACAGTGCCTACATCCAAGCCTTGACTTAAGCCATTTTACCATGGCTCAGTGAGATGGTGTTTATTTGGAAGCTTACATTATATACCCCCAAATCTAAGCTTTCATTTATGTAAAAGCAAAATTCTCTAGCCATTAAGAGTAACTTTCCTATTGTAAACTGGTGCAGTGCCTGAGTCTTCAGACTGTCTGAAATAATAGCTCAGAGTGTTGTGAACTGTTCTGTTTATCATAACAAGCTGTTAACTCTGAAGCGTAACGATGGACATTAAAATGTTAACTATTTCACTGCTGATCAAAACATGCAAGAAAGAAAAGGGATGATTATATATAGGGCCCTACCAAATTCACGGTCCATTTTGGTCAAATTCACGGTCGTAGGATTTTAAAATTGTAAATTTCATGATTTCAGTTATTTTAATCTGAAATTTCATGGTGTTGTAATTGTAGGGTTCTGACCCAAACAGGAGTTGTGTGTATGTGTGCTTGTGGGGAGTTACAAGGTTATTGTAGGGGTAGTGCTGCCTTCAGAGCTGGGCAGCTGGAGGGCGCCGGCTGCTGGCCAGGAGCCCAGCTCTGAAGGCAGAGCTGCTGCCAGCAGCAGCACACAAGTAAGGGTGGCATGGTATGGTATTGCCGCCCTTATTTCTGCTCTGCTGCCTGCAGAACTGGACCCTCCGTCAGCAGCCACTACTCTCTGGCCGCCCAGCTCTGAAGGCAGCAGAGCAGAAATAAGGGCGGCATGGTATGGTATTGTCATCCTTACTTCTGTGCTGCTGTTCGCAGGGCACTGCCTTCAGAGCTGGGCGCCCGGCCAACAGCCGCCGCTCTCTGGACCCCCAGCTCTGAAGGCTGTTGGCCTTTAGAGTGCTCTTGCATCATGTTTTCATGATTTTTCTCTGCCACCCTGAGGGCTAGAAACATACCTCTAGTGTAAAAGGAAAGTTGAGAGTCTCACATACTCATAAAAAGAACAGGAGTACTTGTGGCACCTTAAAGACTAACAAATTTATTTTAGCATGAGCTTTCGTGAGGTACAGCTCACTTCTCCGGATGCATAGAATGGAACACACAGACAGGAGATATGTATAAATATATCTCCTGTCTGTGTGTTCCATTCTATGCATCCGGAGAAGTGAGCTGTAGCTCACGAAAGCTCATGCTAAAATAAATTTGTTAGTCTTTAAGGTGCCACAAGTACTCCTGTTCTTTTTGCGGATACAGACTAACACAACTGCTACTCTGAAACCTGTCACATACTCATGTGTCTGCAGGTGCTGAGGCTGTAAGAAAAAACACCAAATGGTGCGACTCGCACGATAAGAGTGCAGGAGTTGGCAACACTGTTTTTAATCCACGTCCTTTTATGGTTCAAGGCTGAAATGTTGAGCAGCACAGTCAATCTTCTAGGATCAGATTCTTAGTGTTGCAGCCACAGACCATTGCACTCAGTTGTGGAGCTCTGGTTCCTAATTGTTATGGGTTAGACTCTCATTTTTAAAGCCCCCATTGACTCCTACATGGGCTGTCCAGAACATGGGTACAGGTACGTGGGAGGAAGTGGGGCTATTTGCTCATTTACTCCTTTCTCAGAGCAAGCGGACCCCCCACTTGAGGGTAGCCAAGTCAGTCCAGAGATGGGTAGTTATTTACTGCTGGTTTAACGCCTGCTACAGCCGCTCCTAGGGCAGTGCTGCTTACACACAACTGCCTTGCACAGAGCTCCACTGAAAGGCCCAACCTAGCCATAAGTGAATACTAAAGCAGAGTGGATACTAGCTGATGGATTGGGTTGGAGGGGAAGGAATGCAGAAAGGACCAAGGTTCCCATCTTCCTGTGCATGACATGCATATTTATCCAGGGCTGAGGTCTGAATTTTCAGTCAATGCCGTTCAACTCCAGAGTGCAGTACAGTCGCAATAGGTAGCGCTTTCCTCAGCAGCACCTTCCTTGGCAATTTCCTGACCCTTGCTATCTCTCCTCCATTTCGTTTTGACTTCCTTGTTAACATTTACTCTGTAAACCTGTGCGTCCCATCCCAATCCTGATGGAAGGCAGCTGCCAGCAACAGGCCTGCTGAGATCAAACCCAGACATGGTCATACTTTAATGGAGTGGACAGGCGTTGTTTTGTGGGTCAACAGATCTGCTCCGAACATGGCAGCTGTGCCCTCCGTTTATGTAGCAAGTCAGCAAATCCATTCACTGGCTACTGGTTAATATTTCTACAAGGCTGATAGACAAGGAGGGGAGAAGGGATGGAATGAGGAGTCGGCAGCTTGTCCAGCACCACGCCCAACCAGAAGAGGATCTTGTTTGACTGTAAAAAGAGCAGAGGGCTAATGTGTGCAAAACAAGACTGAAGTGACATCCGGGGAGGCTGCATGTGTGAAGCTGGCTAACGGGTGATTCATTAGAAATACATTTCGAATTCTGCAAGCACCACCAATTCACGCCTCTTCCTGTAGTCTAGGGGTGGTACACAGGCTTTGGCCATGTTGCAAATGAAGTGCTTTGTCAGCTAACAGGTTATGAACAGGGCTCTTCAAAATCTACCAGTATGGGATACCATGGCATGGCAAACCAAAAGGGGCAGTTGCGGTTCGCCTAGAATAGCACCCCTGAAATGTGGTTGATGTTTCCGGTTTGATCCCATCCCCCTGCACCAGGATCCATTTTGAGGTCCTAGTTGTGTGTAACCCCTTCCAGCATCTCTGGAGTGACTTCGTGGGGATGTCCATAGTGTATTTCAGAAGCCACAATTCGGTCAACGCCTCTAGAGCAGCAGTTGGCTGGAGGATCCCTTCCTTGTTCTTATGTTTCTGAAAGGGTTGGGGACAGCTTGGCCCCATGAAGGTATGGTGTGGTCCTGCTTGCTGCCCCCCTGAAAGCTGTAAGGATGGGGAAGAAGTCTGCTATTCATCCATTGCAGTGGTGGGCATGAGGGGAATGCATGTCATCAGGAAGATGTGATGGGAGTAGGGCCTTCTGGGGGCAGGTTCTGGAGGAGAAGGGCTACCCTGGGCCATGTAATTTGAAACCAAAGCTTGAGGGCATTCAGATCTGATGCTCCGATTTCGATCAGTGTTATATTGATGGGCCAGAGCCATGACTTTTATTTTCAGATCTAGATCCGAAGTACAAAGGTGTTCTAGTTTGTGTCCATCTTTAGTGCTAAGTCCTGGGCTGGGGAGTAATTACTTCTACTTCAAAGAGATTGAGGGTGAGGATGGCTTCAGGTGGCTTGTGGGAGATGAGGTAAAGGGAGGTGGATGGGGCAGTCCCTTGTGATCTGTAGGGGAGCAACTGGGAAAGGGTCTTTAGCTAGCTTGGGGCCATTCCAAGTCTTCTCCAAGGTTTGCATGACCCTTAGCTGGTGTTTTGGGTTAATCTCAGAGTCGGGGGTTTGCACTGAAAATCTAAGCCAGGGCATTTTAAATCTGGCTTTAGGTTTTGATGTGAACCCTTTGTGCAGCCTTGGTTCCCAGCACCAGGCAGGTCAGATAACCCAATTGAAATGAAACCCCTTCCTTTCAAGCACACTTTACAGCTGTACGCATGTGGGTGCTGTGCTTCTCCTACGCACGTGAGCCTTTGGAACTCAGAGCTGAGCCAAACGTCTGCACAGAGGGGAAGCAGCACAGCTACCTGCGATTTTCACACCTTCACAACCTACAAGAGCTCCCACGCTCTGCTCGGCTTCGCTTTCAAGGCGTTCTTTGTGTGATAAAAAAAGATAATATGTGATAAAAACATCTGATGATGCAGGTGGCACCATCTGCTTCATCTCCTTCTCCTGCTGCTGCCGCCTCGTAACCATTTTTCCAGGAATTATTAGAGAACCCTGGTGGCCATCTAAGGGGAGGCTCTCACAAATGTCCAAGCAGCTCAGGAGAAACCCGGGCATCCTTGTTACCCTTTTCGCACAGACATTTCCATAGCCAGATCTCAAGCACTTTATTATTATTTGTATTGCAGTAGCACCTAGGAGCCCTAGTCACTGACCAGGACCCCATTGTGCTTGGTGCTGGACAAACGCAGAACAAAGATTTGGTCCCTATCTCAAGTAAGTAATCCCCTTTGCCCATGGTATGTTCTTTCCCCGATGGTGCAGCTTGCTAGCTGCTACAGCGCCGTCAGTGCCAGAGATGCTGAGCAAGGCTGGCAGAATTTGGCCCTTTTGCCCTCAATTTCCTCATCTTTAAAATGGGAATACAAATCTTTACATGCCTACCTCATGGGAGTGGGTGGTAACTGGAGTGCTAGAACAATTCATACAGAGGGGGTGCTGAGAGCCATTGAACCAAACTGTAAACCCTACATATGATGGAAATCCTTTAAGCCAGGGGGTCCGGCAGCACCCCCAGCACCTGTACCTATGGGTGGTAGTGTGTGCGTGGTCGTCTCTGTGCACGTGGCAGGCGAGGGAGTTAATTTGATGGTTATAAAATGCCTTGAAAACGAAAAAAGAGCTCTGCAAATACTAAAGTGCTTTTATTCTCTCAATACATGTTGTTTACACTCTTAGTCATTGTCATTCCTACCCTCATTGCTTTATCTAGTGGACGCTGCCTGTGTGTCTCACGCTGTGAAAACATAGAAGCGAGATGTGCTCCCTGCCCAAAGGTATATAACTGGCGAAGGGCCGAATCCGGTGAGGTTCTGTGCACTCACAACACCCACTGAAGCAGCTCTCAGAATTTGGGCCCCTAACATCACATTACTTAAGTGCATGGCAAAATGTCTGCTGGCTGCGCTAGCAGTACAATTGGGCCACAAATCAGTTGCAATGCTTGATTCAGATCCGATTAATTAGAACACGGGGGCTGCTCCGCTACCAGTATTATGGGTTGCCCAGTCTTGTTTAGGGAATTTTCACTCTACATGACTCCATTTTCCTTAATGGAGAACATGCAGCTTTTATAACCATGTTTTTATCTTTGTTTGTGGATACCGAACCAATCTCCCATTCTGCTTGGACGGAGGCCTTTGCTGATGCAAGGTTGAAAACACTTCCAATGTTAGTGCTCAAGGATCATGAAATTGGCCAATGGTGATTGGTGTCAGTTTTGGTTTGCTTGGGTTCTTGAGAACCTTTTCTGAGGTTAACTTGGCCCATGCTGCCATGCTAAATCTGAGTGTCAAGGTCAGACCTCATTTTCACATGCCCTACGCCCCAAGCCCATGACCTGGCTCAGATTAATTTGGAAATTGTTCCAGGCTTTCATACAACCTGAACTGAACTTCAGGTCTGTTATGAAACTTGATACCAGGTGAGTTTTATCTGCCCGCTGTGAAAATTAGGCATAGCTGTAGCCATCAGATATTGCTGGATTCATTTCCTTATTTATTTTTAGGCATTCAAACCCCTTCTTCATAGCACAGAACGGGGCATAACAGCTCAGTGGTTGGTAGTTTCTGCTAGACAGGCCCTAAATCCAGCCTAGTGTGGCATGAGTGCACCATCGGAGAAGAGGGCCACTTCCATTCCTGTGCATTTGTGAAGGACCTGAGCAGAAGGCTACTGTGTGGTCTCAGAGGAACGTGGCCCCGTCAGTTGGAGACATAACCAAGCCACCGTTCCTTTTGTGTACCCATTGATATCAAGCACGTTGTGTGACGTGTGTGTGTGTGTTTGCAGCAACACAATGGGGCTCGCTGCCCCCAGACTCCTGTGCAGGTGGAGTACTCCTGTTCCAATGCTTCTGTTACCCAGTTCCAGCAACCTTCCCAAAATATAAGGCCAGAATTGAGATCTTGGAAAGAATTCCAAATAAGTGAAACAATAGTTTCTACTTACTAATAGCCACAGATTACTAGAAATAGAATCTCATGCTATTCCCCTCTACAGAAATTAACCCCCGACACCCAGTGTAAAGAAATGTAATCAAACATGGAGAGTAGAATGGATTCTGACTTGTTGGATGAACAAATCCATTCAATTTACTTTTCTAACGGGCCTTTGTTTTATACTTTTGAAAACTGTTCAGTCATGTCCCAAATTCTGCAGTACATTAAAGTGGGATGGTTCTCCAGCTTTTGCTGTTGTCTGTATATCCTGGGAGTTTTATATCTACTGTCAAATGGGAGGCGGAATTTGTTGGGAAGTTATTTATTCCAATGAGAATATATTGATGATGTCATATGAGCTATTTGAAGATTACATCCTTTACGGTTTTTTAATGAACAAGCGAGTAGTATTTTCTCGATAGACTGGCCGAGCCATCAAAATGTGCAGATGGATTGCGTCCGTGCTGAATAAACCTACCTGTAAGTACCAGCGTAGCAGCTCATTTGCCTTGATGGTGAATTTTTTTTAAAGACAGGATGTAGCTTTCCCCTTTGTTTAGATCTTTGTTTTAAAGAGTGTGATTGTTGCCTAACCTTAGTTAGAATCAGTTCAGTTAGCAGGCTCAGTGGCAGGTGTATTTGATCTCTTGGCTGATTTATGGGGAAGGCTTGTAATTGAAGCTCTGAACAAGAGCTAAACCCCCTGTTTGTTTAGTTTGGAAAAGAAGACTGAGAGGGGACAAGATAGCAGTTTTCAGGTATCTAAAAGGGTGTCATCAGGAGGAGGGAGAAAACTTGTTCACCTTAGCCTCTAATGATAGAACAAGAAGCAATGGGCTTAAACTGCAGCAAGGGAGATTTAGGTTGGACATTAGGAAAAAGTTCCTAACTGTCAGGGTAGTTAAACACTGGAATAAATTGCCTAGGGAGGTTGTGGAATCTCCATCTCTGGAGATATTTAAGAGTAGGTTAGATAAATGTCTATCAGGGATGGTCTAGACAGTATTTGGTCCTGCCATGAGGGCAGGGGACTGGACTCGATGACCTCTCGAGGTCCCTTCCAGTCCTAGAGTCTATGAATCAATAAGAAGCCATTGCACCAGATGGATTTTAACCAAGGAGGCATTTACCAAAGGTAACCCAAAGACCTAGACTGTGTTGAAGTGGCTTATGCAAAGTTGGGGAAGAAATGGCTCTTTTTAGAGGAGGACTGGTTGGATCCTGGTCATGTGGGTGTGTTACAAAGCCTTTGACTTCTTGGTTGCATGGTTCAAATGCACCCAATGTTGGCAGTGACTGCAAGTCATTACTACTTGAGGACCTGAATGAAATGAGTTTGATGGGTCTCTGTCAGGTTCCAAGTGGGTAGGTGCTACATCACACAAACCATCACCACAATGAATGCTGTCAAGGAACTAGGTTGGTTATTTCAGTATACAGGCCAAGGACTGTGTGGACCATGGAGGTCTCATGCTTAGATGTAATCTCAGACTGAGGCTTATTTGCAGGGTGTGTGAGGGAAGTTTGCAATGCTGCTATCCACAATGTTCTTGGCCTATGGGTAAATTGAAAACTTCATTCTCCATGGCTCTTAATCCTGTCCCTTTCACTAGCACTAGCACTAAAACTAACAGAAAAAGACTTCTATGGACAGTGGATTTTATCTTCCTAGTAATGAACGTTCCAACCAAAATTAAAAGATCAATTATATCTCTAGGCTAGAAAAGTTGCATTTATTTTAAAACAAAGCCACAAAATTGTAAGTGGCAGCTGAATTTTATGTTCACAGGCATTTCTTCCTCCCTTCTCATTATCTTTCTGTGAGGGAAATTATAATAGGCTAAAACTGAGGAATGAGGAAGACCCCCATGCCTCCATTTCCAGCCTGCCACCAACACAGAAATAGGGGATTTCCTGCCTCTCCTGGATTCATCTCCTCTTTGGATACTGCCCCTTCTGCGGACAAGTCACACAGATACTTTGGGCTCAGCTGTGCCTTAGAAAGCATCCCCTCTAGCAGTGCTTTAAACAGGCTGCTGAGAATTCCCCCTGTGCGGGGGGGAGGGAGGATGTTGGGGTGGGGAGGAGGCATACAAAAGGTGGAAGGGGCCAGAGTGCACAATGCTCTGGCCAGTCTTCCGCTGGCAGCATGGGTAATAGGGAGTTAGTTGTGCCAGTAGCCCTGTGGCTACTCCAAATTACATTGGACGCTAAACTGGTCTCCCCTGACACCTGGCTTATGGTGTGCAGGAAGGCAGCATGATACTGAGCTCAACTGTGATGCACCCAAGGAGTGTGCCTTTAGTCTTGAAGAGCCTTCGGAACCCACCAGGATTGCACCTAATACACTGACAGGTATTTCCCAAAGGAAGGACTCCCCTATGCTCACTTCATGGGCTCTGTCTCTTTGCAAATGAGTCAGCACAGACACTGAGAAGGAGAAAGTACTTGGATTTGTTGCCTCCAGAAAATAGCTGCTAAATTCATCACTGTGGAGTTTGCTTGTATTCGCTGGATATTATTTAATATTACACTAAGTTATAAATGCAGGGTCTTTTCCCTGCCAATTGATTGTATCATTATTGGTTACTCTCTCTTTTAAATCATTTTGCTTGTTTTGTTCTCAAGTGTTTAGCCCGGGGCCAGGTTGCCAAAAATGGCTTTTAAATTTACAGCCATGTGTTTGCAGGGGCAATTTGTATTATGAGCATAAATCCAGGTTTGCATACACAAGGCAGGGCAAATTGTACATGCAAAAAATTTCATGAGCAAAACTGCACACACATATGTAGAGCCTGGGCTCAAGAATTTTGATCCTTAGCAGGTTGAGTCCAATGCCTGAAAAGGAGACCAGTAGCATGTCCCATGCAGCTGGGGCATTGGTCTGATGCAGTATGGCTGTTCTTATGATCTGAACCATTAATAAAGGTCTTAAGCCCTTTCTCCATCTCATTCATTCACAGCCGTGCTATTGAATTTTCTATTACTAACACCCCGCAGTATTATGAAGAGCCTGTATTATGTGCGACTAATGTCCTGCACTATAACTCATTTCTCCGTCTCTCTCAGCAAGTCAAAATCCTAGAAGCCAGGGTTCACGGCAAATTATGTTTTTAAAATCTCAAGCTGTTTTCCCTACAGGGTCCAGTGGCAGATTTAGTCAATGCACTTTACTTCTGGAGATCTGGGCAAATTCCAAACCAATAGAAGCAAATACATTGTCACACAATGCGTAGTTAATCTGTGGAACTCACTTCCTGCCCCCTGGACATTGCTATAGTAGCATAAGAGGCCCGGGAAAAGCCCCTGAGCTGGCTGGGGGAGAATTTCCACAGCACAAGAGATGCATTCAGCTGTCATAATAGCCTCACACAAAACCCCTCACAAGCACCAGCCTAGGTGGAAAGCTGGGGGCTGGATGTTTCAGACAGCGAGGGAGTGGGGTTGTAGCGCACAGAGCAGTGGAGATTCCAGGTAGCACTGTGCCCCTAGGCAACCAGCGATGGGTTGCTATAAATTAGGTATTCCCACTAGGAGACCTAAGCTGTGGTGGGAGGTGCACCCAGAATCAGGAGGGCATAAAGGTAGTCTAAATCCCCCTCTACTCCCCCTCCCCCCGGGCTGCCCTCTAAGCGGTACAGCACACAGTTGCACCCAGGGTATCCTATTAGGGTTTCCCTCCAGAGGATTTGAAGGTAATTGCATAATGCCTCTCTCTCCAATAATGGTTGCACCATGCGCGTAGTCAGCTTCATTGTTTCCCAACACAGTAACAAGAAGTTGCCTAGTAACTAGCACTCTTCCTAGGTTCTGATCCTGAAAACTGTTCTGCCCATGTGGAGCAGCTTTCAGGTTAATTCTCCCCTAACTTTTTACTCCTCCCAGTCCCAATATGTTCTCTCTAGCCCTGCAGGAACCGAGGGATCTGTACTTTGATGATGCCTGCTGATGTTGAGCAGATAGAAATAATTCAAGTACTTACAGGGTGAAGGGTGGATAGTTTGGGGATGGGTGGGGGAAGCCCTGAACAGATTTACTTCTTTGGCTTCTACAGCATGCACACCCCTTCCCTGGTTGTGTTCTGTGAACATTTGTGCCATTGACTTTTACTAGCATGAGTGCCCATGAAAAGTGAAGTTGAAGCTTGCAGGTTCAAAGCTTTCGGGGGCTGTGCTCTGAGTGCTAATAGCTAAAGCCTCCCATGGGTTGCTTCTTATGTACTTCCCCGCAATGGAGAGGGGACACAATGCGCGGAGGGTAACCTAGAATAATGAGGTTTCTCACTACAAATTGAGGCTCCTTCGGCATCATTACATTACTTGCAGCCGAAGGCAGCACGCGAGCGGATTTTCAGTGACACACACACTGCCCAGGTCCTGGCCACCGGTCTGGGGGGCTCTGCATTTTAATTTAATTTTAAATGAAGCTTCTTAAACATTTTAAAAACCTTATTTACTTTACATATAACAATAGTTTAATTAGATATTATAGACTTATAGAAAGAGACCTTCTAAAAATGTTAAAATGTATGACTGGCATGCAAAACCTTAAATCAGAGTGAATAAATGAAGACTCGGCACAGCACTTCTGCAAGGTTGCTGACCCCTGATCTAGTGTGTCTGAGTGACACTTGGATAGCTTGGAAGGCCCTGCATTGGGAAGTCTTCCCTCTCTTCTGTTTTCTTATTTTGTCTCAAGCTGTAGCTGTTTCTAGCATTGCTGTCTTCCTCCTCCTCTCTGCTGTATGTTAAATGATTAACCTGTGGTTAAGAAATGCAGTTTGCTGACTGTTGCAGAAGGAAATCCCTCGGTTGCCATGTTTAGGACGCTTTCCCCAGTGGAAGTTAACAATGCATGTCTGTTCCATCAGTGAGTGGCCACCTGTCTCCATTGCACAGTGTTTGCTGTTTAAACACTTCCCTCTCTCATCTTATTCTTTTCAAATCCTCTCTGCATAATCTTATTACTCTTTCTTGTTTCTCATCAGCTAAATGTTAACAGGGCTGACACAGTGTAGTGCATGTGGGTGGGACTCCATTGATTTCAGTGTGTTGCACCGGCTTGCATCAAGGCTAAATGTTAGTGACACACATCATAGGGAGGCAGCCAGGGGAGAGTTCCACATACAACTTCCATTCTAACCTCTTAATGATGTGGGATACCACACAATTAAAATAATGGGCTTGACAACTCTTTCAGACTCTGGTATTGCTCCAGCGACACAACCAGATGGCACGAATCCTAAAGTTTTAAATGTGATGGCTTCATAATTTTGCAGTGCATATTTTAGGAGTGGCAGCAAGATGACAAGACTGAAAGCAGGGCCTGGAGGAATAAGGAGAAGGGACAGGATGTAACACCCTGATCTCTTTAGCTGTAGCTTTCTCACATCATTTCTTAAACATCAGGCTAATGAGTCCCTGGATCTGCCAGAAGCTGCCCTCCATGAAATACTAAACATCTTTGCACTCTGTCGTTAATGAGTGATGAATAACTCATTGATATAAGGCTCCATTCCTGCTTCACCTTGTGCCGCAGGTGAGGTTTTGCACTGTTACCACTTGAAGGGGTACATTAGACACCTGCAGTTGGGACGGCAGAGCCCTTGTGCATGAGACACTGCTGCATTGTGTAAGATGCACTGATGGGGGTGCCCCGGATGCCAGGCCTTTGTGGTACCTAAGCCTTGATGTTAGCAGGATGCAACAGTAGAAGAGAGAACCTCCACTTGATTGATCTGGAGTTTTGTGCCCTTGTCTGTTCTATTGATTGGGACACAGAAACCACAAGGCTAGCATTTTAACTTCACTATCTGCCTATTGTCTAGCCAGCCTGCCCCGCTTCTCTTCAGTCTTTTTCCTTTCTTCTTCATGAATAGCACAAGGATCTCCTCCTCCCTCCCTCCTCCCCCCCCTTCTCCCACTCTGAATCTCATGCTTGTTGTTCTTTAAATACACACCCAGGAATCTCCATTCTGTCTCTTCAATTATTAACTGCGGGGCACTGAATTCATTTTGCTGACAGACAGACCCGCAGGCTGCTGTGGTCCTGAAGGCAATCAGCTAGGAGACAAGGAGGATGTTTTGTGACCAGTCCATTTCTTTGGTCTCCAAAGAGAGAGGTGCTCATATCTTGGGAGGTCATTTTTAATCTGTAACATTTTGCTTAAACCCCAAGGGGTAGATTTTCAAGGTTAAAAGGGGTGACCAAACATCAGCCCTAATGCCACATAAAGCTCAGGGGGGTCAGAAGAAGCCCAATTTCATTGGATAAGATGAGCCCCTCTAGCAAATAAAAAATGGGTATAAGAGATTTTCTACATTGTAGATTATCCCTAATTACAAGCACCAGTGGCCAGCCAAAGTGTAGCATCACTAAGGCAAATCCCTAGTGCAGACAAACTAAGCTACGATTTGTACCAGTGTTTCAAGCAGGGTTAATTTGTCCTGGTGCAAGCTGCTGCTTGTAGCAGTTTTGCCTGTCTAGATTACAGATTTAGACTTGTGCAGATGCACTGGGGCTGAAATCCCCAGGGGCCAAACCTCAAAAGGTGTGGAGTTCAGACCTGAAGCCTCTCGGAGTGATCTGAACTTCATATTTGAAATACTGGGCTGGGGCCTTCGCGAGAGCAGACTTCCTAGTGAGGTGTCATGAACTTTCTCGTGGGGTTTTGGTTCTAGACCTAGCTGGAAACTAGAATGAAACACTGATGCAAACATTTAAGAGCCACCAAGAGAGTTTAGACTACTTTGCACTTGATTCTAGAAATGGAGAGTTCCTGGTGAGGAGGGGTTTTCGTTTCATTAGGACCAGTTCATCCATCATCCTACATGGGTTTATTCTGCCACTGGCTCGTGGAAGATAGAAGATACATACGGGTAATCCCCATCTTCTCTGACGTAGCAGGCATTATCCACGTAAGTCTTCCATGAACTGATGGGAGAGCAGAATTTTAAAATACATAGCAGATAATAATAATAATAATAATCTTCAAGAGTGTTTTTTGTCCCTAGAACCCAAAGCACTCTACAAAGCTGAGCATCATTATATCCACCTGAGAGAGGGGGAAACTGCATTGCAGAGAGGAGTCACTTGGCCAAGGTCACACAGCAGCCTCCTAGAAATTGGTGCAGCACACAGGCGACCTAATGCTAACACTTACATGGTTACATGCACCACAGGATACTGCTTGAGTCTCCAGTCAATGGGAGCTGCAGGGGCTCAGTACCTCTGAAATCAGGCCAAAAGCAACTTCAAAACGGTTTTGTAACCGGAACTGATATCTTTTATCCCTTTAAAAATCCAAAAGGCCACTTTTGCGGGCCTGTAGCCTTGGCTCCAACTTCACTTATTTGCCTCTCTTTCATCCCAGCTGCAGCTCTTCAGGATTTATCTCTCTGGTTAACTTCCCCTTTCATAATATTAGCACAGTTGAAACACTTGCCTTCCTGTTGCAGGCAGTGATTATATAGCAAATTAACCACAAGCTGTTCAGTCCAAGTCCAGCATTTGGAAAGATGCTCCTCTGAGTAATGGTTTGTGTAGTTGCTGCTTTGATCTGTAATTTGCATGTGTAATAAATGCAGAAATAAAAAATGGAATCTGTATTTTAAAAAAAAGAGTCTAGACTGCAAGGGACAGAGAGGGAAGGGCTTCAGGAATTTTGTGGGCTTGATCTCCCAACTTGGCTTCAGTTCCTGCATGGAAAACACATGCATTTGTAATATGTTGTGGTTGCATAAAGTGTGTAGCATGTATGGGGCCATATCTTCAGCCCCCGTCTCCGATTTTGCATGCCCGCTTTAGAGTGTGTCACTGATTGCACATGCAAAAATGAGTCTGCACACATTTGGCATGAGCAGCAGCCATTTTCGTGTGTGTGTGTGTGTGTGTGTGTGTGTGTGGTATGGGTAATGGATATGCTAAGAGCTAGATTTCTGCCCTATGAACATCAGGAATATTATGGGTGTGTGGCCATGAGCTAAGAAACAGCAAGCGTCCAAAAGAAGGATTCTGGCTTACACCTTCAAAATACCTCCTGGGGTTTATCAGGGAATGCACAATGACATGCCCATTGCATCATTGTTGAATCCAGCTGCTCAGTGTGGATTAGGGGCAGAGCAATGGTGCTTCCTTGACTCCATCCCAGCCACCTAGTCTCCATCCAGTGACAGGAGGGAGTAGGAACTACACTTCTTCCAATCCCCTCAGGATTCTGGCCAGCCTCTCCCCTGCCCCTCATTGCACAAATGGCAGGGACTGGTATTATGTGTAAAACACGGCTGAGTGCCCGTATTTAGGGTACGTCTACACTGCAATCAAGAGCTGTGGCTGCAACATGCATAGATGTACACGAGCTAGCTTTGATCTAACAAGATCACAGCGAGCTCGAGTATGCCGCAATTGCACCTCTTGATTGCCTTTAGTGGGTGCAGTCAGTCATGCATGCAAGTAGGTGAGCAAAACCAAAGGCTGGCTGAAAACTGGGCCCATACTTAAAGTGCAGCTGAAAATACTGTGCACCATACTGTGGCCCTTGGAGCCGGTGGGTCACAGTCTGTAAATACGTTAAGGGTTGTTATAAAGAGGACAGTGATCAATTGTTCTCCATGTCCACTGAAGGTAGGACACATAGTAATAGGTTTAATCTGCAGCAAGGGAGATTTAAGATTTAAGTTAGATATTATGAAATTTTTTTCTAACTCTAAGGGTGGTTAAGCTCTGGAATAGGTTTCCAAGGGACGTTGTGGAATCCCTGTCATAGGCAGTTGTTAAGAAGAGGTTGGAAAAACACCTGCTAGGAATTTTCTTGGTCCTGTCACAGTGCAGGGGGGCTGAACTTAATGACTTCTCGAGGTCCCTTCCAGCCCTACATTTCTATTAGGGAATGAAACAGGAACTTGGATTGGACGATCATCCACACTTTCAGATGTGCATTTCTGAAACTTATTAAAACCTAGACAAAGCTCTTTGATTTAGCAAGATCGGGTTGGAGAGCTCATGAGAAGAGGCTCTCAGAGTAGTCTCAGCGTAGCTCCTTAAGGGCTGCAAGAACAGCCTTTCCAGCCACAGTCCAGTATTTCCATTTCAGGAAGTCCAGAGACTGCACATACAACAATAAACAAAGCAGATTTCAGCAAGAATTTAGGCAGGGCTCATATTTTGGGTGAAAAGGCAGGTTGGTTCTTTTTGCCCTCCAGTTGGTTCTCTGATGTGGATATGTACATAGAAAACCCTTTGCACAAAGCTCTCTCTTACGCTTTGGGTGAGAAATGCTTCCAGTTTTTTGAGAAAGTGGCAAACCAAATAAACAATACCTGTTTCAAATACACCACCCTCTTTAGCTGCAGGAGTTTCGCCTGTTTACTGAAGGATAGGCTGCACTTTTCTCTGGAGTTGTTTAGGAAAGTTTGGGATTAAATCAAAATGAAAGGATTTTGCTGTCAGCACAGGCACTGCAACTGACTTAGAAAGAAAAGAGAGAGAGAGAGAGAGAGAGAGAACTCAAATTCAGCTTTCAGAGGGGATTCTTTCCTGGAGCGGTTACAGTTAGGAGCAAGGAGCAGTTTCCTGATTTGACCATGCATCAAGTTTAGCAACCTTTGAAAACACATGGTCTCGCTCGTGCTCTTCACAGCCCCTCCTGGTTACTTCAGGGTTCGTGTTGCTTCTGTCTGTCCAGAACTCACTAAGGGGAATTAAGGGCTGTGTACAATGTGAAAAACCAATCGGAGCGGCACCCACAAACACTGCTTTAAAAAACAAACCACTCAAGCCAATGACCATATCCAGAATGAATACAAAACCCTAACAAAATGCCCTAACGTTTGGAAGTACCTTAAGGGTTGTGTTTGGAAAAGTAGGTGCCTAAGTTATGCAAGTAAAATATGATGGAGTACGTTTTCTGTAGGGTGGCCTCTTTCTGCAGGTGCATTTTACACTAGCATTTTTTTTAGCCCAGTTAGAAGCTTCAGCCCTGGGACATGTGCATGTAACCCAACAGCAACCAGGTGGGTTCAGCTGTCCCCTGCCAAAGGAAGGGACAGGCCCCACCTATGTACCCTCTATGCATGTTTGGCTGCAAGAGGCGAATGCAGGTGTGATTTCCAGTTTGCTTGTCCTCATGGAACAGGCTTCGGCCCAGGCCCGTAGTGAGTATGTCTGAGTGTTTCTGAAAAGCTGGCTAAGTGACTCTTTCAGTGCTTTCCCCACCCTATGTTGGAGTGTACCTTTTTCACCTCTTTGTGTGGAGCAGCAGCTCTGTTTCCTAGTCATGGCAAGGAGATAGCGGTGATGGGGAAGATTCCTCTGGCTCTTGCCCCTCCCACCCCAGCATTCCAATGTTCAGCCAGTTTTCTTGGGCTAGATGAGTGGGGCAAAGATTTTGGCCCGGAGTCAATTTCCTGCTTAGATTGATACGCAATCAGAATGCCATTCGTTCCAACTGGAAGCAAATTGTATTGTAACTGAAATAGCCACTCCTAATACTTTTGATGAGCCTGGCCTGATACATTTTAAATAGATTTATCTGGAGGCAGGCACTGTCATTATCTTTGCTTCTTGTTCAGCAGCGAGCACATTGTCAGCACTAAACACAAATTATTACTTATGAATCATCATCAAATATCTATGTTACCTTTTACAATGCTGCTGAAATATATATGTCTCTTCCTATATGAGACGCTCCAGACAGACCAT
Source organism: Mauremys reevesii (assembly GCF_016161935.1). Taxonomy (NCBI): domain Eukaryota; kingdom Metazoa; phylum Chordata; order Testudines; family Geoemydidae; genus Mauremys; species Mauremys reevesii. The sequence goes on along the minus strand of NC_052635.1, from coordinate 29,162,556 downwards.
ACTGCACAGGGATTGGGGCTTCTATCCACTCTAGTATATGTGGGCATGCTGGGTGTAGGCCTGGCTACCCAAATAATGGATAACATAATGGGTGAGTCTAATGCTTGGGAGCAGGTCTGTGCCTAGCCACTGGTTTGCGCATTGGCCTGCTAAACCCAAGGTTGTGAGTTCAATCCTTGAGGGGGCCATGTTGGGTTCTGGGACAAAAATCTATCTGGGGATTGGTGCTGCTTTGAACAGGGGTTGGACTAGATGACCTCCTGAGGTCCCTTCCAACCCTGATATTCTATGATGATTACCAGGACAGTCACAGGAAGACAGACTGTGGTCATTGCTCCTTACCTGTTCATTTATTTTTAGCCAAGAATCATGTGTTTGCTTGCTTATTAATGATAATTATAGCGTGCCTCCAATCTCAAAGGATCCCATGTTCTTCACAAGCTCTGTACTTACAACACTGCTGAGGTAGAGGGCAGTAGCCTGATGTACAACTGGCTCCAACAATCGAGTGGCCAAAAATATTGGAGCAACCCCTCCAATTCCAAATTTCTTCCAACCCTATTCCAAAAATTGTCAAAGGAATTTGAATGTTTGTCCACAGCAGGCAGGACCTACAGCTTGTAAGGTCTCATCCAAAAGAGTGCCCTCCTCCCAACCCCCCACTCAGAAGGACAAAGAGCTGAATTTAACCTGTAGGGATTTGAACCTGTGATTTCAGGGAGTCTAGATACTGTGAACCTGGTGCTTTATCAGCAGGTGTGTATTACTGCCTCTTGACCTTTGCTGGTGGGGAGAAGAAACGTTCGAATGACAGTTCTCAAGCCCCAGATGCAGGTTGACTGACAAGGAGGGCCTTGTGCTAGCTGAACTTTTTAGCTAGCTCCCAGCAAAGAAAAATAATTAAGGACACACCGTGCTCCAGCTCTGTGCTGAGGATGTGATCTCAGGACCCAACGCCTCTTCAGCTGCCTTGAGCCAGTGTCCCGGGGCAAGAGATGTGTGGGTAGAGAATGTGAATAGGGCTTCAAAGTGGGGCCTGAGCATGCAGATTCCTGCATTCTAATCCACTGGCTTGCCAATAGCCACATACAACTTACTAAGCCTCCCTGCGCCTCAGATTGTGTACCTTGCGGAGAGAGTGTGTGAGGATTAGATAGCTAATGGCTGCACCACACTTTGCGATGCTATGAAAGAGCAAAGTGGTATCACTCTGTTACCAAGCATAGTCCGTTAGCAGGCATTGATCTGAGAGGACTTCAATGTGTTGCTGGACATAGCCATGGCTTGGGGCATGTACAATTTATTCTTCCAATAGTTGCTTCAGTTTGGTCAGCAGGGCTGGTGTCAATGCGGCCCCCGGCCAAAGGGATCCTCATTTGGAACTGAGCTTAGGTTGTCAAGTTGGGCAGGAAGTGAGAGTTGTGCATAGGCCACCCATCTGGACATTGGTAGAGAAACAGCTTCACCCTTTGCTCTGGAGTGATCCCCTCTGTTAGCTCTGGGAACAGGTTTCGATGGACTCTTCAAGAAGTTGTTCACAGCCTGGTAAGTGGGAAGTGAGGCAGCAGGAAGAAGATAGCTGAGAGGTTAAGTTACTGGAGTGGGACTCACGATACCTGGGTTCATTTCCCATCTTACCAGAGAGCTCTGGGTCCTTCAAATCCAGCCCTTTTCTCAAGCTTCTAAACAAGCCTTGTCCCCTTCTCAGGGCTTAGACTACTTCACCAGTGACCTTAATCCCTCTGTAAAACAGGGATAATACTCCTCCCGTCTGCCCTTGGAGTATTTAGTTTATAAGCTCTTTGGGGCAAGGACTGTCTGTTACTATGTGCATGATTACTCTTGGGGCCGGTAGGTGTGACTATTATATCAATAATAGTGACATGGTGTCTTTGGGAATGGGGGTGAGGGAAGAAAGGGAAACGGGGACTCCTAGCAGATGTCTAGCTACCCCTTAACAGAGTAATGTATAGAGAGGAGTATGTACAGTATATACATAGGAGGGTAGTGTGTATGTACACACACACACACACACACACACACATATAAAAAAAGATTGAATCTTCCTGGAGACCAGTGAGATGCTATAAACATAATCAAAATGTAATAGAAACTTTTTGGAAATGCTGTTAGAAGGAGAAAGCATCAATCTTCATGGAACTCCACTCAACAGGCTTTCTCCAGCTAATCAATCACGGTCAAGACATGGGCCGTCCCATCTGTCTGTGCAAGGGACCAGGAGGAGATTGCTAAGTCCCTGGGCTGGAGTTACCATCTCAATACCAGGCAATTCATCATGCAGCAGAGGAAGGAGGGGAGAAAGGGAGAGAAGGCAAATAATGTAACACTAATAAAGTAAGGCTTTTGAAATTCTGCATTCCCAACTAATTTTTAGTAAATGAGCCCAATCCAGAGCCAGTGCGGGAGGGTGGCAAAGCCTGGAAAGAGAAGATGGTTACAGGATGCACTCCACTGAGCAGAGACAATAGCTGTTATCTGCATACAGTCCCCTTTGCAAAGCTTGCTCTCTTGGCTCCATCAGCTCATGTTCACACCAGGAACAAATCTATACTAAAGAGCTGTATGTGTGCCCATTCCCATGCCCAGGTGGACAGATACTACCAATGGTAGCAAAGTCAAGGGAACAGAAGGAGAAAGGGCTAAGGACTTCACTGGTTAATGCAGATCCAAGCTTCATGTGTCTCTTGATTGGCAAAACATTTGCTACACACAGCATGTGATGGGGGACAGTCAGCATCTGAGTGCCTCCTAGCTGCTGGGTGTGGTACTGCAATCTTTTCCCCTAATCCTCCTTGTAGGCTGTCAACCTCACTAGGTCACACAGTCAAAATGGACTCCTTCTAGGGTAGCAAAGAGTTCAACAAACTCTCTGCATTTGCCAGGGTATTTGGTCCTATCTCTGGGCTCTTTAAATCCAGCCCTTCACTCAGTCTTCTAAACAAGCCTTTTCCCCTTCTCTGGGCTTAGACCATTTCACCAGTGCAGGAACCCAGGTCCACTCACTACTCCAGGCTACAACCCAGGGACCCTATGAACTGCAGTCATGTGCTGCTCCCTTTAATTAGTTGCCATTGCATTCCCTGGACCTCTTTCTACCTACCTCCTTTATCTATTACCTTTAGGGTTTATATTCTCAGGTCCCCTTTTCCCCAGCATAAGTAAATGCAGCCAGTCAAACACCTGTCACCAGAGAGCGGCACTCTTCCTGTCCAAGCCAGGGACTCACCTGTTCAAACCCTGCAGCTCCTTTTATCTGAGCCCCTGGGGCTTCTGATTAGCTGCTTCTGTGCAGCCTCTCTAGGCAGGCTTGGAGGACCCATTTCACTGCTTCTTTCTTGGGTTGGGATGTAGTAGGACCACAGGGCCTCCAGCAAGGGGCCATGAAGGGTCTGGTGATCCTGTCACAACATGGTTGTCATCCCCTTGATTTAGAATGTCCCATAGGGGCTGAAGAAGGGTCTCCCTGGGGATTGCCTGAATGGAACATATGAATGAAGTGTTTGTGTGTGACCATTTTGGGAGTCCCAAGAAATTCGTACAAAGTGCCTGACTGGAATTTTTGGTATGTACTTAATTTGTACGCATGCAGCGCTCAGTGTCATGTGCTTAGGATGGGGATTTGTGGACACACATATCTAAGCACACATATATCCTGACTTGCTTGCATACATCAGGTATCTTGCGTGTGCACCTTCGTGCAAACACACACTTCTGAAAATGTGGGTCACCATCAATCTGACTTGTTGCTTTCATTTCACAAGTCTCCCTCAGGCTCTGGCTCATCTCCCTTTCAAAACCTTCCCCCATATTGTCTTCCTCTGCCGTCCTCTCTCTTCCTTGCATAGATCTGGGTGTTGTATCTCTCCAGTCACCCAGCCTCCACTGTCTATTGGAGTGCACGTCTTAATGTGGGAACCTAGTCATCCACATCCTGCGTTTGGATGCTCAAATCACCGTCTTGTTCCATAAATGCCCATTTGCCACTCTTAAGTGGTGTCCAAGTGCTGAACGTGCTATTAAAGCCCCCATGTGTAAATCTTGGGAAGATCCCCTAGCAGCCCCAGATTCTTGACGGGGAATTAGCCACAGTCAAGAGACACTGACCAAAGAATTTGTCTCAGGTGCTACACTGAGCCCAGGGCAAACTCAGTCCTCAGATATTCACAGGGCTCCCACTGAAGCCAATGGGAGCTTCCCGCATACATCTGAGGACAGAAGGTGGCTCTCAGTCATTGTTGGTGGCCCTCCACACTTTGTATAGAGGATATTTTCCCATCAATATCAAATAAATTACGCTTGGATATTTCCCCCCGTTATTTGACCAGCTTCAGTTGAAATCTCTGAGTGTTAAACATCAGATGAATGAGAAACCATCAAGAATAGTCTCATATGAATTGCTTAGATAAAAGGGTCACCCTAAATAGGAAATCAATACAAATTGATGCCCTGTAAATGTAGTCCAGCAACAAATTTAATCTAGTAGATTGGCTTGCCTCTCCAGGTGAAATTGGAAAAGTGACAGTAAATAGGTGGGAAATTTATTCTTCTTGGTTATCCCAATAGCAAAGACCTAGTGCCTCCTAGCAAATGTCAAAATTTGTGATCTCCTGTACAGACAACATAGACCCCACTTAAAAATGCAGGGACAGAGAATTTTAGCCTGTCTTGTAAATATAAATATAGCAACAAATTACAAAGAAATATCTGATAAATGATGTTGGCATCAGTGTAAACAGAGATACTGTTGGATGAGCTAATTCTGTATCTGGTGTCAGACAGTTTTGGAGGAAAGGTGTATGCAACTTCACTATTTCTACAAGTTGCCAATTGGCCAGTTTAGACAATATTATTTCTTGGTATGAACTCTTGCCTGGCTGACTGCTTTGGCCTGTAGGGTTTAGGTTACCAGTTGTTTTGAAGAAATGAATAAGAATAGCCAGGTCAAGGATGTACCCAAAGTTATCAAAAGTTGGGGGAAAATACTTTTTATAAAGATCACATTTATAAATGATTAATAGATTTTTAATTGATCAATTCATCACTTGTTAGAGTCCAACAGATCAATAATTTGCTTATAAGTGTCTGTAACATCTTCTCCTGATATGCTTATAACCATCCATAATCATTTACTGTTCATGTGTGTAAAATGTTTGTAAAACAGTTATTAATAATTTATTAACCGTTTATAAACTATTTGTAAATATACCCTTAACATAAAGTATGACCAAAAGAAATCTGGATTTAAAATCTTATGCAGCTTCTTTTCAATAGAACATGCAAAAGGTTAGCCACTCTTCCCTTTAATGACTCCAATTATTCTTAGGCTAGAATTTTTTTAAAAGAAAAAATATTTATTAAAAAACCCCTACGGTAGCAGCAGCAAGCTGCATGCCCAAGAAAGAAACCAGTAACAATAGTTCTTTGAGGCGATTGTCCATTTTAATTCACAGTGTGGATTCCATGCTGAAATGCTCTAGCAAAGCAGGGTCTGTTTGGGCCATGTGTGTGTACCATTGTGATCGGACTGGTGGAGACCTGATCCAAAGCATATAGGATTCAGTGGGGGTCTTTCCACTGACTTCAGTGGACTTTGGACTTGACTCTGCATAGGAAGAAGCAGCCCCAACCCCACCTCAAACCTCATGGCCTTTTGCCTACCTTCCAGGGTCCCTTAATCTGAGGATTAAATGCAAATATTGTTCTATATTATATGAGGATATTGTTATATTTTATATATTTGCAGTCCTAAATTAGGGACTTTATTTCCTATATGATCTAAATTGAGGGTGCATTGCCGGTGTTGTTATTTCTGTCTATAAAAGTGGTTAAAGCCAGGCTAACTGTATGTATCCTAATAATTTACACTGGTCTTCATGTATGTGTTTTCTGTCACTAAGAAGAGCACCCTCTTTGAGTAATACACAGAAAATCCTTCAACAACCATGTTTCCCGCTGTGCTCGTGCATGTGATGATGTCATCTTTGTATGTCAGGTATAGAGTAATAGTAACGTAACCTTTGATCTCCAACAAGGTCTGGATTTTCCACTTGGTGGTTGGATTAATCCTGTAGCCCTAAAAACAAATACTTAGAGCGTGAGCTTGTCCTGGAGGAAATTTTCCCTTTTAATTGTGTCTCTGCGGGTTCTGGACATAACCTTCTTCGTCAGCTCCTCAGGTCAGACTGAGGGAGGAAAACATGGCCGTCCTACTCACAGAACCCATCCAAACTTTTTGTGCTCCTGGGCTGGGATTTTCAAAGTAGCCTCTGGGACTTAGGCACCCAACTCCCATTGACTTTAGGTGGGAATTGAGTATCTAACTCCCTCAGCCCTGTTTGACAATCTCAGTCCTTGTGCTTTCAATGTGGGCATGTGGAGATGTAGGTGGGCTTCTAATAATGGCTCCACCATGGGGTGAAATGGATGCACTTGCATCTAAAGTTGAAATGGCTTTACAGAGAAGAAACAGCATTTAAACTGGGGCAGGTTACCACCTCCCAGTGGTCCAGAGAAGGAAGAAGATTGTATCTAAAGAAACTGCAGGGGGAATGTAAGTAGGTAATATGTAATTATTGGAATTGGAGTTTGTCCAGCATACTGGAGCAAATACCTCTTCTCTTACAAAAAGTGGAGCTCTTATGATCACAAGAGGTCAAGACTTTAAGTTTTACATTGTGCCTGAAAGATGCCTCTCTCTTTCCAGAGAGAGAATCCATTGCATTACAGGGCTAGATCTTTAGATTAGGATCTGGCTCAAAATATTCAAGAATCATCTTGTTTAAAAACAAACAAACATTTTTTAAAAGATTTTTTTAAATTGGAATCTCATGTTTTTACTTTGTATTAATAAAGAAAATAATTAATAATCATTAATAATAATACCCTGGGTTTCCCCTTTTCTTGCTTATTTACTTTTGCATTATACTCTACTTCCTTTTCTGCAACTTGCAGGAAACTGGTGGATGAGGAAAAGAATCCAAAAGAAGAGCTGTAATTCTCCAGGGGAAAAACAAGCTGCTGTTTGGATCAAGATGTATCCTGACAAATCAAATTGGTGAAACCCATTAATTAGCACTTTTGGAAACAGTCGCAAAGTTAATTATTCCTCTTGCAGATGAAAGAAAGCTAATTTTTGGCATTTACAATGACAGTGACATGCGCTAACATTTTTAGAGTTGACATCCCTCAAGATAAATGATACTTGGAATTGTATGTACAAACGTTTTGACTGGGAACTACAGCAAAGAGGTGATTGCACTGGGACTCCTCACTGCAAATCTTCTGCCTCTACCAGGATTCCAGAAAAAGTTTTGAGGCTAAGACAGAACAAGGGGACAATTCATTTAAAAGGAATGTAGAGGAGAGCATGAGCGATTCCAGCTCCATAGGAGAGGACAGAAAAGGTAAGAACATCTGCAGAGACTTTATTATTTGTAGTTATAAGAACTCAGTAGGCAATTTTAAACTCTTTAGTTAACTTTGAGAAGAAAGTCATTTTTGGTTCGAGCCTCATTGTTCTAATAAAGAGCTTTTTTTAGTGGATCTGGAGCAACAAGTGTAATAAAGAACCTCTGGATGTTGCTATTAGGAATGAGGCAAGTTCAGCCTTGGTATGGTTGTAGAGAGGTTCATATTGGCTAGTGGATATATACTCCTTTGAAAAGGTCAAGATTTTGAATGACCAAAGCATTTAAAATATTTTTATTAAAGGCAACAGGCCAAATGTCTCATGCAAAGTCTAGGTCCTCTTGTTTGGACACCTACTGATTAGAATTTTAGTCCCTATGCTACATTCCTAATCTTGGTGGGCCCCATCATGTCTTGTGCATGCAAAGTCATTTGGGGAAAATAAGTCATTTTTAAATGTACTTCCCTATAGGATACAGTTTAGGAAAGCAGTTGAGCATGTACTTAAAATCTACTCCAATGTGGCTTAAGCACATGCTTGAAGTTAAGTGCTTTCCTGAGCTGGAGCTTCTGGAGATTCCACACTTCTTCAAAAGAAGAGGTCAGATCATGGAAGGATTCAGAGGTTGCACAGGAGGGGCCAGGTTCCACGGAAAGGTCTGGCTGATCTGTAACATTGAAACCTGGCTAGAATATGATGAGTCATGTATATCTTTCACAGGTCATCTTCATCTTCATATTTCTCAAGAAGGACACCTCTGAAGATCTCTTTCTGCAGGGACTTTGTATCCAACAGCCAGTTCTAGGAAGACTCAGGAGATATTCTCTATATATTTTCCCAGGATTGATTACCAGACCCTCTCCATCTCTTTTTAAGTGTGATGATCTGAATTTGAATCAGATTCATGATGTGTTATTTATACTTCTAAACATCATGAGTCAATACCTTCATTATGTCTGGACTTTCATAAATGTCCATAATGTTTTCCCACTGTTACTATTAAATGAGTTACTGTATCTCCCTTTTTTCCAATTTGTTAGGTTAGTGTCATGACTTCAAGATTGGTCTCCTTAAGCTTCTAGGGAAAAGAGTTAAGTTTCAAAATAAAGAAAAAGGGCAGATGATACTCAGAAGAGCCATAGATCACAACTAGGGGCACTATTCTAAAACAATCAAAAAAGCCCATATCCTTTGTGGTTTCTGTACAAACAAAGGAAGACTTGATTGGTTTTGTTGTCTTGTTGGAAAAGGACATTTTCCAGAGCAATGAGGAGGAAACATGCACCTAAAAAGTAAGGATAAAGTCAGAAAAGGCAGTTCAATAAATTTGACCAGCATGTGCAATAGGAGATTCAAACCCATAGGCATCAAGTTAGCAATGGACTTGCCAAAAGGTAAATAATAAATAAATAAATAGAGATAGGCCCAAACCAACAAACACCCATGAGCTTAGGGAAAGCTTTGATACGTGTTCAAATATGAACTGATTTGCTTGGGTCCATCTCTAGAAATAACCAATGAACTGAAGTGGGGTACCAGGAGGGCTATGTAAATGCATTTGTGATTTCCATCCAGTTAGTGTGGACAGGCATGTCATGTGATTCACCGTCACTTTCCTCACTACCAGTTGTAGCAGAGAGCCCGAGGACTGAATGAGCATGGTGAATAAGCTACTTTCTCAAAGCAGTTCTCCTGAGTCAAAGTTGAGGCCTACTAGCTGGCCAATCACTCGTTCCTTCTTGTTTTGTGGACAGAGGGTCCTCACATTCAAGTATTGTCAACCTGCCACCTTTCACCAGCACTAAAATCACTGAAAAGGAAAACAAAATCTCCCTTCTCCCTCCCTAACATATTGAATTAAACCAAAATCAAGGCAGTAGCTCCTCAGTGCTCCATTGAACAACCATGGTATTTATAAGGTGTGAGTCCAGGTATATTATCTAGGGCACAAATGACACTTTCAAGCACCTGAAATAGTAACTGCAGGCAGATGAGCGGAGATGGGAAGTGAGTGGGGAGAAAGCATTTCGTGTGTGTGTGTGTGTGTGTGTGTGTGTGTGTGTGTGTGTGTGTGTGTGTGTGTGTGTGTGTGTGTGTGTGTGTGTGTGAGAGATGCACATATGGTAGGTGAATCAAAGTGTAGGAACACCTCCCCCAGGGCACTTTATTCATAGTAGAAGAGAAACCACCATCATTTCTTTAAGGAACCCAAAAATATCATGTACTTTTATCTGAGTATTTTCAGATTTGCTCACTGTCCCTGAAGTAGCTTAGTAAGGACGAAAAGCTTTCCACTTTTCAGAGAACAGGGAGGTGGCACTCCTGAGCTAAGAGACTTGCCTTCCACTGCAGAGCACATATGGGACTGCATTTCCTTTCGCATGTTCCTCACTCGTACATAATACTTATTGCTTTGCAAATTGCAAGGATTATTTTCTCTTAACTGGTAATGGTTTTAGAGGCTGTAATCGGAGGTTGCCTTTTGTAATGTAGTGTCGGAGGGGAAGGTACCGTACACTGGACCCTAACTTTTTTGGGTATGGTACAGCAAGAATAGATACAGAGAACTCTTTTTAGACAAGCTGCTCCTTTCCTTGTTTTCTTTTTTTTACAGTCACCAAATATGTTTAAGAGGACAACCTGCTGGGTTCTTTCTGTCTATTTAATCTATCTCAACTGTTTTCTCAGTGTTTGTCATCATAGCATTAGCTTAACAGGTGCAGAGTAGATTTCACTCTATTTGGTGCAATAAACCAGAATTTGAAGATTCGGGTTAAAAACAGTTTAGTTTATTATTACCCTATTATATGCCTTAAAATTCTTGTTTTTTTATGGTCCAATGCCTGATAATTTGCCCCTCCCCAATGTATTTGGGTTTGATTTTAATCAGAACATTAATCTGCCCTAATGTACTTATTTATTTAGCAATGTATGTATGTATTTTTAGCCTCTAAAGCCAGTCATTCTTCTGAATATCACATCATCCTGAAATACAGACAGAATGTGGAATAAAGAAGTACAGAGCATGTACATAACATACTTCCCCTCAAAATAAATGCTAGATTTACATCCATATCAGGCAATACTCATTCAATGTTGCAGAACCAGAATACACAGTAACATGATTTACTTATCTCCTGCTAGGCAAATTGCTTATTGTAATTCTTGTAATACAGTGTAAAAGAGCAACTAGAAAATACTTACAAAATTCAAGAGGAAAACTAAACATGATTAGGAAATCGTTCCATAAAAAACCCCCACATAATGGATGAACGTTTTGTCAAGCTGTTGCATTTAGAAGCTCTTTCCACTACTATATACTGTCTCTTCCACTCACTTTCCTTTCTAAACATTTTTAATACAGCTCTTGGCATTATAGAATTGGCCTTGGTTTCTAAATGCTGAGCCATCCTGTCTCCGCTTTGTACCTCATCAATGCCAGCAGTCAGGGAGCAGATCAGGTTCTAGGATGGTTGCTAAACAAGGAGGAGAAAAATGGAAGCAAATAAATGGTTGCTGTTTGTTCATAAGTGAGCTTATCTTGCATTGCTGAAAGTGACTGGAGAGCATGTGAAACATACTAACTGGAAGCCAGTTTGCAAAGGAGCTGGTGCCTTTTTCCATGGTGTGAATCAAGGTTAGTTGACAGTAATATTTAGATTAGAATAGCTACTGTGGTACAGTTGTGCATTCTGTGTTCTAGGAATCTCGGAGAGCTTTGCAAAGTAGTGAGTTGAGAGGGCTTGATTTTCAGAGATGCTGAGCACCCACAGCTCCCATCCTCAGCTCCTACTGGCTTCAGTGACTGTTGTGGACGCTTCTCGCAGCTGGAAATAATGGTCTAAATCCATGTAGTTTAGCAGCTGCTTAGGGAAATAGACAAAACATTATGGGCCAGACTTTCAAAACTCAAGTCCTAAACTGTGCGCATAAAATAGGCATTTGCCTATGGGTGACTGTGCACAGTACCTGCAGTTGTGCAAGCAGACCTGCTAAATGAGCCCCCCCTTCAGCAAAGTGCTCAAGCACCAACTTACTTCGATGTGACTCAAACATAGGTGGCTGCTGAAAATATTCTTGGGGGTTGCTGAGTCCCCACCCCTATGCCCCTGAGGGAGGAGCCCACTCTCTGGGGAGTGTGTGAAGCCCGGCTGTCTATGTGTGGGGTTCTCTGTCTCTACCCCGGCTCCGTGAGGAGGAGAGGAGCAGGGGGGGGGAGATGAGTTGAGAGCGAGCTTGCCCCCCATTCACCCCATGGCAGTGGTTCCAGTCATGTGGAGCTGGGCCCGGCTCCCCGCTCCAGCCCATTAACTCATGCTGTTCACTCATTCAGGGCAGGTAGTGGGATGGCAAGGCAGAGATAGCTCTAGGGGGCTGAGTCCCTTCTTAGCCTGGCCACCTGCTGCCTATGGACTTAAATGCAAGCTTAAAATTAAGCATATGCCTAAGTGGCCTGCTGAAGTGGGATAGATTTAAGCACATGCTCAAAGTTGAGCACATGCTTCAGTGAATCATGTCTTCAATGCACAAACCGACAGTCATATGAACAATTATGTATGCACAGTTATACCCACAATTATCCATGCACAGTTTTGGAAACTGGCTGTCTGCACATGTCAACAGTTCAAATATAGCCTTGGACATTAGAACCTGCTTTACCGAGGAGGTGACTTTTGGTCAAGGCATAAGGTTATGACCTACTTTGTTTGAAAAGTGCCTTGGCACCTTTATCTTCCACTCTCAGAGGAAATAGGCATAAAGTCTATTTAAAGTCTCATATACAAGACAGGAACAGAACAGTCTTTGTTGTGGGACTTGACTTAAAACCTTCTGGAACAAGGATCTCATCCAAAGCCCATTAAAATAGATGGAAAGGCTCACATTGACTTCAGTGGACATTGCATTAGAGTCTGAGAGAGAGAGAGAGAGAGAGAGAGATTGAGATCAAGCTACTAACCAAATCCTAACAGAGATCCATATCTGTAGTTTCAAATTACATAAATTGGAAGAAAAAACAGAATATAATGTTACAGTTACAGTTGGGGCAAATTAGTTCACTGAACTTTGAACACTGCCAAACCTGGTTGTGTTCAATGACTAGTGTCAGGTTTACTCATGGAAAAATTTTACCCTTACACACATTATAACAAATGTTCATTAACTATCTTTGTACAGTGCCTAGCACCTTGGGTCCTGGATCTGGTTAGCCTCTAGGCGCTACCACAGTATAAATATTAAATAACAATAATAAAAAAATTCACGTTTAAAATTAAGGGGGAAGGAAGTGTTAGATAAATGGGTCCATTTTTGGCCCATCTTTGCTTTTAGACACACTTGTCAGTGTTTTCACATAAAGGTTGGATATGCATAACCATGCTGATACTTGAATGTCATGTCCACACACAAATCAGATATTTGTGCCTGGCAGGGTTGAAATGATGATGATGGGTGATTGGGTATGTTTTTATGGGAGAGATTATTTTCATGTGGGTCCTATCAGCTGGACTGTCTGATAGAGGATAAGATGTTTAGTTGTATTTTGGGATGTCCTAGTTTTGTCTTGGATTTTTGTGTACGTTTAATTTATTATAGAACCTTAATAAAGAGCTTAATATAGAGCTTAGTAAAGGTGATGAACACATCTAAATTAATCAATCAATACATGATATGTTTTATTTATATATGTGTGTATACATATCTATATTTATATCCAATCTTGTGATGTTTGATGTTTTATTAAAGCCTCCACTCCTGGAGTCAAGTGATTACATGAGTATCTCAGCATTCATTAAAACTTTAGTAAGTTTCTAGCCCTCATGGTTGCAGGGGAAAAGCTTGCAAATGTGATCAGCATATGGGGTCACAAACCATACGACAAATAAAAAGGATCGTGTATATATATATATATATTTAAAAGTCTCATGATTTGTGAGCCAAAATCATGATTTTAATGCTCTTGTGGTTGGCAATACTGTATGTGCATGTATAAAACAGACTGATGGGTGTGGTGTTACAAGCCTTTGCATTTTGAAGGTTCAGTTGGTGCTCCCATGTTTGCAGTTCTTGCCTGTCAATAGAGATCCGTTCTGATTTAACTAGTACATTCCATTTTACCTTTCAAATCCACCCCATCCTCTCCTCTTTTCAGTATAGAACATGACCAGGCTTTGTTTAAATAAGTGACACAGCCCATTTAACCTGTAACCACTGCCCTGTACAAAAAATACACCGTTGGAGAGTACTGAACTTCCAAGCACAAGATGAGTAAGCCAACACTTGCTGCAGTGCTGGGCACAAGGACAGCACTGATTTCATCTGGCTGTTGTCACACAGCAGTGAATAACTGTGGTCCAGAGAAATGGTTTTGATGAGCCTTAGGATGCCAGGAGAGACTCCTGGCTGCGGGGAACAGGGGGCTGGGCTGGGCTGGGCTGGGCTGGGGAAGAATGCCTTGGCACTAGACAGTCCTTGACAACTGCATGCTTTTTGGTGTCATCCTGAAGGTTGGGAGGGTGACAGAGGAGCTTTGGCTGCCATCCCAGACCTTGTAACCCAGGAGATTAACAAAAAGAGATACTGTAGCTAGTCTGTAACATTTATTGAAAGGCCATTAGGTGGTGGCTCATTGATCAGCTCACCTGCAGGTAGCTGGCAAGCTCTCAAATCTCATTGCTTTTTAGTAGTATTCTTTGTAAGGGGGATCTTCCCCCCCCCCACGGCTTAGAAATATGCTTAAGATGACAAAAAAGGGAGGGGAAATGGACATTGAGGGCCCAATCCTCCTCTCCTCCTGCCCCATTGTAGCCTCCTCTGTTAGGTTGTGCAAAGCCCTGGAAGCCACAGAACTAGTATGCCTTTGAGGTGTAGGTTGAGGCTGATGATGGCCAGACCCTATGCAATGGGTGAGCACCCTTTAAATGCTCAGGGCAGGGGTATAATTTAGGGCTGGGAGAGGAGCAGGGTCAGTTCACAGGATGTGTTGATCCACAGTCCATATCCCCTGGAGAAGCCAATGGGTGTCCAGCAACCCAGAGAGTACTTTCTTCAATCCTTGGCATTGGGCCAGGGGAGGATTTCTCCCCCTCCTGCAGGATAGCCAGAACACAGGCTGCTTATGTGGTATTCTGGAACAAGGATTTGCTCATAGCTGTTATCCCGTATTCCTGTGGGAATGACTATGGACTTCTTCCTGTGAATTCACTGCAGGCAAGGGACCTTGGGAGGCATTTTCAGGGGCAGAGAGGCCAGTCCCTGCACAAATCGGAGAATGGGGAACAAATTGGTTTCAACCTGTCCCACAAATTTACACCCCCTTTTCATACCTCTTCCCCTAAAAGGGATAGCTCAGTGGTTTGAGCATTGGCTTGCTAAATCCAGGGTTGTGAGTTCAATCCTTGAGGAGGCCATTTAGGGCTCTGGGGGGAAAAATATGCCAGGGACAGTACTTGGTCCTGCTAGTGAGGGCAGGGGACTGGACTCAATGACCTTTCAAGGTCCCTTCCAGCTCTATGAGCTAGATATATCTCCATATATTAAACCTCATGTTTGTGGTGCGTGGGTATATAGTCAGCCCTAAGCAGCTGGGTGTGGACATGCAGGAGCTGTTGAAAAGAGAACCCTTTACAGAAACAACTTGAAAGACAGGTTTCTGCTTGAACTAGAGTTCCTTAGACAGGAAAGGACTGTGGTATAGTAGTGAGCGTTAGGACTGGGAGTTCAGGACTCCTGGGATCCTCTCTTCCTGGCTGTGCTGAATGGTGATGATATTTCACTGAAGGAATGTGAAGAGGCTTCATTTGTCCATGTTTGCAGAGTGCTTTGGGATCCACAAATGAAAGGTGCCACATAAGTGTTATTAATAGTATTCATCACACTTGGCTATGATGGTAAACAGCTTCCTGTACTGTAATTCGGGGAACTGAAATAAACTGTGTTACTTAATCGGTCATCTTCTGTGCCATTTATATAGGTCAGATCCTCTGCTGGTGTAAATCGACAAGGATCTGGACCTAAACAGTTTGCAAATTAGTTTATGAGCATGGCTATTTTGAGCCTAGCACCTTCCCAGTCATTCGTAGCTTTGTTGTATGGGAGAGCGGGCACACCTGTTACTAGATAATGGCTACATATTAATCCAGAGTAGCCAGGCAGCCTCCCAGTCCTATCAACCACCTTCAACAGTTGTTGTATGGGCGCTGGAGCCAAGTCAGCTGTGCAAAGGAGAGCAGATGTGATATCCAGGAAAAGAAAGATACTGAATGAGTAAAATTATATAGTGCAAAGGAGAAGGGGGTCCCTGAATCTGAATACACAGTTTGGGAAATACATTGGGTCTGAAACCTGATTCTGACAAGTGTAGGCAAGGAATAACTTCACAGAACACAATGGATTGATACTGGTGTAAATCAGGCATAATCACTGATGTTAATGGAGTTACAGCAGTGTAAAATCAGTATTGAGCAAGATCAGAATCAGTCCACCGAGCTTTAGAAATGTCCCTGTTTCAGACCCCTGCTAAATTATTATTTTGAACCATATTATTACATGTGATCAAATGCTCCTTTAAAAAAAAAGGCCTCCTTGATTTGGTTTGAGGGGCTCAAAAATAAAGACGGGGTCTGATCACATTTCTCGGTAATTGGACCTTCATATCTATAATTGCATTGATTTCTCCTAAGTTTCATGCATTGACTGGCGAGAGGAGAAAGAAAAAGAGTGAGAGCATTGCAGCAGTCAAGTGCTGCCAAGAATCTTTCTGCATTTAGGAGGGGTTGGGCTGGGATGCTCACTGTAGTTTGGTAACTGGCGTCACAAATTGCTTTATGAACAGTTTAATGCATTTAAAAGCTAATAATTTCAGATTCTACCATACAATTTGTTGCAATGGTGCAGAAGCGTATCTAAAAGTTGGGGGGGAGGGGGAGGAGGGCTTGGGGAGAAGGAGGGAGGGATTGCATGGGGGTGGAACATCTAATTGTTTTAATCATGCTTGATATTACACTGTGAAATTGTAATTAACTTAAGAAGTCAGTCAAAAACAATTAATAACGGGGGTGCAATGTGGCTAATTTTAATAGGTGTGTGGAGAGGAGACAGGAACAGAAAAGGCCACGGGGCTGCTGGGAGAACAGTCAGTTCATTTACATTTGGAGCTGGATCCTACAGCTAGAGTTGTGTGTCGAGCCCTAACTGCAGTCCGCACGGTGCAGTTCAGCATAGACGAAGGGAAGTAGTTAGGCATGTATTAATATTTAGCTCTTCTAGATCTCAAAGCACTTTACAAAGGAAGATCAGGATCATTATCCACACAGCACAGAGAGGGGAAACAGTCACAGAGAAATGAAGTGACTTGCACAAGGTCATTCATCAGGCCAGTGACAGAGTTGGGAATAGATCCCAGGTCTCCCCAGGCCTGGTCCATTAGGACACACAGCCCTGCAGTTTTCTGAGTTGTGCACACATGCAGATCCTTGCTCACTCAAGCCCCAATTCAGCAAAGCGTTGGAGCATGTGCTTAACTTAAAGCATGTACTTCATATCCATTGTAGTCAATGGGACTGAAGAACATGCTTAAAGTTAAGCACACGCTTAAGTGCTTGTTGAATTGGGGCCTCACAGAAGTTTCTCAGTTCTCAGAGGCATCAGCTGTTCTTTAAAATACCTCTTCCTTTGCTGGTTTGGGGCCACAGCTCTTTAAAGTCGCTCCATTATAGTCAGGATACACTAACATCTTAAAAGGAGAATTCACAGCGACAGGGTCAAATTCTGCTCTTATTTACACCACACAACTCTGTTCCTAGCAATGGAGTCTTGCAGTATAAGCGAGAGCGGAATTTGGTCTATTAAGCCTACAAGATCTTCATTGGATGCATGCTGTAGCTCCGGCATTACAAGAGTTAATGAACAAATAAGCCCTGATAACGAATGAGTCTTGATGGTATTAATATCACTGCATATGCAGATGTGGATAGCAATTAATTCTACCTCAGGCCTTTCGGTGATGTGAGGAGTAAGATTTTAACTAGTTAACATGGTTGTATCTGAAATACTTGTCAGTCCGTAGCTCTGCTTGTTTAGGATTTCATTTTATTTTTCATTGTGGAAGTTAAACTCCGTAAACAAACCTTGCTCATGTAGAATAGTCTTGTTTTGGCCAAACATTTTATGTAGCTAGGTTTCTGCATAAAAGATGAGCACGATATACATTGACACTGTAGAAATACATTTGTAATGTCATTTAATTGGCTGGTTTCCAGGATGAACAGAATAGATGGTAGGGTGGGCCATAGTATAATGCATGGAAATAGCTCTAAACCCAGTTATTGGTAAGTTGATTTCAAATGCAAGTGGATATAGAGTGTGAACTACATGCTTAGATACCAGGGTGCCAGGTGCCTGAGAAATACCATAGAATCTATGTCCTGCTTATAGCTGGTAGATAGATTTGTGACAGTAACTGATTATTTTCTCTTATAGTAACAGGGATTCCTAGTGGATGCAGCTATTCTGGCCCTTTACAAGACTCCCCCGGAGGTCTGTAAAAGCCACAGGAATGGAGGAGGAAGAGCCAGTACCATCTGACCCAGGGGTCAGCAACCTTTCAGCAGTGGTGTGCCGAGTCTTCATTTATTCACTCTGATTTAAAGTTTCGCGTGCCAGTCATACATTTTAACCGTTTTAGAAGGTCTCTTTCTATAAGTCTATAATATATAACTAAACTATTGTTGTATGTAAAGTAAATAAGGTTTTTAAAATGTTTAAGAAGCTTCATTTAAAATTAAATTAAAATGCAGAGCCCCCCAGAGCGGTGGCCAGGACCCGGGCAGTGTGAGTGCCACTGAAAATCAGCTCGCGTGCCGCCTTTGGCACGCGTGCCACAGGTTGCCTACCCCTGATCTGACCTACCAGCTCTCCAAGAACTGCAGTTTGAGAACCACTGCAAGAGATGGATGGACAGATGCTATTTCATGTGAAAGATTGCTGATTTTTTTCAGAGTTCCCCTGCAATGAAATGTTCTCGTTGGAATAGAGAGGGGCAAACTGGAAAGGCGTGTAGAGGCACCCAAAAGTTTCTGTGGGACCTCTCGGGTCTTCAATACTCACAGCATTGCCACTTCTATAGGTGCCTGCCTGTGCCCACAATGCAGAAGTACACCCAAGCAATGAAAAATAACCAGAAAAGAGTCATATGAACTTTTTGGAATCCCCCTTTCTCGCTAGACTTTTCTTTTCTTGGAATATGGCATTTATGGTCACCTGGTTGATTAGCCAGCCCAGCCCAAACAGAGAGGTACATTGTATATTTCTTCTGCAGACAGATCCAGGACAGCAATATGGGTCATACCAAGTGCCATGACCCAAATCTTCCCCCTCTGCCCAAAGCCCAAGAATAGAATTGGTTGTAGCTGAGGACAAAATCCTCACCCCCTCTTTCCCCTCATTCAGTGGTCAATATGGGCTTCAGTAACCTCCACCGCTGCTGGACACTATGTGTATGAGGGGTTTACCTGTTAGATCTGTGTGTCCAGGATCTAATGGCAACACCTTTTGCACCCTGCCCTCTAATCCCCTTTTATGCTGTACAAGGGGGTCCCTGGAGAGCACAGCTCTGAATTACACAGACCCCCTTCATTTTATTTATGTATTTATCCTGGGCCTTCTGCACCCTGCCATCAATTGGAAATGGAATGGAGCCCCGAACAATAACCGCAGCAGCGAACCCCACCCACATAAATAACTAGTCAGCAAGGAAAGCGTTGCAGAACCAAATCCCCTCACCCCTCCGATTCCCACAAAAGCCTCTGCCCTCCTGCCTAAGTACCTGCTCTAAATTATAGGCTTTGCAGGCTATTTCAGACCTCGGGAGGAGGCAGAGGGCCCTCCCGCACCATACCCTGGCTACCACCTCCCTCTCTTGTATACCAAGAGAACAGAGAGGCAGTCTTTCAGGTAGGAGGGTACCAGGCCCCTTAGGACTTAATTTTGGTTCCTTACATGAGCTTTCCATGGCAGATCCATTCCAGTTCCACTGCCCTGTGGTCCATGTTCTGTGCACCTGCTGAGGGAGAGCCAGGAATTGGGTCATTATGCATTAGCTGTGACTTGTTGTCTTTCGAAAATGCTACAAAATATAAACCCTCAAACAGGCCAGAGCGTATAGCTTCTCTTAAGGAACGTTCCTCTTTCTTTCTTTCTTTCCAGCAAACTGAGGATCTGTTGGCTTTGGGACACCAGAGGAAGGAGCAGATCTAAAAGAACTAGAGATTTGTTTTAAAAACCGTAAAGAGTTTCTTCTTTTTCTTTTTTCTTTCTCTCTCCCCCCACTCTGTCGTTCTGATTTTATTTCCTGTCATTATTTCTGTGACAGCTCAGCCCCGGCAACCCCAGGGGACAGGACATAGGGACAAGGAGGAGTGCAAGTACCCTTTGACTAAGTGAGCATTAAATGTTGGCTAACAAGCGGGAGACACTGTGTGGCTGGAGAGAAGGGGAAAGTTAAAAAGAAAGAAAGAAAGAAAGAAAGAAGCGCTTTTCAATATGAGCATTCATGTAGTTTTGACAGGAGTAATTTATCATGGCTGTGAATGGGGGCTCTGCCGCTGCTGCTGAAAGACAAGCTGGTTAAACTTTTACCTGCCTCACTGGAAAGGGTGCTGTGATGACAGCTAAGATGAGCTGGCCACACACTCCTGTGATGTGTCTTTTAACAGGGATTGTTGGGGTGGGGGGGAAGGGCAGTCATTCCCAAACAGCCTGTGCCCATCTGTCCGGGACAGAAAGAAGCAGTGACAAGGGGGCAGGGGGAAGAGAGCAAGAGAGAAAGCGCTTACATTTCCTGCTGTCTGCAATGCTGTTGGCATTCTGTGGGAAGGCCTTGGAATTTGATTGAATGCCCGTGGCAGCGGGGGCGGTAGCTGGAGTGTGAGGGGATGACTAGAGGCTATAGTGATCTCCTGGGAGTTACATTTGGGAGCAATGCGTCTAGCTGCAGAATGAGATGTGCTGACGTTGGGGGGGCGGGGACGGACATAAAGGGCTCCAATGTGGCTAGGCGGTGTGGGGTGTGTGGGGACAGTAGCGAGCCTAACAATATGGTTATGGTATGGAGAGCATTATGCTCTGGTATAGATAAGTGAGGAGTTCTGTAGGGCAGTGTTTCTCAAACTGGGGTCACCGCTGCAGGCCAATGGGAGCTGCTGGAAGCGGTGGCCAGTATGTCCCTCAGCCCGTGCCACTTCGAGCAGCCCCCATTGGCCCGCAGCAGCGAACCGCAGCCAGTGGGAGCCGCGATCGGCCGGACCTGCGGATGGGGCAGGTAAACAAACCGGCCCAGCCCGCCAGGGGCTTTCCCTACACAAGCGGTGACCCCAGTTTGAGAAACACGGCTGTATGGGATCCTTGATAATAGGCTGAGAGAGCTGGGGTGTGTGTAACATTGGCTTTTGACTGATGTATCCCACCTAGATCCTTTTGGAGGATTCTGTTTAGTCTTCCTGGTAGAACTGTTACCTAAGGGTTTGTTATTGAGAGGAAGGATGGTCCAGTGATTACTAGGGTTTGGGAAACCCCGGGTTCAAATCCCTAGCCTGCCACAGTCTTCCTATGTAATTTTAAGGCAAGTCATGTAGTTTATCTGTGCCTCAGTTCCCTGTCTGTAAAATGGGATAATCACTTCCCTACCTCATATGGGTTGTTTTGAGGACAAATACATTACAAATGACAAGGTGCCCCGATACTGTGGCAATGAGAGCCATATAAGTACCTAAACGGATTAAAATTACTAGTATGGTAAATTCCAAATTCTGAAGTCCTTACTCAGTTCTTAACACAGGCAAGCTTCCCATTGGTTTAATTTGCCCATTTAGGAAGTAAGAATTGACTAAAGATGTCAGGATTTGCCCTTTTATTATTTATAAAGTACCATAGCTATACAGAGTGCTTTGGAGACAGACAAAGCATGATCCATGCTCCCAGGAGTTTACAATCTGTGCTAGAGGAAACACATTCTGTAATGAAGAATCACAAGGCACCCACTTGGATTTCCTTAAACGGAGACATGGTTTCCAAGGCGTGATAGAGCTCAAAGCAGCAGCCTAACCTGTTTGGAAGCCAGTACCCTTCTCACTAGAAACACGTAAGCTTTATTTCATGTACCATGTACTGGATAATAAAATGAGAGAACTCCGTGCTTGTAAAATTAAACGGGTTGTTTCTTAAGAGAACTATTTATAGAGATGATGCAGCTGCAGCCAGCATTCTGCCCATGTCCATGCAGACTACCTTCCTGAAGCCTGCTCCAAACGCTTCCCTCCTGCAACCTGTGCTCCTCTCTCCAAGTTCCATGCAGGTTGCCACAGGTTTCTGCTTCTCTTAGGTATGCCCACACTTGCGTTTTAACCATGTTTCCAGTGAGTCAGGGCAGAATTTTCTCCATGCACTTTAAAAGGAGTGATGGACTTGAGCCTCAAAGATTGAATCCAGATCTGAATCTGAACCTCCTGAAAGTTTGGGAGTGGGTGTTTTGAACTTGGAGGTCTTGGTCTGGTTCTTAGTTAAAGAAAATGTGCATTGATTTTCTATGTTAATGAGGAACTGTGACAAAACAGCACCTTCCCTCTGACACCAGACCCAACATCGTAACGTTAGGCTGGTGAAAACCAAAGGTGTGGCAGAGATGGTGAAAACCAGCCAGGTGGCAACCCTTCCTGGCATGGCTCTGGGGCCTGGCTCAGTTACTACTTTGTTCTTTGATGTTAAGCTCTAGAGCTAGTCGACAAATTTCCAACAGACATTTTTTATATTGGAAAAATGCTGATTTGACTAAATCAAAATGTTTTGTGGGAACGTATCAATTTCACCACTTTTTTGGGTGGGAAGGTCAAAACATTTTGTTTAGACTTTATTGTTTTGACATTATAATTATAATTATATGATATTATTCATTAAAGTTGAAATGATAAAATCATAACAAAATGATTTGGAATATTTCATTTTGTGAAAAATTCCAAGATTTCAACTTTGCGTCCCTATTTGGGATGAAATGAAATGTCAAAAATCTCAGCATTTCCTGGGGGACAGTTATTCCGTTTTTTGACCCGCTCTATTAAATTCTTTTTCTGGCCAAGTTCAGCAAGGTACTCAAGCACCTGTCTAAGTTTAGGCATGTGCTCAAGTGCATGAAGTTAGGAACATGATCAACTATTTCCTGAATTGGGGCTTAAAAATCCAGCAGTGCTATTGGAATAGAATAAGGTATAACCTGCTTCACGACCCTCGCCATTTCACACTTAACAATTACACATGAATTTGCTGGCAATGGCATTCTAGACTGGCTCACAAGGACTGTCTGATCACTCAGCGACTGCCTTCTATGTATTTAAGCCCTTTGTAAAAGCTGTGTGGCATCTGCTTGAAAAAGTTTCATAGAAATGCAAGTTATTCTAATAACTAATCACAGAGTCTCAACACCAAAAAGTTTGACCGCATTAAGGGGCATTAAGTGCACAGATATTCCTAGTAGGTTTTTCATACCATTAATTGGTGATCTTCAGACTCTGAAATAACATTTCCCCCCCCACGTTCCTTATTTCATTATCCCCAGTTCAATACACACCAATGCAATATGAGGCAGACTACTTAGATATATTAGGAATTATTTAAATTAGAGAGGGATGTATGGGTAGTTAATTACTCAGTCTTCTATTCTACCCTAATTATGTATCAAATTACACTCAAATTATACCCAAATATAAACGTAGGGGGTAACCTTCAATTTTACATAAGAGATTGGTGGGGAAAAGGTGAAATTAAACAGGTGGTACCAGTGGACCTGAACTAATGCAAAACGAAAACCTTATGGCGCTGCCATTTCCCATTGTTTCCTGTTATTATTGTATTGCATTTTTGCTTAAAGTTCCTTTGTGTACAAAAATCATTACTGTCAGACTGTCTTATCACACTAGTAGCTGTCCTTTCGACTTGGAAGAACATGTTTATTTTTTTAATGTGGCTGGCCCCCTCTTCTGATTTTAGTGTAAATATGATTCTTGTTCCTCATTGTGGAAATGAATACGCCACAATACTATGATATTGTGGCAAAGTCCCGTCTCAGTCTCCCCAGCCTCTGCTGTTTTTAGCTCTGGTGAGACTGGCTAGGGTAATGCAGTCCCCCTTAGGACTCAGGGTAAGTCTGTCCTCTGTCTTCTCACCAGTCTTAATTAAAGTATTTTTACCCGGTCTTGTAGGAGAGTGTCCTGCCGCTCTGCCTGGGAAGGCTTGCTGCTTCAATACTCCTGGTAGCCAGGCTCCTTCTCTCTCTGCTTTCGCCCCCCCTTCCTTCCTCCCAGGAAGGGGTTTAAAAAGGTCTCAGGCAGCTCCAAGTTGTAACCAGCTGATCCTAATTACCCTCAGGTAGCTCCCCTCAGCTGATTCTAATTTGCTACCTGGGTAACCCTTTCTCAGCTGAACCTGCTTGACCTGTAGTTGCTTCAGTTGATAAGGAGGAGGGCCTTTTAACCCTCTGGGACTGACTCCTCCCCCCCCTCTGGCAACTGTCTGTCCTGAGTTTATCACACATCCCCCCCCCCTGCTCAACACTACAGGGTTGGGCTACTTGGGTCGGCAAAACAGTGTACCCTTGAAAGGCCATCCGCGTTGCCATGCTTGATTCCAGACCTATGTTGTACTCTGAAGTGGAAGGGTTGTAGTGACAGGAACCACCTGGTCACTCTCGCATTTTTCTCTTTGTTTTGGTGCATCCACTTCAGGGGAGCATGGTCCGTGACAAGGGTAAACTTCCGTCCGAGTAGGTAATAGCGAAGACTTTCAATGGCCCACTTTACGGCCAGGCATTCCTTTTCAACTACGGCATATTTCCGTTCCCTGGGCAGGAGTTTCCTACTGAGGAACAGGACGGGGTGTTCTTCCGCTCCAACCAGTTGTGAAAGTACCGCTCCCAACCCAACTTCTGAGGCATCCGTTTGCAAGATAAACTCCTTCTCCCAGTCTGGAGCTACCAGCACTGGGTCAGTGCAGAGTGCGGTCCGCAGATCTGCAAATGCCTCCTCAGCCGCGCTAGACCATTTCACTATATCTGGGCCACGGGCTGCGTTAGGTCAGTTAGCGGGCATGCCCTGGTGGCGAAGTGGGGATGAACCGCCTGTAGTACCCCACCAGCCCCAGGAATGCTCTGACCTGTTTCTTCCGGACAGGTCGGGGCCAATTCTGTATTGCCTCTAACTTGTTGAGTTGGGGCTTTACCACACCTCTCCCCACTATATATCCAAGGTATTTGGCTTCTGCTAGCCCAATTGCGCATTTGGAGGGATT
This sequence comes from Mauremys reevesii, assembly GCF_016161935.1. Lineage (NCBI taxonomy): Eukaryota > Metazoa > Chordata > Testudines > Geoemydidae > Mauremys > Mauremys reevesii. The sequence continues at coordinate 29,137,799 of NC_052635.1, read as the reverse complement.
TGCAGTCAGCCCTGCCTTCCTCAAGGTGTCCAGGACTGCTTCCACCTTCCCCAAGTGCGTCTCCCAATCTGGACTATGTATAATGACGTCATCAAGATAGGCGGCCGCATACCTGCCATGTGGGCGTAACAGTTTGTCCATGAGTCGTTGGAAGGTGGCAGGAGCCCCATGTAAACCGAACGGGAGGACAGTGTATTGATACAGTCCCTCTGGAGTTGAAAAGGCCGTCTTCTCTTTGTCGGCCCTAGCCAAGGGAATTTGCCAATAACCCTTAGTCAGGTCAAGGGTGGACAACACGGTACAGCAGATCCTTCTTGATCATATAATACGGCCCGGGGCCCTTGGCTCTCCCTTCCACAGGGACCCCATTCACCTCCACTACTTCTTTGCGAATGTTCTGGTATACTGGATCATTGGCCTGATCCTGTCCAAAATTCTCTAGTGAAGTTCCCAGTTGCCCAAACTCAGAGGGTTCTATCTCCCCCTCCTCTTCAAGGGAGGTCCCTGGGGAACTGGGCCCGGCTACTGGCTCCCCAACCTCCTGCCTAGTCCCCTCGTCCGTTGGGCCAACTCTCTCCCCTACGAGTATAGGCTTCTGATTCTGGGCCAAGATGCTCGTTCCCCTCCTCTTATCTGCCCTCCTTTCTCGCCGAGTCTTCCTGGTTTTCCCAGGGGGCGAGAATAAGTCCTGGGCAAATTCTTGGAAGGCTGGGGGGTTGCTAACTATTGAGGCCACCCCATTGCTCTCTGGAGTGTTATCTTCTTCTGACTCCTCTCCAGGAAGTAGACTGCCAAACCCTGGGAAGTCTCGTCCTATGAGGACTGGGTAGGGGAGTTTCGGGACCACCCCCGCCATCACCTTAGTGGGGTTTCCTTGGACCTCTATTTTCACTCGGATGGTCGGATAGTAATTTACATCCCCATGGACACAGGATATCCCTGTGCGCTTGGCCCGGGATAGTTGATCATACCCGACCAGCTTTCCCGAGACCAGCGTGACTGCACTTCCTGAGTCTACTAACGCGGTGGTCTTTATACCATTCATTTTAACTTGCCTAGTATATCTATGAGGGACCATCGCTACTCCTACTAGGCTTATCAGGTCACATGACTCTTCTAGATTTCCCAGGTCGCACTGCATGGGCTCCTCTAGGTTTGGGCATTGGGCAGCTACATGCCCTATCTCTCCACATGCATAGCATCGGTACCCTCCTCGGGGCAGCCCCTTAATTTTTGGGCTGTGGGGCCTTACCCCCCGAGTCTCTCTCTCCCAGTCCCCAGGTCCCTCCGAGTACTTTGGCTGCTCTTCGTTCTCCTTCTTCCCTGCCATAGTTCGGCCTGGAGCTATGGCAACTCGGGCCCTTGGTACATAGCCTTGCCTCCTATCCTGGCGCCTCCCTTCCCCAGTGGTCCGAGAGAGTTCCTGTGCTGCTAGATGTCTCTCTACAAGGGCAACTAGCTCATCATAGGAGGAGGGATCATTTTGACTGACCCATCCTCGTATGTCCGGCGGTAGCCCTCTCATGTACCTGTCCACAACTAGGGTTTCCACGACTTCCTCCGGCCGGCGGGTCTCGGGGCACAGCCACTTCCGGGCCAGATGGATCAGGTCAAACAGCTGGGACCTCGGGGCTTTGTTGGCTCGGTATTTCCACTCATGGAACCTCTGCGCCCTTATAGCTGTCGTCACGCCAGACCTTGCCAGGATCTCCGCCTTTAGCTGGGAGTAATCGGAAGCTGCTTCTGTTGCCATATCAAAATACGCTTTCTGTGCCTCCCCACACAGAAAAGGTGCCAGGATACTGGCCCACTGGTCTTGGGGCCAGGCCTCCCGCCGGGCCGTCCTCTCAAACGCAAGGAGATACGCCTCCACGTCATCATCCACTGTCATCTTCTGTAAGTAGCGGCTGGCGTGCAGGGGCCGAGTCCCCTGGGGGCCGTGCGTTAGGGTGGTCAGGGCCTTTAGCTGGTTCACAACCTCCTGCAAGGTGGCTCGATCCTGAGCCGCTTGGCTCATCAGGAGTTGATTTGTCTCCTGCTGCATTCGTACCGCCTCCTGCTGGGCAGCCATCTGCACCCTGGTAGCTTCTTGCTGAGCCGCAGTGGCCTGCACCAGTGCCTTCACTACATCTTCCATTTTTTTTTTTTTTTTGGGGGGTGCTTTTACCCTGCCCCGAGACGGTTTGCCGCAAAGTCTCACTCACATCCCACTCCTGACACCACGTGTGGCAAAGTCCCGTCTCAGTCTCCCCAGCCTCTGCTGTTTTTAGCTCTGGTGAGACTGGCTAGGGTAATGCAGTCCCCCTTAGGACTCAGGGTAAGTCTGTCCTCTGTCTTCTCACCAGTCTTAATTAAAGTATTTTTACCCGGTCTTGTAGGAGAGTGTCCTGCCGCTCTGCCTGGGAAGGCTTGCTGCTTCAATACTCCTGGTAGCCAGGCTCCTTCTCTCTCTGCTTTCGCCCCCCCTTCCTTCCTCCCAGGAAGGGGTTTAAAAAGGTCTCAGGCAGCTCCAAGTTGTAACCAGCTGATCCTAATTACCCTCAGGTAGCTCCCCTCAGCTGATTCTAATTTGCTACCTGGGTAACCCTTTCTCAGCTGAACCTGCTTGACCTGTAGTTGCTTCAGTTGATAAGGAGGAGGGCCTTTTAACCCTCTGGGACTGACTCCTCCCCCCCCTCTGGCAACTGTCTGTCCTGAGTTTATCACAATATATATATATGACGCTGTCCAAAATCAGGTAGACAGTGGAAGGGATTTATGCTGCTTGACCTGGAAAATATCTATTACTGGACACATCACTGAGCTGAGTTTGTGGTGCTTTCATGAAACTGTTGTAAGTAGGCGATTGGAATAAACCTCCTGTCATATGCACTAAATGAATTTAACTCCATCACTGTAGTTCAGTGCCTGTTTCTTCCCTTCAGCCATGAGCTGTTGTATGAAGACTTTAGGATGTTCCATGCTCTTTCACTACTAGCCATGATGATTCAATGGCCTAGCCAAATCAGAAAGTTGAATACTTCTTTTTAAACCTTGCCCCTATTTCAGATTACTGGCAGTCATGGAGGTAGAAAATGTTAGACAGTGATATGCTGTATTACTACTAGTATAGGGCTGATCCAAGCCCATTGAAATCAAGGGGAAGACCTGCTTTGACTATCATCGGCAGGAATCCCCGTGATTGAGTCAATAATAGATGGCAGAAAAATTATTATCTAGTGGTTGCATCAAATGTCTTGGCGTCAGAATGCTTGAGTTTTATTCATGACTCGGCCACCAACTCACTATATGGATTTGGGCAAATTGCTACACATATACGTGTCTCAATTTACTCAGTAAAATGGGTCTAACGATAGTAAACTACCTCTCGGGGTGTTTTGAGAATGAATTCAGAATTGCATAGTGCTTTGGAATCCTGTCATCATGCTAGACTAATGCAAAGTGTTATTACCCCAACCGAAAAGATCAGACAAGCAGCATTGCAACCTGCTCGTGTGAATCTGCTGGTTCACCACTCGAGAATGTAGGTGTTGGTCAGCCTGATGGTCTGTCTACACTGCAGCTGGAGGGGTATGGGTCGACTTACCTGTGGTAGGTATGACCGAGCTAGCACACTAAAACTAGCATCGTAGCTGTGGCGGTGTGGGCAGCAGGATGGCTAGGTAAATCAACAGAAAAACTTCCCAGCTGGGAGTACAACCCAGTCTTCGGGCCACTGAGTGGGTGCCTTCGTGCCCTCCCTTCTCAAAGGCCTCCCCCACTTCTGACGGGCAAGTAACTTCTCACAGGGCCAGATCTTCAGCTAGTGTAAATTGGCAGACCTCCATAGAGCTACACCAGTTTCTACAAGCTGAGGATCTAGCTCTTAGAAATTCCTGTATTCCCCTGAATATGTGGCTGGACTTCACCCTCCAGCCTTGCCTTGTTACTCCTCCCTGTACATGCATGTAAGGTATAAGCAAGGAATTAATACTTTATTGAAAACCAAGCTGGGCCTCTTGGCCTGACACAGAATCAGGGGAAAGCCTAAGTTATGGCACAGGTTTTAGCTCTGCATCCATTTAGAAGATTCTCTTACTGAATGCTAGGAAGACTTGTTATCTTCAAGGCCCGATCCTGCATGACTTTCACATGTGGGACTGCCCTTGACTTCAATGAGAGTTTCACACATGGGCTGCTTGCAAGGTCATACTCTAAAGAAGTTACTTACAGTAGCCAAATAGCTTGCAAATGATACATTGCCCACATCTGAAATCTCCATGTAAAGGATTGCTGGTCCCGTTGTGAAATGGTATTGCAGGATTGTACAGCAACAGTCTGAACCGCTGCAGCTTCCCGTTGTGATACTGTGGCATTTGGATGTTTACTGTCAAGTACTGTGTCAGGACACCCACACATTTCTCAGCTTGCTAGAAGTTACTGGCATTGGCTTTGAAAAGGGGTGACAGATGGTGCTTGAAACAAGGTATCCAACCAGAATAAATGCATAACGATCATAAAGGGTGTGGGAAACATCATATTTCTGCTTCCTTTTTAAATGATAAATAAGGTTTCTCAGAAGCTCAGTTTTCAAAATCCACAGGCTTTTGATGTTAATAATTTCTTTACGGCACAGTGTGTGATAACAGCATGTCTACAGGCTAGAGAAGCAGATTCTCACCTCACATCCGGGGTGTGCCTCCTAATCAGATGCTGCTGGTGAGAATTATGCTAATATATTCCTATGAGTGGGGGGTGGTCCCATTACACACCGTTCCATTGATGCTATTTACAGTAACTGTGGGGAAGCACAGGATGCCTATAAATAATAGCCACTTTTCAGAGACAGGGTGATGATGGCAGTGAGTGCCAGAGCAACACAGGACTCCGACATAGGCAGTGGCCAAGCGGGGACTCTCCACTGTGGTTGCTAGCAGAGGCCGGGGATATATTGGTGAAATTCCTATACCAGCAAGGGTGAAATCTATGGAGTGGGAGCCAGATGAAGGTCTAGCAGGTAGGGACTGAGGTAAATTACTCATTAGTATTTCTTTAATGAAGTATAAGATCATCCACAGAAAAATATATAGAGGAGGAAACAAATTCTCTGACATTAGAGCAAGGGGATAGATAATATAGGGCGAGAGGGGGACGTGTCTTGGTATGAGAAGAGAGAGTTGTGGAGGAGGGGTTGGAGAATTTCTCTGACTTCATGCTACCAGGAAGTAACAGAGCCTAGGAGTCTTGCTGGCTCCTGCTTCCATGTGTCAGGAATTATTTCAGCAAGAAGCTGTACAAAGTTAGTTTTCTTCTAAAAGTGCTAAGCCTGTGCAAGTTTGCCATACAAAGGGCCCATTCCTTCCCCACTGAAGTCAATACAGGTTTTGCCAATGACTTCAAGGGGAACAGATTCAAGCCTCAGACATCGCTCACTGAAAACAAAATATTCTTTCCATGCTATGAGGGTGATATCGTGGCCTAATAATGGCAGAAAGAAAGGTCTGACAATCAGCCCCGCTGGGACCAGGACAGCAGGCTCTGTTGCTGCACCAGCTCACCAGAGCAGACAAGGAAAATCAGGTAAAGATCAAAAGCCAGCAACATGGCAGCTGATGAGATGGTACTCCCCAGGAGCCCAGTCATGTCTGGTGCTGAGTGCCCTTCACTGCCATTGATCTGGTGGCAACAGAGGGCACTGAATTGCACCCTGGAGGAGCCCAGTGCCTGGGCAGGATTGTGTCCTCAAACTGGAAGATTTTGTATTACTGTGGAGTGGCAGTTCTGCTATTGTTTCAGGCTGCAGCTGCAAACCAGTTTCCATGATCAGCCTGATTTTGGTCCCCCATCTAGCATTCACAGGTTCATTTTGGTATAAGAATTGGTGAGCTGGCTCTTGGGCCAACATAGATTTTTTCTTCCAGTTTTGAACAGTATTGGACAAGAATTTTCTGAATTGTGGTACCCTTAAAATTAAGGTATTCACCAGAGTCCAAAAACCTTCTACCATTGGTGGCTATTTTGTTTTTTTGCTTGAAAAAAGAGAAAGAAAGAGATAAAATATAATCTGCTGTAATCGTCTAGGCAAGGGGAAGATGACACTGGAGCCTAAGTTGCATTTTCAGAAGTGACTGAGTCAGGGATTCACAAGGGATACTTGCACATCTAACTGCCACTTTAGGTGCCTACGTCCAACATACATAAATATTCATTGGAGCAGGGGGACTGGCACCTGGATCTAATCATTGGGCCATAGTGTTATTCTTACACTCTCTTTGGCCCAATGCAACAGCTTCAATAGGAGCAATTGAGTGAGACCTGCCCCAGCAAATCCCATAACCCCATAGTTAGCGCACTCTCTTGGTAGTGGGGGGAGACCCAAGGTCACACGTCCCTTCTCCACATCCGGCAAAAAAGGGAGTTGAACCTGGGTTTCCTACATCCTAGAGTGAGCACTCTCACCACTGGACTAATTGTTAAAGCAGGAGACATCACTTCCCCCTTGTTTTTTCTTGAAAAATGACTGACTTGGCTTCGGTGCCTAACTCCAGGTGAATCCCAAGTGGAGATAGGTGTCTCTCTTTGGTCTGTTATGCACCTAATTCCCTTTGAGGGGCAGGGCTGAAGCCACACCCCTCTCCTCACCATTTCAGATTGGCTAGTTTAGGTGGCTTCCTGCTCAGCTCACTGGCTTTTGAGAATCCCATTCTTAGATGCCTATTTCTTCCCATGCCCTGTTCAGGGATTCCATCCCACTCTTAGGTGCCTAAGTCCCATTAAAAGTCAATGGGAGACTCCAAAGAGCCAGATTTTCCCAGGTATTTAGGCTCCTATGTAGACATCAGTGTCAAGTAGGATTTTAAGTGCCTAGGTACCTAACTCTTATTGAAATCTGAAAGCTAAATACCTAGGCATTTTCAAAAACCCCACTGGGCACCTATTTGAATCTTTAGCTGCCAAAATACCTTCTGAGATATGCCCCAAAGTGCCCAAATTGTTTCTGAAAATCAGACTCAAGTGCCACACTTAGGTGCTTTGGAAGAATAAAAATGAGTTGACTAAGCTCTAATTTTAAAAGCTATTAGGGTTTTAAATAGTAACATCAGAACTGTACCTTGGTTCTTGTGACCTAAGTTAGCCTCAGTGGAAGCTTCACATGCCAAGCTACGGAGCAGACATGGCAATTAGGGTAAGGGGTTCTCTACTGATAACTCCTGCATAGCGCCCCCAGAGCAGCAGAAAGCAGTACTGATAATTAAAGTAATCAACAAAACCCATAAGCTGTTTTCAGTAGCTTTATAGGATAATTTCCACTAATCAGATGTAAAACATATTCCTGGGCAAATTATATATTTACATCCAATTTGCAAACTAAACCTTCAATATTGTTCATGCTGTTGCATAGCTATTCCGTTAGTAAACAGTGTAAATATTGGGCCTGTGCAAATGTACCATTAAAGAGATCACATGAAAACAATGTTTCACTCAGTACATATTTAAACATCCCAGACTTAGCTTTCTAGATAAACTTCCATTTCAACATGCCTCCCACACATACAAGAGCAAGTGGCAATAGTGCATTGTCAAAATTTCTATCAGAGCCTGATTTATTATGTGGTTCTAATTTGCACAATTGCTGAAATGGTCTCTCTTGTGTGTGTGAATTTGTTACCGGTGAAAGGAGCTAGACTGATAGCCCTGGAAAATGAAGTCTCCTATTTATCCACAGAATAGACACATTCAGCGATACAACAGAGCAAGCCTCTCATGACTGCTCTATCCGTGTGCCTGATTCCTCAGTCTGGAAAGCCCATTCCTTGATGTGGGGAAGAACAGTTCAGATTTATGGGCTTTTCTAAACACTTTGTGGCAAGCTGGGGTGTGGATATACCCTACATTAGCCTGGTGTGCACAAGGTGTCCCTGTGGACTCTGCTGCACGGATTAAAAGTTCCCTAGTGTGATTTAATTAACTCCTGTTTCCAAGTGCACATAGCAGGGTCCACACGGATAGTTAGTGCATGGCAGGGTAAATTTACACACCAGCTTGCCAAGAACTAAGTGTTTTAGACAAGCCCTTACTCAAAGTTATCTGCTGAATAAGTTTTGCAACTAACTCTCGGTCAGTAGATAATTTCCAAGCAGTTTGTTGCAAGTGTTTGATATCTGAAATCCAAAATCTGAGCTGTGATGGTTAGTTTTGATTGGACATATAAGACAAGTGCGATGCGCTTCTCTGATTGGATGACCATAACTCTTAGACGCAGGAGTTTGATGCCAATACTGACATTTCTGAATTTAATGTTTGCTTTCCACAAATCTTTGCCAGTAAGGTCAGTGGGACTGAGGCTGTGCCTACCTATATGTTTGAAGAGTGTCTAGCACAATAGGGTCATGATTTGATTGGGGCCTTCAGGAGTGGCTATAATGAGAAAACAATAACTAAACAATAAGTTGTTTTTACAAATATTCTTCCTAATAAACTCTTTTGCTACAATACTCCTGGAGATCAAACTCAGACTAAGGAAATTTGTTTAAAATTCAAACTAGTAATCACAGAAAAGGGTTTTGTTTGTTTGCTTTTAATGGTATTTGCCAAGCCCAGCTGTTAGGTCCTTCTCTCGTCTCTTCATACCACTTCATATGGACAGTAGGGTCTGAAAATTTATGCAATATCCTAAAATGTTGGGCTGGTTTTCTGAGCTAATTATCGCATCTTATGCTACTAAGGCAAAGTTCCAGAAGGGGAGAAAAAAATCTATTTGCATCCCATCCACTGAGTGCTTTAAGTGCTGAAACTACCAGACCAAACGAGTTTATTAGATTATCATTGCGGAAGTTAATAAAGAATTAATTTCTCTTCATGTGACATCCAAAGGCAGTTATTTCAGTGGCCTGTCCATTTACACAAAGCCAAGTATTTGTCAAGTGTCAAACTCAATTCCCATGACCCAGGCCTCCTCAATAATTCTGGATTAGGGATAGCCTTAAATGACATTACCAAAATTTTATTCCAAGATGCATTGAGCTCTTGGGACTACTCAGGAATTTCAGGTTAGTGAAGGTTATGTAGTCAGCAAAAGCTTGTTGGCTCTAATATGTGAAATGGAAGGATACTGTGTGTAGTGTATTTGTGACAGTGGAATGTAGCATGTAAGAAAGAAGACACAGATTTCCATGAGGATGGATTTTGTTCTGTTTACTTCCTTTGAAAATGATGCAGTTCATGCTATCTGCATTGCAAAATAACAGCCAGCTTTACGGAGTTCCTATTCTCCTCAGCAAAGCAAATGCTGATCTGCTTCATCTCATGCCGACAGTTGTAGGACAATGGGGTAGATATAGTGAGGAGGAGGAGGAGGCAGAACTAAGTCAGCAATATCTATCATGGGAATTAAGTGCTATAAAAATCTTCCTTCAGTGTTGGGGGTGGCGGGGGGGAGGGGAGGAGGTGAGAGTTTTGCTTGTCTCTAAAAAGCAAGTCAGATAGCAAATAAAATAAAATGATCTGGGTTATACCTCCCCCCCAATCATTTTTCAGTACAAAGAGTGAGACCAGCAAAGCCCGGTAGTTTCACCAACAATGGCTGGAAACACTATATACACGTTGGACATATACATTGTGTCTTCTCATTCCTGGAACAGGAAGACTATTTACAGATGGGACTTAGAGATGGATCCCAGGTAAAAGATGGCCTGCGTGGAAAAAAAGCACAAAGGCTCATTTACATCATATGATTATCTACACACACAAGAAAAAACCTCACCTTGTGCATACATTGACTTTATTTTATTTCAAGGTTATATGAAAATGTGAAACAAGATGGTAATCAGTGTAAAGAGGCACAAAGCAACAAATCCCTTCACTTGGTGCAATGCAGATTTAAGATTTAAATGGACACTGTCAACCATTTTCTAAAATCCTTATTAATTTTTCATCCCAGCAACTGAATCTTCCCCCTCACCCACTGTTATTCTTCTTCTTTTCCAAGTAGAAAATACTGCTTGCAAATACCTCCACCATTGCATTTTGAATAGAACAGAAATTAACATGGTTGAGATTTGAGAGCCGGGATCCTCAGCTGAAGTAAATTGGTGATGAGTCTGGCCTTTAAGGTTTAATGTACAAGATTTAGTACAAGGAAAATACAACTACTTGAAGCCATAATTCCCAGTCATCTCTAAGTCACAAAGCTTGGTGACAACCTCTCAGTTTGGACAACTAAGGAAAGGATTCCTCCATGCTTGATCAGGGCTAGACTGCCAGGTGTTCTGCTCAGCTCCGTGCACATTCATCCCTCTTGAGGCATTGTGATTTAAGACATCCTGGGTACTGCCAAGGGCAGGAAGGGGGCAAAAGTAAGATATAGAAAAGAGTTTATTTGTATTAAAGAAACTGTTTATAACAACAATGGCATCCTTTTTGTACTGGTTGTCATAGTATATGGAATCACAGACCTTCTTAGACATTGCCTTCCAAGTGTGGTAATGTGGAGCTCAAGAGTAACCTTTTCCTTTCACCCAGGAGACTCACAAGAGGTCAATTTGATTTATAACCCAACCAGCCTTCTCCCCTTTAACCTATTTTAAATCTTCTGCATTTCCCTCTCTTCTCTTCTCAGCAGAAAACCTTTTCTTTTGGTGCCAAACAAAGAAGGGCCTGGACAGTGACCTTTGACTGGCATATGAAGTTCCATGAGTTCCAGGGGTTTGAGAATGGATATTGGGATTTGGGCCTGACCCTTATGCCGGATGAATTGTCTGATCCCTATTTGCACCACCCTGATCCTACTAAAGCTATGCACCCACTCTCCAACCCATAACAAAGGATGGTGCCCTCGTAGGAACTGGTGTTGCCCGTTGTGGACAAGGCATGAAGGGCAGGAGTACGCGCTTCATTGCAGTGGCGTGTACATTTTAAAGTGCTCAGGAATTTCCGCTACGAAGCAGGGTGGGCGTCCTTTCTCTGCATCCTTGCAGCAGGATAGCAGGAGTGTGCAAGCTAATAGGTGCTTTGCCACTGGAGTTGATCAGTGAAAGCTGACTAACGTGTCAGATTGGCAGTCACTTCCGCAGTTCCTTTTCCCTTCACAGACGAATGAGCTCTAAAGTAAAACAGGTCAGCGTGGCATTCCCGTCAGAGTCACTTGCCCCAGGAACAGTGCATGATGTAGCACTTCTCACCAACAGCGGAGAGGACATGGGAAGAGGGGAGGATGAATATCTGGGGCTGACAACAGGGTGATGCATCTGAAAGAGGGAGGGGTGGGGTATTTACATGTTGAAGGCATTGTGGAGAGGGACAGGGTCCTGGGGAGAGTGCATCCTGTGGAAGGGTTAAACTTTAACAAGTTTGAGATAAATCCTAAGGCAGAGTAGGGAAGGCACCACAGTGCTTAGTCTGGCAACTGAGGCCTTGGGGACACAGGAAAGTAATGTGTGTGAGAACAAGATAGAGATGACCTCCCTCTCCCCTGCTTTCTACTCGCCTGTTGATGTCTCCTTCCATACGACTGCAGGCCTCATGCATTTTGTTCTGATTCTCCCCTCCCATCTTTTTTATGTGGGTGCATCTCCACTTGGAGTGTCCTGTGAGAGCAGCATTGTCCCTGGGCCATTTTTCTCCTTCCTGTCTCTGCAGGCTGTGAGTCCCTGATGAACGGTTCCCATCTCCTGATCAAAAAGTCTCGCTAGCCATTTGAGTGTGTTTGTGTCCCCCTAGTTAAGATAAATTAGACAGGCTAATGAGACTGATTAGTCTTTAGCTATGACCCTTGGCCTTTAGGATGTACTCTGAGCTAATAGAGAGAATGGGGATTATGAGCTGTGATAATGTGCTTGTGTTGGCCTTTTAAAGGAAAACACATTTATTGCTACTTAGAGGAAATTGATCTAATTGTACTGGAAACATTTCTGCAGACAGAACATGGAATTTTTATTAAGTAGGTGACTCAGGTTCAGCCAAGATAGCTGGACTTGAAATGGGAGAAAGATATTTTAAGACGATTTCATATGGAAATCTCTCTCTCTCTCTCTCCCCAACTGATAATGAGCTTCTCTTGTCCTGTCTTTGATCTGCTGTTTTCTGTGCAGAATATTTAAGCTCAGGGAGCCTGTGCTGTGATCCTTGAGAGAAGGTCTCATGGCTCTGGTCAGGGCTAACAGGTTGTTAAAGGTGCCAGCTTTTTCATGTTGACTCAGAATTAATTGGTTTCCTTGTTTTCAGAACACGACAGTCTTCAGACCAAAATGGCTTCTTAGATGGCTATGAAACAGTCTCCCAAGAGGCTGCCATGAAAGTCACATGATTTGGAATATTTAAGACTAGCCTGGACAATCTGCTAGTAAATGTGCTGAAGGGAACAATCCTGCCCTGCTAGCCAAATGCATTGTCCCCTCTACGAGTCACTCTACATCTGTATGCAACGAAACATAGCCACAGACACACAAACACCAGGCATTGAACCCACCTGCTCTGTCATTGGAGACAGAAAGATCTAAAGCTTGGAGTTAAAGGAGTGTGTAAGCAGCAGGCTCTTCAAGTGGTCAGTTGTTAGGCTGTGTGGACGTAGCAGGCTGTTTAAGTTGCTGGGGTCAGTCAATAGAAGGAAGTCTATCACATACGCTAATGGGCTAATCCAAAACCTATTGAAATCAGTGGAAAGACTCACTGTGATGTCAATGGGGTTTGGCTTAAGCCATAAAGCAGTAGATGAAGTGCTCAGGACTGTGACATATATGGCCCTTGTCTGCGAATGACCAGCAGGCATAGTAGATAGAAGGCTCTGTCATGTTAGTGGTCATGCCCAGAGTTACCCCTGTTGGAAGGCGACATCCTTGTGTGGTATCATAGCATCAGTCATTCGAGGTACTGCAACACTACGTTCCATCAGTACTCCTTTTGGAGATGGCACTTGCAGGGTGACGAGGAAGGTGGAAGAATCATCCTTCTATTTCCAAGTGATAAGCAAAGTATCTGCTCAGTCACCATCTTCAGATGACCTTTTATGCATATAATGATATTGTTCTGGTAACATCCACAGTGTGCTCAGTCCCATACAAACACAAAGGAAGGCATAGTTCCTGCCCCAAACACTGTACAACTGAAAAAAGATCCTATGTTTTATATACAACTTTTTATCCCCAATGATCCCAAAGTACTAAATACAAATCTAGCGCTCGCTCTTATCTCTGAACTAAAGTTACACTTGAAGTGGAATACAGCATCTGTTTATAAGCACAGAGCAACACCACTTGACTGGTGAGGACAGGAAGTGAATAAGAATACTACACCCATCTGAAATTACAGAGGGACTCTATTTTTGCAGAATAGAATAAGCTCAAACTGGAATTTTGCCAGTCACCAGCTATCTGTGTATAAAATGTGCTGGAATCTTTTATGCCCAGAAGACATATTATATTATTAATTATTTGGGTTACCATAGTGCGTAGGAGCCCCAGTTGTGGACCAAGACCCCACTGTGCTAGACACTGTATAAATCTAGAACAAAAAGACAGTGCCTGCCCCAAAAGGCTTACAATCTAAGTATAAAACAAGAGATAGATGAATCCAGGCAGATAGATGGGGGAGTGCAAAGAAACAATTCAGGTCAGCATGCTAGGCGGATCTCGGCATACCCATTCCTTTTGGGTTATGGTAGCTTGACACGATGCCAAACCTAGAACACGGGTCATCTCTCCATGTGGAGATGGGGAGGCACGTTCTGATAATCTGGCTGAATTTTGATGGGAGAGAGAGCAGGAAAGTGCTGCGGATGAGAGAACCTCTCTGAAGAAAGCTGAGATTTGTGAGCTTCATATTCAATAGGTGAGCTATCAGGTGCTTTTCTATCACAACATCACTTCTTAGGGACAGATCCTGCAAGAGGCTGAGCACCCTTTGAGTGCTGAGCCCATCACATGGGCTGTTTCCTTAATTGCCACAATCTGAACTCCTGAGCACTAGTGACACCAGCACCATCTAGTGGAAGTTGTCAGTTGTGAAGGATGCTGCAGACGCTTTTCAGAATACCACTTTTATTTATTCTTTATGGGGTGGAGTTGGGGAAGACCCAACTAATTTCACATATACATCAAGTGAGGATCCTTTGTGAGTTCACTTAGCCAAAGGCCAGTTGCCACATAGACTCCCCAAATCCTGCAGTTGCAGAAGCAGCTAGAACCATTGTTTAAAAAAAGAAAAGAAAAAAAGAAGAAAGTCCACAATTAGAAACAAAGGCAATCAAAAAGACACTATAAAATACATGAATCGGAGAACATTAGGACAAATTAATGGACTACATGAAAAGTGATTCCTTAAGGATATTTTCAAAGTTTTATTAAATGCTTCAAAGCTCCCCAAGTACTCCAAATGCAGAGACAAAGGAATGGTCTGTGTGACCACAATAAAGTGTGTCAGGCTTTCTTCCAGCCATCTATTTGGATGAAATCCCTTTCCTTCTTTTACAGCTTTAGTTCTTCTAGCTGGTATTGTCAGGGCAAGGGAACTTTGATGACTCTTGGTCTGTAATATATGGCAAATCTCTACGGGAAAAACGCGCCTCTGTAAAATCATCAGCCAATATGCAGTGGTGGGACCAGCTCTTATAGTGAACGTGGCTGGAGTGGGATGCCAATTTCACTGGAGCAGAAGTTGTTCCAAATCACTGGCACATGCAAACTGAAATTCTGCTTATAGAGAAACTTCACATAAGCTGTTAAAAACCATCAACAAATGCCACTCTAAATGGTTTTCACTGTATGAACTATTTCCTGGCATGTATTATATTGACCAGTTTCCCAACGCTGAAAATGGATGTTCTAGACTGTCAGATTGTGCTTATAGGCACTTAGGTCATGAGCCAGAAAGGTGCCTAAACTCCAGACTTAAGTCACTGGATTAGAGTCACTTCCGCTCTCTCTCTGGCCCAATGACTAAGTATTTATCCACAGTGGAACAGTCAGTGGACCATAGAGAGAGAGAGAGAGAGAGAGAGACTGGCTCTGTAGTCCCTGGTTAGGGCACCCACCAGAGAGGCGGGAGACCCTGGGTCCACTCCCCCCGCTCCAATTGTTCTTACATTATTTCTCCAGAGTGGAAAAGGCGAGGTGGAGGGAGCTCTCTAGCAGATATGCCATAGCTCAGTGGTTAGCACACTGTTTTGAGTGATGGAAGACCCCTGTTCAAATCCTTTCTCCCCCTCTGGCAGAGAGGGGGGGTGTTGAACCTGTGTTTCCTACATCCCTGGGGAGTGCTTCAACCACAGAGCTAAAAGCTACAAGGTGGGCAGCTGTTCCTCCAGCTGTTGAGGTACCTAACTCATTCCCACAAGAAGCGGTTAAGCCGCCTGACTCCGGACAGCTGGTTCCCATTTGTGCATCACTAAGCAGAGCTAGGTGCCCCCCTGAAGCCCAGACTTAAGACACCCATCAGGGTGGGGCTTAACACACACTGTCTAGTCAGCATCTCCCATTGGCTGTCCTGAGGTGTGCAGCCGCCTCGCGTGCTGGCTTTTGTGGATGACATTGTAAGGTGCCGGACTCTCCCCATTCGTTTTATATGGAGCCGAGGTGCCTAACTCAGCTCTGAGGAGTGCAGTGGTGTTCCTGTGATTTTCTAGGCTCCTAAAAGTTAGGCACTGTGACACTCAGTGTTGCAACACCTAAGCCCCTTTGTGGATTCCACCCTGGGACACTAAGGGTACGTCTTCACTACCCGCCGGATTGGCGGGTAGCAATCGATTTCTCGGAGTTCAATATATCGCGTCTCATCTAGACGCGATATATCGAATCCCGAACGCGCTCCTGTCGACTCCAGAACTCCACCGGAGCGAGTGGCGGTAGCGGAGTCGACAGGGGAGCCGCGGACGTCGATCCTGCGCCGTGAGGACGGGTAAGTAATTCGAGCTAAGGTACTTCGACTTCAGCTACGCTATTCACGTAGCTGAAGTTGCATACCTTAGATCGACCCCCCCCCAGTGTAGACCAGGCCTAAGGTGATGGGGACCATGGACCAATTCAGGAAAGCATCCCTGTTTAGGAAGGCATTTAAGTACATTGAAGTCAATGGGACTTAAGTACCTAGGGTACAAAGGTACCCAAATAGCTATACATGTCTATTTATGTAAAATATAGTGCTATATTTTTCAGAAGAGCTCAGCTTCCATTTAGGCACCTACTGCAAGCCAGGATTTAACTGCCAAGAGGCAGGAGATAGACTAAAGATTCTCTCCATCTTTACGCTGCGCTGTATTGGCACTTATGGAGCCAAGTCCATCCCTGATTAAAACGGGTGCAACTCCAGGGAAATTAATGGAGTTATAGTCACTTATGACAAGTCTTAATCTTGTTGATTAAGGAAAGGATGAAGTATGGAGTTGACAGAGTATGGGATTATATTATTGATGGCCCAAATCCACCCATCCATTCTTTCTTTCTTTCATCAGTCTGTGCCTTACAAATTCCAGGATACACAGAAGTGGATCTCTCCTATTATCAACCACTAAAGAAAATTATTCCATTCACTGACACGGAGGGTTATTTATAAAAACATAAGCAAAAGGAGAAGTGAGGCAGGGTTCTGATTGCTTCAGGGATAAATCCCATTCTGTGAATGGTCCTTTCTGTCTTCTCCCCACTCCCTACAGTGTCTTTGGTGATCAGACATGCTCATCCGGGTGGGAGGCCCGAGTGGCTGACAAGTAGCGCATAGTAGCATGCCTTCTGTTATCACAGACCCTTCCTGTCCAGATTCAGAATTATTCTGTTCTGCAGTTCTGGGGGCTTTTTGTGTTTTTTTTATCCTGATGGTCATGCCCTGCTCTTTGGTGATGGATCTGTAGATCATAACTACAGCAGCATCAGCTCTTTTAGGAGGAAAGATTTGTCTGTAAAAACTCCCACGGGCCAAATCCCGAGTCATCTGGTTGAGGTTTGCTTCACAGCAGCTTGTTGACTGAGTGTGTTAGCATCAGGAGAGAGTCCATGGTTTAGCTGCAGTTATGCCCCCAACAACAGGTGTTATTGCTGATAGTGGGAATTGCTAAGGGGGCTCAGAGGATTGGAGAATACAATGTGTGTCTCAGCCAATGGGACGGTTATTTGTCAGTATTGGCAAGATCTCTAACATTGCTAGAGCACCATATGTATATAGCCAGCACCATATGTATATGGCCTGCCTCTCCCTTTTACAGTAGAGAGATCCTGTTCCCTTTGCAATGCTTCATCTTGTTTTTCTGTTTGATACAGTCAATAGTAATGGCACATGGACTCAAGTCACAATGTTCGGATCCCACCTCCGTTTGCAGGGGTTTTGGGTGAGGTCCATCATGTGGCAAATAGCAATGCACAGGTGTTGCTCCACCCTGTTACAATTGTTTTGCAAGAATGTAGCTCCATAGATGATAATGGAGTAACACGTGTGTAAAATCAGTGCAATGGAATGGAAAATCAGGCCTCTTGAGACAGATTCTGCTCTTGATTACACTGATGTAACACCATTAAAATCAGAGGCAATGCTCTGGAATTGCTCCAGTGTCACTGAGATCAGAATCTGGACCATCCTTTTCATTTTTCTTTTTACAGGCATTTGATGTCACCCCTTGCTCTCATTTTTAAGACTCCACTCACCATACATAAAAGGGGTCTGATTATTCACTGCCCTGCAACTCTGAGAATCATTTATGCTTGCGCCAAGTGAGTGTAGAGTGGGTGTGAAATGCTACCAAATCAGAATAGTAGTGTATTAATCCCACTTGGCACAAGTCTAAATGACTACCCCAAGGTGCAGGGCAATGGAAAATCAATCCGAAGTCAAAATAAACATTATCCCTTGCCAAAATTGGAGAGATCAGTCATGCAGTGCTTTCCACGGTGCAAACCTATAACTCAGCTTCATTGTACTCAATACCAGCTTGTGCTCTCAATAGTAACAACCCACTTACGTTGCCTCTGAAATCGTTGTAGGACTTCCATATTTGCAGCTTAACCCTCTTTAGAGCACACGCTCAATCTTTATTCATTCAGACAGACTCTTTCTCTCTCTCTCGCTGTCTCTGTGTGCATATATTGCTTGATCTCCTTCTCGAAGTATTTTTCATCCTTTTTTAAAAACCATCATGAGCATCTATTATATCAAACATGATGATTTAATTTGCTCATGTATCATTGCAAAATCATTCCAAATATCCGGATTTGGAACCTCAAGAACGCAGCCCTAATGAACTTGTGGTGGAAAGTATTTCCAGTTAATTATATGTAACTCTTTCCCCCCGACTTCACATGGTGATTAATAAGTAATAACAAGCCTTTGCACTCTTTATCTTCAGATGCTTTTCAGTAAGTAAATATTATCCCTATTTTACAGGTAAGGAAACTGAGGCACAGAGCCACTATATGAATTGCCCAAGGTCACAGAGAGAACTGTGATTAGAACCAGGATTAGAATGCAGGAATTGTCAGCGTCCAGGCCTTGGCTTAGTCTTGCTGTCTAGTGGAATTGATACTGTTGATTAGGGCTGATCCAAAGCCTACTGATCCAACAGCAAGACTCCCACATGACACTGAGTGAAAGCAACCACATGAAAATCTCCCCAAATCATTTTACAATGCTAAATTACTTGTGATAAGCGCCTTCCTCTCCACTGAGACCAGAAACCACCTATAATTGATTCCAAGTACAGCAACACCCTGTCCTGCAAGACAGCTCCACTACAGCTCATACCGACACAGAGAGGGCCCGATTTTTTGCTCACTAGCACCCAATCCAACCACTGACCTCAATGAGAGGCGTTCCTCATCAATGAGAGCTGGATTGGACCCTCTCCCAGATTCACATTATTGAGTTCCTGATCCACACGCTGCAGTGTAAGTGAGGGTAGAATTGGGTCCTTTGTGTGTACTCCAGAGACACACAACACTTGGTTCCATGTGTTGCTTCAAGACTCTTACTGAAACAGCAGAGAGCAGGTAAACATAATAATTGGGGTGGAGCGTCAGCTGGTGTACCTCATCATCCTAGCTCCACTGACTCCACTGGAACTACAGTGAAGGTTCTGCCCCATAAACTTAATGCTTTGTTCTCAGCCCGCTGAGTAGTCCCCTTAGCACAGGCGTCATTGTACTTCGATGCAGTAAGCAGTGTGCTGAGTGGCACTGTTATTTAAATTCAGATGGTGGCTCTTTCATTCCCCCTCCCACTACCCCGCTTGCTCTGGTGTCTCAAGTCTCACATGACCTTTCGTGTTAACTTGAGATTTGTCAGGGAAGGAACAAGGTCTGTGTGTCGTCCGTCATTCAGTGCCACAGCAGCCAGAGGATAGCCTCCAGCTGCTAGTAAATCAAGTGGAGTTACATCAGGGTTGATGTTGCCTGAAATTCTTGCATCAGTGCTCAAGAGCCAGAGAAGAGAGAAAAGAGAGGGCAGGGGGAAGCATGTGCGGTGTGATTTGAATGGGAGCTGGCCAGGCCCTCATGGCAGAGTTTATTTTAAAAATAGTGAGTCAGTAATGAGCTATGGCTGAGATTTACAAAGGCACCCAACTCCCTTTGACTTTCAGTGGGATTTGGGCATCTAAATCCCTTAGGCTCCTTTGAAAAATCTGAGCCTAAAGTCATCATCATCTGATGGCTGTTCAGTGGCCTGCATGAAATGAGCTGGTGATGGCCTCCGTCAGGTGAGGGGGCATTGCCTTTTACCGATGAAATATGGTCATGCAGGACAAACAAAGGTGGCACATGTAGAGCTGCAAGCCTGATCATTTTAGACTGCAAGCTCTTCTAGTCTTAACTTTTTGCCCAATGTAACACTGAGCCTTTCTATCTCTCTCTAGATTAGACACCAATATGGACCCTGACACCATAGTATCTGAGCACCTCATAATCTTTAATGTATTTATCCTAACAACAACTTGGAGTGATAAGGAAGTACTAGTCTATTTACAGAAGGGAAACTGAGGCACAGAGTGACTTGCCCAAGGTCACACAGGAAGCAGAAAAGGGAATACAGCCTGCATCTCTGAAGACTCAAGCTAGCATTCTAACAACTGGATGATCCATCCACTGCTAGTACTTAAGAAATAATGACGACTCTTATGCAGAACCTAGGTACCCTGCAGAATAGGTATATGCAGCATATATACAGCAATTTTACATTCGCAGCCCTTAACTAAATAATCTTCCCAACATACTGTGAGGTAGCAAAGTATTGTTATCTCCTTTTACAGATGGAGACACTGTGGCAGAGAGAGGTTAAGAGACTTGCAAGGGGCCCCAGTGAGTGGGACTACGGAGCCAACAAAGCAGCATTGGGAGGCTCCACAAGGATCACCCTGAACTTTTTCTGATCCCCTGGGATCTATCTTTGTGGGCTTGGCCTGTTCCATTTTAGAATTATTCTGTGGAGGATTCTCAATTTTAATCCACTAAACTTTATTTCCGCCTTTTATTTCAGATTTCAGGGTTTCCTAATGAACATTAGGGTACCCTGAGGGGGAGTTCTACCTCTAAATTATCTTATTAACATTTTGGCTGGGATGGAATCACTCCACTTCGCTTTGAAACCCTGTGGCCCAAACCAGAGCTGTTCACAAGCTGTGCCTGGTTGTACAAATAGAGTTAGTTAAATATATATAATAGCCAGCTTGTGCCTCAGCACATTGGAGACAGTACCGAGAGCTGATCATCCTTATGTAAAGAATTGTGCGATGTTATGGTGCTAAGATTGAGGGTGACTGGACTTCATTACTGCCTCATTAACTTCTACTCAGGAGCTGCATTTCCAACATGATTGCATCCAAACTACTTGATAGGCCAGCTTTGCAGCGAGAGTACAAGTCTTTGGGATAACTCTGAGTCTGAATAACGGGGAAAAATATCCTAAATGCACTCCCTCTGTGACATAGCATGGAAACTCATCATGATTATTGGCATTTTAGGATCAGACTCTGTCCCTTCTTATGGGAGATGTCCCTTGTTTTAGACCTAAATGCTATGCAAGCCCTGGTGTCAGCTGACTTTTACTATTGCCTTTCCTTTGCCTGCCCCACCTACTCATTTATCCCTGGCTTGCCAGAGTTACTTGTACTTGTGGTAGGAGAATAAGGCCTGTTAGAAACCCTTGAATTTTGGAGTGTTTCCAATCTGGGTCTGGAATCTGAATGTTGGACTCATTTCTAGTGGATGTGCAAAGATGAGACAATAGCTTTGGTTCTCTTCTCACTTGCACAGGTGAGGTTTGCACTGTGCAAGTCAATCAGGAGAATCCCCACTGAAGTCAACGAAGGTACGTCAGCGCAGAACCGGGGTGAGCAAGTGAAGACAGGTCTGAAATCAGTCCACTTGGTGCTGATTTCAGCTGGCAATGAAGTCGTCTGTATTTGGATACAAGGGATTGTTCCAACAACAGAACAATGGCTCCGAAGACAAACTAACAGGAAAATGGATGAAAATGTCCCTAAAGACGAAGTAACTTTAGATTAACAATAGTCTTGTATGATAGCAGAGTTCCTTCAGTGTGCAAAGTGAACCTTACAATGACCTTTATACACCTGGTCTGACCTCTTTCATTCACCCTCTTGCGCCTGCACCCATCCAAAAGCTTAGTTTTGTTGGGTTAGTTTATGGCTTATGTTTTATTTTCAAAATAAAGTGTGCATCAGAATGTGAGCTGTTGACCTATATACATAACAAGGGCAAAAAGCAATCGCAAATGGGTCGGGAGGCCTTTGGCTACAAAACCTAGTTACTAGCAGAAGGATGACTAAGGGCCCAATCCTCTAAAGTGCTGAGCGTCCTCACCCCATATTGAAGTCATCTGGATTGGAGGAAGCCAGTGGGAGTTAAGGGTACCCAGCAACTTACAGGCTGAGGTTCTAATGTTGTGGGGAATACTTTGTTTGAATGTTCTGGTTAGATTGGGCTAATCAGAATGATCGGTGTATTATTTTGCGGTGTCTGCATTTCATTTTTACACCAATTATTATTAATATTTGTATAGCAGTTGTGTCCAGGAGCCCCAGGCATGGATCAGGACCCCATTATGCCATGTGATGTATAACAGAACAAAAAGATGGCCCCCACCCCAAAGAGCTTACAACTGAGGCTGTTTGATATACCAGACTATTAGATATTTACCTGGAATGACTCCAAATGTCTTGAAGATCAATGTTCTCCAATCAGCATAGGCTCACACCCGCATATCCCATTTGTGAGGACCGCTTTTGGCCCCAGTCCCTGCGGAAATGATATTTCAAGTGCTGATGCCCTGAGGTGTTTGAATGAGGAAAAATACCTAAACAAACACATGCGTCTGACAAAGTGGGTTTTCACCCACAAAACTTATGCTCCAATACTTCTGTTAGTCTATAAGGTGCCACAGGACTCTGTCGCTTTAAACATACCCCAGAATCTCACAATACCATTCTGCTTACATTTTTTTGCTCAGTCTTTACAAGTTAAGCGACTAGTGTTTGATCTTAGGTCAGTAGCTGTTTTATATTTTGATGAGGGGAGGGAGTAGAGGTGTCCTTATTTTCCCTCTCTCTCATCGACAAAGGCCCAAATCACTGAGGTTTGTGGATTTTCCATGTGAGGATCAAGGATGGATGTGACTTCCTTTGGAGGTCACCTATGCTTCCCCCTGCATCAACCAGAAGGGCTCACTAGAGAGGATACAAAGCTTATGCTCTCCCTCTTCCCTAGGGTTGGAGCATACGGCCTCATCAGCATTTTCAGCCCCGAGTGCAGTGCAAATACTGATCCCATATGTGACAGCATGTTGGGCTTAGCGCTACACCACTGGGGCAGCCTATAACACCTTTTAAACCCTGTTTTATCCCAGCAGCCGTGGGATGCATTCAAATTCACGGATTGATCAGAGCAAAAATGGCAAAAGTTATGTAAATAAGTGACCCAAGTCAGCTTTAATCCTAGACTACTCTGTGCTGCTACAGCTCTACAGCCAATCACTTAGGCAGAAGCTGAAAAGGGATAATTATGATGAAACTACATTGCAAACTGTCTGGGTAATGAAAAAAAGCCAAAGCTCTGGACTAAGTGGCAGAAAACCTCCCAACAACCTGAGGAAAAGATGAATATTTGAAAAACACCAACTGCTGCAGTATTTGCTGGCCTATATAAGCAACTCTCTGTGATGGGCAGGGGTCAATCTACAGGGAGAGGTTTGCTGAAGGGAAGTAAAAACACATGGGCTGCAGCTAGGATCACACAAACCAGACCAAACAACTGGCTACTGTTTCCTTTTTTGAGTGCTGGAAGCATGGGCTGTACTGTTAACCTCAGCTCCATAAGCAAGCCTCCAGGAGTGTAATGAGCGAAACAATTTCGTGTCAAAAACTATTTCTCGGCAGCCTGTTCCATTTCACTGGGGTTCTTGAACAGAGAGACTATAGTGGTAGTGAATGCTGATTCTTTTGGTTTGTTCCTACACTGATGTGTTGGTTTCGTGGGGTTTACAGAAGAAAACTAGTGCTTTCAGGGAATGTCTTTATTTCTTTCTTATTTAAAAGTGTCTAATCATATTTTGTCCTTCTAGAGTACCTGTCATCTGGGGGTTTGAATGCAGTTTAAAACAGTATTAAGGGTATTATCCCCATTTTACAGATGGGGAAACAGACACACATAAACATTAAAAGACTCAGCAAATGAGCGCTTGTTTGCACACAAAAGTTGTGCAGCTTTAATTTTTTTGGTATGGTTAAAGTGGTACAACCTTCCTAATTTGCGTGCATTTTTTTTTGGTGTAAAAGTGTTTATTCCAGTTCAGCTATTCCTGCACAGGAAGGGGAATAATTATACCAATGTAAGTCACCTTTATACTGGCCTTCACATTAGCACTTTACCAGTATAACTACATTAGTAAAAAAATCCCACCCCCTCACTTATATAGTTACACCAGTAAAACTGTTAAGTGTAGACTAGGCCTTAGAATCTTGGGTTCAAATCTCTCCTCTCCTCTCCTTTTCTCTCCTCTGAGTGGTGACTTAGCACCCTACACTAAGCAACATTGTTAGATTATTTCAGAAAGACCCCGAAAGCACAGTTAGGCTGATCCATGTTTGTGAGGATGTAGATTTCAGTCATCCCTGGATTCCGAGGCCCCACTTGCTAGACTGTGTATTTTAACTGGCTGTCTCTTCCACTTCTTCCTTTCAGGTTACTGGGCTGCTGACAAAGAAATATGGGAATGGTCACCTAATCAAATTACAAAACATTAAAAAGGTCAAATGAATACAGGCTGATTTCACCCCATGTGGGTGGGAATCATATTTCTTGGAACCTAGTAAAAGTGACAGAGAGGGTTAACAAGATAAGCAAGTGGTAGACTATGAGTCTGAATCAGGGGGCAATGTACCAATGTACGTCCTTGCTAGTGTAGTGTAGTGTGTAAGGGTTGGATTTGCCTAACAGTTTCATGGGAGAAAGCTGTATGACTGTCTATTCCGTACTTACTTGGATCAGTACAGCTATAACAACTCTGCATCCTATGATTTCGGAGGTTGTGATGGTAAAATGGTCTGGGAAAAGTAAAAAATGAAATCATTGGCTTGGAAATGTTCAGACTGTAAACTTCTCCTCCTCCTAACAGTGCTTAAGGGTGGAACTGGTGGCTAGAGATCAGGACAGACTCTCTGTTTATGGACTCATCATCCTGCTTACCATTCCCTTCTTCAGCAGCCCTGTGGAGCCCCTACTTCACTTGTGGATGTCTTGGAGGACCTGTGACCAGGGAGATTTCTTGGTACTGTGGCTCTCATGGAGTTGTGCTGCCAGGGAGGTGGAGCCAGGGGCTCTGCTGGGAATTTGGAGGCACAAGGCTTCCCTGCAGATTCCATGGGATCTGCTAGATTTGGGGTGGCCTGGTGGCTTTTTATGCAGTGGGGAAAACCCTGTGGCTCTGGTGGGATGATGTGGGGGCATCTCTGTGAGGGATCCACACAAGATTTCCTTTGCCCGAGCCCCTCACCCAGGGCATGATCTGGGCCATACGACTTTAAAATATCTTACTTCCTTACATGGTTACCTAGGAGATGTTCACAGCTGTCACTAGTCCGGATACCTGTTGTTTAAACATTCCCTTGTTATGGACATGCATACATGGCTCGGCTCATGTTGAGTATCCCTTAGCCTCTAGGACCAGCTAGATGGAGTTTCACAAAAGAAAATGCACTGACTGGGCTGCTCTTGTGCCCTGTCTGGAAGTTTGGTCTACTCTAAACATCTTGGTTGGGATTTCCAAAGGAGCCTATTGAGTGTAGGCATCCAATTCCCATGAAACTGTTGAAGGCTTTGGGGATGGAATATTTGCAAGTACTGTACCTAAATGATGTGGGAGCTGAAGCCTTATTGACAGCCAATGGGATTTGTGCTCCTAGGACACTTAGGCACCCAGGGTTTGACTTTCAAAAATGCTTTTAGACTCTTTTGAAAATCTCAGCCATATAGTGAAACGATCTCCATATATTTAGAACTCCTAGATCAGGCTAAGGCAGGGCCTTCTGAGTCTAAGGACCTTTACAGTCTTGTACTTTGGGTGGCCTCTTTCATCTGGGCAAAATGGATGTACGTCTCAATTGAATCAGTGCATTAATATTTTACAATTGCCTTTCACCTACTTTGCCCAGGGGAAATGACAACACAGAGTCCAAAACAGTGGAGAATCCAGTCCTCTGCCTGGGGACCTCCATCCCTGAGAAAGTCCATTGGAGTGTCTCTGTTTTCAGCGTCGTCTCTGACCAGTCAGGTCTCCCTTTGCACAAGCTTTTCCTTTCTTCCCATATTTTGTTTGTAGGACTAGCTGATGTTCTGGCTTTCTAAACACTGGTTTAATTTTCACAGCAGGGACCCTAATTTTTGGAGATGATGTTTCAAGAAATAATAAATAAATAAACATCTGTCACCTTGGCAGGCTAACATTTTCATCTCCCCCCTGCTTTATTTTTTGCTTTGTTTCCCCTAGCATGTTTTCCAAATTATCCCCCCTCCTTGTTTTAATAAATTGAGAATTGAATTCTAGAGCCCGAGCACAAGTCAGACATGATAAAGCACCTAGTCTTTCTGCAATTCTGTAAATGCTACAGCGCCCGCCAAAGGGTTAATTCATTATGGTCCATTGTCCAGTCAACTTTGTAGCTAGCAGCAGATTGGAGCCGACTTGAATGCTGAAGTGGGGATGAAAAATGAGCGGAGCCTTGGTGTGCATTAAATATTTAATATTCTCTCAGTGGGAGGTGTCAGGAAAAGAACCATATAATAAATACTATGAGAGACAATTCCATCACTGAACTCGTCTGTTAATGACCTCATTTGCTTTGACGGAAACATTACAGATGCAGCGTCTTCGCTTCTGTGGCCTTATTAAGCATAAGCAGGCTGCATCCCAATTTGAGAGCAAGTTCCATGCTTGTGCAGTGTGGAAGAGCGGGTGGGAGCAAGCAGTTTTCTGAAGTTGGCTAATTCTCATTTTCTCTCTTTCCCTATTCTCCATAGCTATAGCATTTAAGGAGCATTTCAGATGGTAAGAAAATTATTTTTAATAGATAAGTGGTTTCCAGAAGGGAGTCTGAAAAGTCCTTTTCACCTGTGTATCGGACATCTGTACTCAGGAACATGCAAGTGCAAGGGGCTGATTACAGCTGGTTGGAAAAATTCTGGCATAGTTTTTCATCAGAATTTACCGATTTATCGACATTGTGGAAGTGGTTCGATTTCAACAAAGTTCCAACAGAACCCAGGCAGGATTCAAAACCTAGTTTCCTGCTAGCTCATATCCTGGTTTCCAGCTGGTTTCCTGGCTTCTTGGCAGACTCTCCAGTAGCCAGGCTTGCAGTGCTTCCTGGGTCTGCGGCTCCAACACAGCCTGCCAGGTGGACTGCCCCCAGACCCAGGGCTCTATTGCTTTTCACAGAGAATTTAAAATTTTTTAGTTGCACTTTGAATCAGAATGGGACCAAATTTTGAAATATCAAAATCCTCTGCAAAATGGAAGCCTTTCTCTAGTGCTGAGCATTTCCCGAGAAGTGCTGAGTGCCCTCCATTGCCGCTGACTTCATAGTAGTCCCAGTGAGTCAACAGGCACTCAGCACCTTGAAAGACTGCGTGCGTATGGGATGGAAAGGCCTTCCAATGGTTAGTGCATTAGCCTGCAACACAGAAGATTGATTCCCTGCTCTGCCACAAACTTCTTGTGTGACCATGATTAAATCACTTAATACCTCAATTCCTTAGCATGGTCACCTCTTGTGATTTTGTTGTAAGTCTTGTGAGTTTTAAGGCCCACACAGCTGGATGATATTACATGTGAACCTCAGTGTTAATTTTAAATAAAAAAGCAAATTACTAACCTTTAAAAAAATCTTATCTTATGATTTTGGGGTCCATACTCATGACTGGCACCCCATATGTAAAATAGGGATATTAGCATAGGGGTGTTGTGAGGATAAATATATTCAAGATTGCAAGGTGCTCAGATGTTATAATATTGGGGGCCGTATAAGTACTTTAGGTAGACTGGGGATTGGGCTGGTCACCACCAGAGCTAAAAGCATGAGTCTCTACAGCTTGAGCTAAGAGCCTACTTTGCTGACCGGAGTCTATAACACTTTGGGAGGAGGATGTGTAACATAGACCGACCAGCCAGTTACATATAGACCTGGGGTTATGGAACATGCTCAGTGGACAGGAGGAGGGAAAGGTGCATTTCCTTTTTGCCACAGACCCCCAGATGACCTATTCGGCTAAGTGGCAGAAGTACCTGAGAGGAAGGTGTTAGGAGGCATACGAGCTGCCAGCAAACGCAAGGAGGAGAGGAAAAAAAGCAGGGCTGAAACTGGAAGAGAATGTGACTCCCTTTTTCTCTCTATCTCTTTGTAGGCTGCTCTCAGATGCCAAACATTCTGTGCATTACAACAAGGCAGTGGTTTGTAGTATTGGATCAGTGCAACAGGGAGATAAGGTTCTGCCTTTGTATCAGAAGCAGCTGCAAAGGGGAAAAAAGGTCTTAGAACAAGAAATTAGTTCATTTGAATTTTTTTTTTAAGTCAGATCAACAGCAAAAGCAACCCCCTTCTTCCTTCTCCCTCACATATCTACAGTGGAGTCTATCCATCAGCCTGGTGGTACAGGTGGGGGCTTGTGTTCTCAGCTTCCAGTGACTGCATTTGTAACCGAGACAGGAAGTAAGAGCTCTCCACATAGTATTGGTCTCCCAGGGCCTAGTTTTTCACTTCAGCCAGAGTTTCCCGTGGCTGGCTGTCCCCAGCTCCTAGCCTTGCAATGACAATCACCAGAGTACTTCAGTTTGAATTCAATCGATTCAGCTGGCATTTGCCAAAGCACCAGTGCGGCTGGTACCCGAAAGCCCTGCAATATGGTGAGAGGGAGGGGTGCAGCACAAACAGAGAACAGAAGGAAATATGTGAATGGGTGTTTTATCCTTGCCTGAGTTGAATGGGTGTTTTATCCTTGCCTGAGTTAAGGCCGCTGCGGGGTATGTAAGGTGATTGCGAGTGGTCACAGGTAAATTTGCTACTGATCTCTCAGGGTAAAATTCACAGTACCGCCAGCCACAAGGGTTCCGAAATCATGAAGCAGCCCCCAGAATAATGAGATTGGCTAAAACCCCAGGAGATTTAGAAACAATGTATTTGGAATTCTTTTTCTTTGCATTTTGAGCCTGTAGGATGCACTCGGGTCATGATTTTAGGCTTTTCTCTGCAACTATCAGGCCAAGAAAAACATTTTTTTCCAGTTAAACTGTGATTCTCACAAATAATTTGACTGCAGTAGCTGGGGCTTGAAGAATAACACCAAATATCCCAAGACTCATAATAAAAGTGCCAGATTTGGCAACACTCTGTCTCCTCCAGGAAGCATGGGTAAAAGGGAGCCTAAAACCATCCTCTTCTAAACCTAGAGCCAGGGCGTGAGGCTGCAGTACCATCTTTCCCTCCTCAGACATCTACGCTTAGCAAGCAGGTGCTTGGGGCGGTCACTCCGGAGAGGGGCGGCACGTCCAGGCATTTGGCGGCAATTCGGCGGAGGGTCCCTCGTTCCTGCTCGGAGCGGAGGACCTCCCACTGAATTGCTGCAGATTGCGATTTCTTTTTTTGGCTGCTTGGGGCGGCAAAACCCCTGGAGCCAGCCCTGCTTGAACCTGTGGACTGGAGTAGCAGCCGCAGCATGCTGTGCCACTTGCACTGTGTGTTGGAGGTAGTGGAATCATGTAAGACTATTGCAGGCATCCTGCTCTGGCCCTCCCCTATTATCAGCTTAGAGACCCTTTTCATGGTAAATAGAGGTGCAGAGGACTCCCTGATTCTGCAGTCCACTGCAGGCGTGAAATGGTGCCAAAGGCCTTGTGCTGGCCCTCTATGAGGTGCGAATTTCACCCTTAATACAGGACTGAGGCAGGTCAGTACTTCTCCCAGCCACTCATCATCATTGTCTTTATTTTATTACTTGTTCTGTGCCAACAGAGTGCTCGGTGCTGTACAAGACACAGGAGAAGGCACGGACCCTATGATCTGAATGTGAAGTGGCATGGCGTGCTCATGCACACATAATGGTCAGGTGATGAAGCCCCCTATGGTAGTATTTGAATCGTCATTTACAGAGGCCAGAAGCTATTTGATGTTGCAGGGCCAGATTCTATACGCACGGCTCAGGTAGTGCAAAAGGGCCATAACCTGGGTACTAATGCCCAGCAGAGTATACCTCTGTCAGAATTCGTGCTGTGTCTCAATAATTGCCTGTTATTAAGGTTGTCTGATACTTCCCATTATAAGACCCTGTTTTCAGTTGCTTATGAGTTTGCCAACATTTAAGCTTTCAATTTGAAATTTTCGGTGCTGGGTGTCACTCTCAAGCTGAATTTTTCTGAAAATTCCAGCCAAAATAGTTTTGAAGTTAGGGAAGAACAAAGCTAGGGAAAATATTTTGTTTTGCCCACATTAAAAAATTCTTTGAAAAGCTCTAGTGCGCTGATGCTTTGGAGCAGGGTCTTGAGATTTGGAATGGGGTGTGGCCTTTGGGTCTAGGATGTGCCTTTTGCTGTCCTTGTGAAAATCTGAACAGATGTGATCATGTTATAAAACTTTGAAAAATGTAGTTCAGATATGCTCAGTAGGTGAGGAGAAGGGCAGTGGGCTGAGGATCCATGGGTGGGGAAAAGACGAGACTGGGACAGTTTGGAGAGACTGGAGTAGAAGGGGTCATGCTTGGGGAGAATGGGCAGAAGACTCTATGCCCGTTAGCACACACTCCACTCCAGAGCTTGGAATGTAACTCAAGATTCCTGAGTCTCAGTCTCACCATTCCTCAATTCGTGAGACCCTCTGGCAAAGCATGCCGTGTCCCTCTAGTGCTGATTCACATAGGAGAAGACAACCTACTACTGCTATCAGTCACTCTCTTATCTCAAATGGCAGAGGGCTGTGTGGTGAATCTAAAGCTTTCAGCTGTGCTGTGGAATTTCTGTTTTTTCAGTTTCCTTTTTAAAAAATGTAGGCAATTACAGACAACCATGGTCATGCTTTCTAGAATGGTCAGACAGCTGAGGGTGTCTTCCTTGTGAGTATGCTGCAGCCTCTGTACTCCAGAGTGAGACCAAGGATATAAGGTTTAAACCACAATTCTCTTTCTAAGATACATAACAAGATGGATCCTACAGACTGGGAGCGAGCAGATCCGCATTGTGCTTGCATTATGGGAAAGACCTCTCATAACTGGAGGCCCTCTGGTGATTACACATGACTAATTTTAAAGTGACAGTACCACAATATACCACACACACACACAGAGTTAAAATAACATTACTAAGGTTGCAAAGTCAAGCACTCAAAATTTAGGAAGTGCCAGAATTAAGGTTGCCTGCAGAACATTAATAATGTGCTTTTTAATGTAGTTTTTGAGTGTTCAATATAATTTACATGGTATGTTCTGCCTGTTTAATATACAGTTTTGACAAATGAACCATTGCACCCCTGTAATAATACTTTTTGCATATGCCACCCCACCCCTGTGTAGAATATTCAACCCTTTTCAAAAGATATTATAAAGCTTATGCCCACCTTAAAGAATATTTGCCTGCTTTGTAAAAATAACCCTTCCCCCCTTCAAAATCTACATAGACATCTCTTCTCTGTATTTAGATATGTAGTGAATTGGGGAGTTCTTTGGAATAAACCTTATTTTACACTATTTTCTAATGTGCACACCATCAGAATACATGTTGTTGTTAATTCAGATCCGAAGCCTGCTCATTTGTAAATTCAAAGAGAGCATGAGAATTTCTCTCTCAAAGGGGTAGGGGGGAGGAAAGCAACCCACAGATCAAAGAGAAGAAGAAAAGGAAAGTGAGGTGCAAAGAGAAGGAGATGAAATCACACTATAGCCCAGCCCATGCCTCTAGGGAGGCTTCCCCGATCCCCTGTTGTTCTGAGTCTAAGCTATCAGCCCTAAGCAGTGTGGCTGTTGCTGCAGGACCGCCGAGGTTCAAGTCATCCTAGTGACCTCCAATCTCCCCAGTGCAGATTTAGAGGTCACCTGACACTCCTGTTAGGGTCACTAGAGATCTGTGATGTGGACAGGCACCATAATCCCAGTGTGTCACATAATCATTTTATTTTACAGCTCCCAGGTGCTGACTGGGAGGGGAGGGGGGCTGGGAAGGGGAGGAGAGACAAGAGTGCGAGGTCAGCAGCATCTTTATAGATGGCAGAGTGAATGTGAGGTGAAAGGGATCGTTGGTTTCACCTCCCCAATAAACCCCTTTTCTCTGCCTGAACGGAAGCGGCAACGAGATGTTCAACTAATTTATATTAATTCAAGTCCATTAATGATGAGATATCATTTCTTCTCTCAGCAGAAGGACAATCAAAAGGATTTAATACTGCGCTACTCTTTTGACAACCCCACATTACAGCCTGCCGCCCCTGCAAGATCTCCTACCTCCATGTCTGGCCCGGACCTTTCCCCAAACTTCTCAGATCCATGCCAGGTACCTGGTGCTCCTGGGCCAGGGTTGCAAGGGGAGGTATATATTTTTGCTGTACTTTGCAAACCCTTTCAGTGGATTTCATGCACATTGAGAGATGAAATATCTCCACAAGAGAGAAGAACAAAACTTTTAGATGTGACATAAAAACAAGGCACCTCCTTCCCCATTGAGATCTACAGTGGTCATTTAAGATTACACGACATTTTGTGCCATTAGGGGGCAGTAATCCTGGTGTCCTGCCAAAATTCCTGTTTAGGAAATTACATTCAGCTTCTCTAGCATTCCTGCTGGGGCCTCAATTGGTTACAATGTTCTTCCTTACTTGCTCTTCTAAAATCTACCATAGTGTTGCTAGTGCTCTTTAACAGCTGCCATTGCTGTGCACCAGAGGGGACTTCATTCAGTGGTGGGAAAAGTGATTCATTACATAATTATAATTGATAAAAAAAAAAGGTAAAAATAATGCACTGAATAAATTCAAACAATACATAGGAGGAAACTGAGATCTTTTTGAGGCCATTCCAAAAGCAAGAAAAGGAGGCTCAGGATATGTTTACCCTAGAAACACCGCAATGGCACAGCGGCACCACTGTGGTCTAGACCAGGGAGCGGCAACCTTTGGCACGCGGTTACCCTGGCGGGCCGGGCTGGTTTGTTTACCTGCTGCATCCACAGGTTCAGCCGATTGCGGCTCCCACTGGCCATGGTTCGCTGCTCCAGGCCAATGGGGGTGGTGGGAAGCGGTGGCCAGCACATCCCTCGGCCTGCGCCGCTTCCCCCAGCCCCCATTGGCCTGGTGGGCCGTGTGCCAAAGGTTGCCGATCCCTGATCTAGGGATTCTTCCATTACTCTAGTAAATCCACCTCTTCGAGAGCTGGCAGCTAGGCAAATGGAAGAATTCTTCTGTTGACCTAGCAGTGTCTATACTGGGGCTTAGGTTGGCTTAATTACATTGCACAAGGCGTGACATTTTTCACAGCCCTGAGCTATATAGTTAAGCTGACCTAACTTTGTCACATAGACCAGCCCTGAATTAATCAGATCTGCAGAATTTTTCACTCAACTTTAGAATATGTGCAGTGCAGCTGTGCTGCTGTAGCCATACACCTATATTGGTGGAAGGTTTTTTTTCCATCAATGGAGTTAGTCCATCTCTCTGAGAGGCAGTAGCTAGGTCAACAGAAGAATTCTTCCATCAACCTTACTGTGTCTACATTGGGAATTAAGTCAACCTACCCTGGGCATTCAGGCTGCAACATTTTTCCCAGCCCTGAGTGACGTAGCTATGTTGATCTAATTTTTAAGCGTAGACCATGCCTTATTCACATTCACTTTATTGTTCATGTGTCAACACAACACTGTTGTGTCTGAGTTTCAACATTCAAGGGGAAAATTTAAGTCTGAACCCATCTGCCCAGTACTGTTCTCCTTATTCAAGCAAAACTCACTTTGAAGTTGTGATAAATGAAAGGGGGGTGGTAGGTTCCTTTTATGGGCACCCAGCCAGCCAGTTAGCTATAATATCCCGCTCAGTAGTTGTTCTCTACTTGCTTTACCTGTAAAGGGTTAAAAAGTCTCCCTCCCTAGGTAAAAGGCAGGGAGTGGGCGCCTGACCAAAAGAGCCAATGGGAAGGCTAGAACTGTTTAAAATTGGGGAAAAACTTCCCCTTTGTCTGTCTGTCGGGGAGAAGCAGAGACAGAGCTGCAGCTATGCTGTAAGAGCTTGTGCCAGGTATGAAAAATCATGAAATCATACCTAGAAACCACTCATTTGAAACCCCAGATATGTAAAGTATCAGAGGGGTAGCCATGTTAGTCTGGATCTGTAAAAGCAGCAAAGAGTCCTGTGGCACCTTATAGACTAATAGAAGTTTTGGAGCATGAGCTTTCGTGGGTGAATACCCACTTCGCGGATGCATGTAGTGGAAATTTCCAGGGACAGGTATATATATGCAAGCAAGAAGCAGGCTGGAGATAACGAGGTTAGTTCAATCAGGGAGGATGAGGCCCTGTTCTAGAAGTTGAGGTGTGAAAACCAAGGGAGGAGAAACTGGTTCTGTAGTTGGCAAGCCATTCACAGTCTTTGTTTAATCCTGAGCTGATGGTGTCAAAATTTAATGGGTTCATTTAATTGTGGAGTGAAATTCAGAGGGGCAGCAGAAGACAAATGTACCACTTGTGTTCCAATGAAGGCTCTGTCTAGTGGTGAATTTGATGGGGTAAGACTGAGATCTAGATTCTGTAAAACATAGGGGCTGAATTGTGCACTGTGGACAATTGTGGCAGGTTACCAATGCCCTGTTATTTCTGCAGTTGCCATGGCTGTAGGTAGGTATATTTTACCCCAAGAAATTTCCACCTGGCAGAGCTACTAGAGGAGTTTACCATTTCCCAGTGCATGCCTTGGCTGTACAAGATGAGTCTCTCTGCTAGTCATGTAATTTAATTTCTTTATTTGCTTCTGGCTGGTAGTATTAAACTCCTGGCTTCTGGAACATACGTACAAATCTCATTTTTTTTTGTATTAACATATTTCCTTTTGAAACTGTGTGAGGCTTTTCTCGAAACTAATGGATTTTTTCCTCCCCTTGTCTGGGCCAAATGTATTCAAATCTTAACTGAGTTAAGTCAGAAGATGCCTATCGTCTCAGCAGGGAATCCCACCCTTTATTCCACAAATCAGCATCCTTTTTATACGACTTTCTGATCTCCAAAGTAAAAGGGATGCTTTTTTTTTTTTAGTTTAACTCTGACGTTGATGTTGCAATGCTCTTTGATAGCCAAGAACACAAGAACTGACTTCAGCAGCAACTGAAACTTCATCAGGAACTAAAAAATTAAAAGGGAGGGGGGGTGGAAGGGGGAAAAACGGCAGAAAGTGAGACTGCTGAAACAACCCTTTGAAATTTCCCAAATGATGTTTGATGTGCCAGTTCCTTAAAGCGACTGCGATACCTTTAGCATCAAACATGTCTCTTTTGGGGCGGGGTGGTGGTGGTGAGGGGAGAAATGTTATTAGCCATTTTTTGTGATGCACAGAAGGAGTAAGTTTCATTTGAACCTGTAATGGTTCCACCTATAAACCTTTGTAAATGTATTTATCGGGCTTTAGTAGGGTTCTTTAATATCTTCTTTCTGGTTTGCTTGAATAGTCCTTTATTTCAAAGGAACAGCAGAGGAGACATAAAAGACCAAAGCCTGGAGGAATGGATTACCTCAAAAAATAAGCATTATCCCTCCCTTATCCACCCCAAACCCCCACACGTATAAGGAGTGAAAACAAGAATTAGCAACTCTCTCTGGAAAGGGACCTCAGAGCCATTAAAGGGAAAAAAATTTTCAGTTCCTCAGATGATGGGCCAGATCCTCAGCTGGCATAGCTGCATTGACTTAGTGGTGTGACGCTGGATCACGCTAGCTGGATTTCTGAGCCAAAATCCTCTAATGTAGATTTGAGAAAGATTTTCCACCCCCTAGAGCATATTATTAGGGGATGGAGGCGTGTGCATGTTTCTTCTACAATTAATAGATCATGTGCAAATAGAATATTTCCAGGGAAAGTTTGCAAAATGGGAATACTACCACTTACTACCAGCTCTGCAGAGCTAAAAGGTTTTACTGTAGATAACATTTTTCATTTGGTGCTGTTGTGTTTCACATTTATTGAGCCCCTGCAAAATGTCTGTAAATCAGAGTTGTATAGATTTGTCATATATCCAACCTGCAGAAATCAGCAAGTCACAAGGATTTAAGGAATGGTGTGAAATCACTTTGAATGGCAGCATCAGAGGTAAAGATTCAACCTGAGGTCCCCCTGCAGCTTCTACTCGGTAGAGTGGCATTTTTCATTTGCTGTCTTTAAGATTGTTGGGTAGTGTTGCTGTGAGCTGTTAAACAACTGCTGTGTTCCATTGTAGAGAGGGCTGCAGCTCTGTGGGAATTGGAGTGATTAATTTGTGTGTGTGTGTGTGTATCAATGTGGGTTTCACAGGTGCAACTGAGGGCAGAATTTGCTCAGTATCTCTGAAAATTAGGCCACTTGCTTGAGTGCCTAAATGTGGATTTAGGTTCCTAATTTTAGACACCCAAGTTTTAAAATTTTAGGCTGTGGGACTTGCCCAAGGTCACCCAGCAAGTCAGTGGCAGAGCCAGGAAAGGACCCTAGGGGTTCTGCCTCCTTGTCCTCTGCCTTAAGCACAGGATCATCCCATTCCCTCAGTGACCTCAGCTGAAGCTTGGAACACTGAGAAGACGTCCGGTCTCTTCTTGCACGCTGAACCCAGCAACAGAAATGAGACCGAAGCATTACAGCCCACAAGAGACTAGATTATGATGTGCCACAGGCAGAGAATAGGAGGGACAAAGGTGCACTCGTGCTCGATGTCCCTGCAATGGCAGGGAAATGATTAAGTGAGATATAGCCAGATAATCCTGGCAAATGACCCTCACCACATGCTGCACAGGAGGGTGAATCCCGCCGCAAAGGTCACTGCCAGTCTGACCTGGGGGAAAATTCCTTCCTGACCTCACATATGGCCATCAGTTAGACACTGAGCATGTGAGCAAGAACCAGCCAGCCAGGCACCTGAGAGAGAGAATTGCTGCTGTAACTTTTGATGGGTGGCTGAGTTTTGTCACATGTTGCCATGTGGTGTTCCACAGTTGGATATGAATTCATCCATGAGCACTGGGATTGACTCAATGGACCTGCATGGCTCCGAGGGTGAATTGCTGTTCTATTTGGGACCAAAGTTAGGGCGAGGCTAGGATACATCGTATGACCGATCATCTGCTTGCATGGTTCCCTAAGCGGTTGCTGAGTAGTCCCCTGCTGCACCCCAGTCCTTAGTGAGAGGGCATGGATTTGATTCTGGTGTTTTTCTCACTGCCCATTGCAATTTGCAATTCCTTGGGTCTGGCCATATTTGGTGTGTGTGCTTGGAACCTAGGGACAACCAGTCCTTCCCGTCTTGGGTCAGGCAGTGAGATACCCTGTGGAGCTGCTTGAGCAAACAAAACATCCAAATATTGGGGGAAAGAAACTGGGATTTGGGATTGGTTGTTCTGTCACTGACCACGGCAGCTCCTTGGCTGAGCTTTTCCCACACCTCTTGGGGAGATGGTCCTCTACATCATTCCCTCCCTCCTGCTCCTCTTCTGTGCTGCTCAGCCTGGAGGCTCAGGGGCTCTTAGCAGACCTGGTGAAGTTGTGTTCCTCCTGCACTGCGTCTGCCTTGGGATGGTGGGGAAGCATACGGATTCCTCCAGCAGTTGCACAGCCCTGCAGCATAGCCATCTGCTCAAAAAGGACCTGGGACGGACAAGCATAGAAGTGCCTTCTTTTGGGCACCAACGGTCATGCCCCCGCCCAAAAGGTTCCTTCACAATAGATTGAAAACAATTGAAAGTTAAAAACAAACAAAACAAAACCCAAACAACCCCAAAGCAGTTCGGTTGTTTTTTAAGGCATTTGAGGTCAGTTTTCCCTGCCCCACTAACTGTTGGAAATCACCCACCAAGACAGCAAAAATTCCATTATAAATGTGTAAAGATGGCAGCTGGCCAGTAGAGTCTTACACAGAGAAAGCTTCCTATCAAGTTCTATTGACAGGAAGCATTAGCTAAACAGTTTTCAGATTAAAACAGGGGTTTTTACACAAACAGATTTACTGGACCACTTTAGAAGTAAAATCCACTTTCCCCTGCTATAATGTGTGGCAATATACCTTCTCTGAAGCAGCTAGTTTAGATGGATCTAAGCTCAGTTCTATTCCCTCTAATGAGCACCAGATGTTTTTACAGAGCTCTCAGGTTTAAAGCACCTTATGAGGAGCCCAGTCTCCTTAACCCAACCTTTTACATATGTTTGGATGTGTGCATCAGGAGGTTATCGAGGATTTAATTCCATCCACCAGTGAAAGAGCAGAGTTCCAGCAGCTGTCATAAAGAAGTAGCCTGGGAAATGCTGAGGGCTACCTGAAACATAGTGTGGTAAAACTAGTAAAGATATTAAATCAATAACTGTTGAGAAAAATATCCCAGTTGTGACTTCCTGCAGAAGGGTAATTCATAAGGCCATTGAAGAAAATGTTCACAAAGTGAGAATTGGTTAAGCTTAACAACTCAGAGTTCTTGTAAAAGAACTTTCATATGTTTATGGCAGACCCAAGCCCTCTGACGGGGACAGTTTAGTGTGTGGGAAGCAGCCTGGCTGTAGGTTTGAAAAGAGCTGCTTTTGCTGGAGAGCTACACAACTGCAAATCCATTTTTGTTCAAGGTAACTGCAGGAATTATGTTGATAAGGTAAATAAAATAGACTGGGAAATTATATTCCTTAGTCTCTAGTCCTAGTCATTTCTCTTCTAATGAATGATCTGACCCACTCCAAAAGTCCAAACCCTTCTTGACCGCTCAGAATTCTGGACAATAATATCACAGAGCAGGATTATAATAAATAAATAAATAAAGCAAGCCTGTATTTTACCAAGGAACCCTTTCAAAGCGTTAAACTATTCATAGCTTTATGACTACATATTAATCTGCTCTCATTTATTGCTTTGTAAGGCTATTTTGACAAAAGTTCATTATCAAGACTGCTAAATGCTTTTAAAGTATTGATTGGAGGAATTATTACATCACAGTGATAGACACAGTGTGTTAAGATGGATTGTATGGCTCGGACTATCTGAAATTTCCCCCCTTTTAATTGGATCGATCCCTAGAATAAACGAAGTTTAATTTAATTTTGAGGAAAATTGAGCAGTTGTTTTCAAGTCTCTGTCAATATGCATTATTTCAATTACATGATGATAAGCACACAGAGGGTTTGCAAACAGGCTGAGCGGACTCACAGGCTACACACTGAATAAGATCTCCACACTCGGTGGGCTTCACTTGACCTTTCCAGGATGGTTTCTATTTCCCAAAAGTAGAGAGGTAAGAGCAGCGCTCCCTGCTAAAGCAGTTTGGGTAGTGCTGGATTTACAGACAGAATGTTAGTCCCACTCAAGTAGTTTTACAGGGGCACAAGTGGGGGACACATTCCCTAAGGGGCCAACTTTTCCCTCATCGCAAAATGTTACGACTCTTTGCACTAAAACAGAGCCTCTCATTAGAAGATCTCTGCATGCTTTATGAGCATTCATTCAGCGTCACCATCCTGCTGTGAGGTGGGTGCAGCAAGCAGTATAGCACATATTTTAAAGTTAGGTAAACTAAGGCACCGAGAGGTTTGGGCACTTGAGATGCCTTGGGCTTGATTTTCAGACATGCTGAGCACCTGCAGCTCCAGTGGATTTCAATGGGAGCTGCAGTGACTCGGCATTTCTGATCATCAGGCTGCATGCCCAGAAATGGAGGCACCCAAATGTGGAGGTCACTTTTGAAAATTTTGGACTAAGCCGTCATAAAAAGAGTCAGTGGAAGAGGTAGGTCTAAAACCCAGAAATTGTGATGCTTCATCTCTTGTGCTAACTCTTAGGCACCAGTGCCCTAGGTTTCAACTTATGCAGCTACCTCACGTTAAAGTCTACGCTCCCTTGTCTACACTACAGCTTTAGAATGTTAGTTAAAAAGTGTTAGCTAACACATTTTAACAACACACCTTTAAATTATAGACAAGGCTTGAATCAGCCCGGAACCAATGCCCCTTCATGCTGGTAGGGAACAATAACATGGTGGATTTTTGGTTGAGCCTTAAAACCAAAGGCTTGGATCACATTATCTCGGTAACTGACATCAGAATCTGGTTCCTGTCCATTTTGTTTCCAAAAGAAGGGATACCTGGTTATTGCTGATGTTAAAGACAAATTTCCATTAGGAGTAATTACATTCCATTTATGTAAAATTCCTCCTGCATTTTTGAATGGATATGGTATTCTTCTTCTCTTCTTGTACTGTTATGTGCACTGTTATATTTCTGCTGCATTCCATGCCAGAGATAGTTGCTGTGATGGAAACAGAGCTGCTCTGTGATAATTTATGAGTCTTGTATATTGACCAGGCTATAGGGGTGTTTACTTGGTTAATATATTGGTTTAGTTTAATAGTGAGCTGTAAGGAAAACAAGCAGGAAGGAAGAAGAATGGCTCCAGATAAGCCATGTCTCAGCAAACACTCGAGGGTTGTAAGGAGATAATGTCAGATCAGAAAAAGGACTATAGCTGGATAAAAAAGGACTAGTTCTCTCTGCGGGGAGGCCATTGTTGGGGAGCTGCTTAGACAGAACAGACTGACACCTAGGACTTGCTGGGGTGTTTTAGGATGTTAGGTCTGTCCAAGCTACCATCAGGAGATGATAAGCCTTTGGGTAAGATAGATATGTGTGTAAGATTGTTTTTTTTAAATCCTTTGTCTCTTATGCTAGGTTCCTACTGTTAAAATAAGTGATACTTTGGATTAAGAAGGGTATGTGTCACTGTATTCTCCACTGGTCACAGACTCTTGCAAGGAAGATGCACGAGAACCTGCTGGGTAAGCATGGTTTATACACAGGGTACTGTAGACCAGAACCTGGTCTAAGAGTGGGGGACTTGAGGACAGGGGCGGCTCAGGCCCCAGCACGCCAAGCGCGGGGGGCACTCTGCCAGTCGCCGGGAGGGCGGCAGGCGGCTCTGGCGGACCTCCCGCAGGCGTGCCTTTGGAGGGTCCGCTGCTCCCGTGGATTCGGTGGAGCATCCGCAGGCATGCCTGCGGGAGGTCCACCGGAGCCGAGGGACTGGTGACCGGCAGAGCCCCCTCCGTGGCGTGCCGCCGTGCTTGGGGCGGAGAAATGGCTAGAGCTGCCCCTGCTTGAGGAATGCCACCCCAGGACAGGTAAAGGCCCAAAGCCTGACACCTGAGGGGAAGCATTCAGACAGACCAGGAAGGGGACAGAGAAGCTGTTTGTAGCTCTGCAACCATCACTGGTGCATTTTAGTGCTGGGTGAAGTGATTCCTGTCCTAGGAGTACTAGGAGTTGGTGTTTATAAAGTGCTTTGGGAATCTTCAGAATGCAAAGCATTATATGGATGCAGTGCATGATTATTTAATAATAATTAACAGACAATTAAACAAGTAAACAAAACCTTTTGAAGTACCAAGGCCTCAGTAGGTCAGAATTGTTTTTTTAAATCAAGGGGTGAAATCATCCCCAAAGCAGAGATCTCACACAAGGCCCTAGATATTTTTACCTCAGAAATCACCTGCCTACTTCATGAGGGGTAAGATCCTGCCGTTCTGCCCCACTTCACCTGCAGGCATGGAGGGCCATCAATGGATGGAAGTGGCTCCACATTGAAGGGGCAGGGGAGGCTGTGGAGTGGCATCAGTGCAGTGGAGCTGAGGAGTCGGGGCAGGGCCAGCTCCAGGCACCAGCGCAGGAAGCAGGTGCTTGGAGCGGCCAATGGGAAGGGGCGGCACGTCCGGATCTTCGGCGGCGGGTCCCTCAGTCCCTCTCAGAGGGAACGACCTGCCGCCGAATTGCCGTCGAAGAATGAAGCGGCGCGATAGAGCTGCCGCCGAAGTGCCGCATCTTTATTTATTTAAATTTTTCCCCCTGCTTCGCCGCTTGGGGCGGCATAAAAGCTGGATCCGGCCCTCCTGAGTGGGGGAGGTTGGAACAGTCCCGAGAGCAGGTGGAGAAGTGGCCATGGGATCTACCTCTCTGTGGGCAATACTTGGGGCTGTGGCTCTAACAACGTTCACAGAGTGGCTCCATTGGCCTGCTGTCGATCAATAGGAACACCCCACAGGATCTTAATGTGCTTTATATTGCGATAAGGAGTCTTACCTTTCTCTTTTAAAAAATAACCCAATCCCTAAGAACAGTGCAACCAAAAGTCAGGCAGTGCCAAAGCTCAAAATTTCCCCTCACTTACACCCCATGGGAGGCCATTGAAATCAGTGGGCTTGTATAGAGCTGGTCGAGAATTTTCTGTTGCGAAATTCTGAGTTGATAAAATCAAACTATTTTGCAGGAACATATCAATTTTGTCCAAAAATGCTGATGGAAAATTATTGAAATGATTAGTTTCCATAAGCTTGAAACATTTCATTTTGACTTTATCATTTCAACTTTTTTGTTAAGATAATTACCGTATATACTCATTCACTAGTCCATTCGTTTATAAGCCAATCCCCCCAAAATTTTGGATAGGTAAAAACAGCAAAAACTATATGACCCTTTCATAAGCCGACCCTATATTTCAGGGGTTGGAAAACTTTGGCTCCCGGCCTGTCAGGTTAAGCCGCTGGCGGGTTGGGACGTTTTGTTTACTTGGAGCGTCTGCAGGCATGGAGCCCCTCAGCTCCCTGTGGCCACAGTTTGCTGTTCCCAGCCAAGGGAAACTGCAGGAAATGGTGTACAGGTTCGGCCGATTGTGGCTTCCACTGGCTGCAGTCTGCCGCTCCAGGCCAATGGGGGCAGTGGGAAGCGGCACGGGCCAAAGGATGTGCTGGCTGCTGCTTCCTGCCACCCCCTTTGGCCTGGAGTGGTGAACTGCAGCCAGTGGGAGCTGCGATCGGCCAAACCTGCGGACGTGGCAGGTAAACAAACCAGCCTGGACCGCCAGGGTGCTTACCCTGGCAGGCCACATGCCAAAGGTTGCCAATCCCTGTATTAGGTATTCAATTCAATGATTCCATAGAGTTTAAAATCATCAGATTTTGGTGTAGACCCGTTTATAAGCTGACCTCCACTCTTTGATGTGTTACTTTTTTACCAAAAATATTAGACTTATGAATGAGTATATATGGTATTTATAATTAATATATAGTCAAAATTCATTTAACTTCTCCAGCCATGTCAACTGTAATAGCAGAGAGTTGGGAGCTATCAGCTTGTTGAATACACTGCACCACGTTTCCTAAGTACTCCTTCCAGCAGCCTCCTACCCATGTTAAATGAGGGGGTAAGGGTACAGACCTCAAGATACCGCCAGGAGAGAACTCGTAGGGAAGAGCAGCAATTGCCCACAAATATCCTTTATGTTTTCTACCAAGGATGAAAACAGAGCCTCTCAAGAGCGGCTCCATCCACCTCTGCTAGGTTCCACAAGCAAGTCAACAAAATCTCACAAAGGTGCTGACAGATCTAATGTGATCAGCATGTATGTATCACCCATTGCTGGAGCATACACGGGAAACGCTGTAGAGTCATTTCAATGGCCTCCCATGGGGTGTAAGTGAGGAGAGAATTTGAGCTTTTGTTACAGATCTTCCTCTGTGCCGATCCACAGAGGTTATGAGTCTCTTAGGGTATGTCTACACCACCCGCCAGATCGGTGGGCAGCGATTGATCCAGCGGGGATCAATTTATCACATCTAGTCTAGACGTGATAAATTGACCCCCGAGCGCTCTCCCATCGACTCCTGTATTCCACCGCCGTGAGAGGCGCAGGCAGACTCAATGGGGGAGCGGGAGCAGTCGACTCACCGTGGTGAAGACACCACGGTAAGTCGATCTAAGTACATCGATTTCAGCTACTTTATTCACGTAGCTGAAGTTGCATAACTTAGATTGATTCGCCCCCCCTC